>NC_052147.1:196057009-196375886 GCF_902713615.1 Scyliorhinus canicula | reverse complement strand
ATTGCTCTCTGCTATTTTTTTAATGACATTTCTTCATATAAACAAATTAAAGTTTTCTGAAAATACTGTTGATCAAGCTTCAAATTTCATTTGCATTGAGAAAATAAAGAGGGAAAACTCATCCCCTCAGAGGGGAATACGCAATCAAAGTTGTTGCTCTGCTGAATGATGTGGAGATGCTGGCATGGACTGGGGTAAGCACAGTAAGAAGTCTTACAACACCAGGTTAAAGTCCAACAGGTTTGTTTCAAACACTAGCTTTTGGAGCACTGCTTCTTCACTGCTCCTGAGGAAGGAGCAGTGCTCCGAAAGCTAGCGATTTGAAACAAACCTGTTGGACTTTAACCTGGTGTTGTAAGACTTCTTACTGTGCTCTGCTGAATAGAGGTGATTGAATATTACAAAATGTTATACTGTAATATATTCACATACCTGCTGTTTTGACAATCAATTATGCTAATTGTGATGAACTAGCAGATTAGATGTTTTATATGCTAACAGAACTTGAAGAGAATAATTAGTAATAAGGATAGTGACATTAAATGCTATTCTCATGAATATTTTAATTAAATGTGAGCTCTGGATGTTTATTTAAAGCTAGGTGACTTATGTAGGGGAGTGTAATGTTAGTATACTGATTTGCTAGTCATCTTTTCAGTCACATTGGTAATCCCAGTGGTGAGGTATATATAATCGGAATAAATATTTGCAATTATCATTAACTATTGAGCTTTTTTGTAACCGTATAAAGTAATTTAGTAATGTTGATAGCAAGTATTTGTTACAACAAATGATTACTTTTATCAAGGAGAACATACCTTTTGGTCTAACTTTGAGGTTTAGAATCAACTTTGATTCAGCATAATACCAATGATACCAGTTCATTCCTTTGAAACAAAATTCCTCAAGCACATTTATGAACTTGGCCACAAAATTAGCAACTTCTCAGATTCAATCTAAGAATCAGGGCGGCACGGTAGCATTGTGGTTAGCACAATTATTTCACAGCTCCAGAGTCCCAGGTTTGATTCTCGGCTTGGCTCGATGTCTGTGCTTTCTCCCTGTGTCTGCATAGGTTTCCTCCGTGTGCTCCGGTTTCCTCCCACAATCCAAAGATGTGCAGGTTAGGTGGATTGGCCATGCTAAATTGCCCTTAGTGTCCAAAAAAAAAGATTAGATGGGGTTACAGGGCCCAAAAATAGTTAGATGGGGTTACAGGGTTACGGGGATAGGGTAGAGGAGTGGGATTGGTTAGGGTGCCCTTTCGAAGGGCCGGTGCAGACTTGATGGGCCACATGGCCTCCTTCTGCACTGTAAATTCTATATGATAATCCTATGAAACTACAGAACAAAATATTGAATTCTGGATTACTGAACAAGCAAGTCCTAGTAGAACAGTTCTGTCAGTAAAGCGTAAATAGCCACTTAAGGAATGTCTCCAATATAGTCACAGCTATATAAGTGAGAATATTTGCCGAGATAAATTTTCTGCTCAAGCCAACTATGTATACCATCCAAAATAAATCCTCATATTTTCTATGTATGTAAACTAAATTAGTCACAAATGACATATATTGACATATATTTACCAGTAACTTCTTCAATTGACATTTAATTTGTAGTTATTTTTAAGCAGTTTTGGAAATTGTCCTTTTGAGCATTTACTTACCAGTGCCAAATTCCATCTGAACACTTTGCTCAGCCAAATTTGACCCTTCATTTTTGATGTGAGCCATTCCAGACTCTATTCAAGTTTTGCATTTAAAATAAACCATGCGTATAGTATTTGAATGCACTGTAAAATCGATCATAAGTGAATTTACATTCCTTTAGCCCCCATGCTGACATAAAAGATGGAGTACTGAGGATATATTGTGTGGTAAGATGACCCTGCTCTTCAACTCAACACTGAAATTTTGAGATTTAGGAAGTCAGTATATTCATTATAGCAATGACATCTAGAAAATAAAAGATTGAAATGTGAAAGCATTTTGGTGTCTCTAAATTATTTCCTGAATTTGAGAAAATACTGAATAGTTATGTTTTAAGATTGGTAGAAATATTTAAGTATTACTCTTGAATGATTTCAGCAAAACAGGAATGTATTAATCAAGGCAACCAAAAATCTATTAATCCTTTGTTACAAGAAGGCATCTGAATATCTTGCAACAGAATGCAAAATGACTTGGAAATACTTTTTAAACTGAGAAATGATATCATGTTGAATAATTTAAACACTGCAGCTCTATTCATTGACCAACTGAGACCTCGGTCAATTAGCCAATGCTTTTAACTTTCACAAGTATTCAAAAAACTAACAGATGTGATTGCCAGAAGATGAGGGGCTGGATTCTCCGCTGCACTGTCAATGCACCCGCGCCCGGGGATTTCCCGACAGTGTGGGGCTGCCCACAATGGGAAAACCTATTGGCCGGCTGGCGAGTCGGTAAAACTGGTGTGGAGGGACGGAGAATCCCGCCCGAAATATCTACTGCAGCTTTTTATGTTTGGATATATGATGCATTGTTCAATTGTGATTAACATTTTTTGTACTTCCAATTTCTTTCTAAATAAAATCAAGCAAGTTTTTTGTTTAACCAATTCAACCAAAAATTACATTCAGGTGTATTAACTAGTTTTTTTTAATAACTAAAGAAAATATAATTGGATTATATGTATAGACACTGAAGGGAATATTTTAACTTAAGATTCTTTGTATACTTTATTGAAAGTTTTAATTGTCCGTAACACTGAAAACATGATCTGTATTGTAAGAATAAAAACTTGTGCTATTGCTACTTCGTCTAATGTTTCTTACCTTGCTCCTTAACTGAATTTTAATTGATCAAACAAAATGGGAAAAGATTCCTGAGACTGCAGAGCTGGTAGACTTGTGCACAATGAGCAAGTCAGTGATGGACCTAATTTTGAGTATGAAAGTCGTAAATGTAGGGATTTCACAAATATTGCTACTCTTAAAATTGAAGCTTAGTGGTTTAATAACAAGAGGTTTAATGATGTCCTAACTCTCTAAATTGAACAGCACAGCAAAGATGATTGTCAGCACCAATACTCAACATCTGACTCCCATCTGTGTTCCAAAGAAATGTTTGGTGGTGATGCCTTCATCTCAAAAGCTCAGGCCTAAATAGTTATGTTTATTTTATTGCTGTGCTCTGAGAGCCAAATACATCAGGATTACATAGAAATAATAACAACATGCTGTCCTCCCTGATGTGATCACTTGGGTGTGCACAGATTATTTATTCCAAAACAAACATATGAAGAAGAAATGATTGCCCAAAAGCATTCTGATCCTATAGTCCTGTGCTTACCGAGGTAGCAAATGCTTGTGGAAACGAAAAGTGTTTTACTTATGAAGAACTTTCTCAGAAACCTGATGTGTGATGGGAGAGAAAATGACCAAGTGATTTAAATTTATTTTGATGTGTTGAACTATATTTTTAAATAAATATCATCCAGCTGACTGAGACTGCTCCTCTGGTTCCATTCTCATCCATCTAACTGTAGCCAGAGTATCAATTGCCACGCTTTACATAAGAACTAGGAGCAGGAGTAGGCCATCTGGCCCCTCGAGCCTGCTCCGCCATTCAATTAGATCATGGCTGATCTTTTGTGGACTCAGCTCCACTTTCCGGCCCGAACACCATAACCCTTAATCCCTTTATTCTTCAAAAAACTATCTATCTTTACCTTACAAACATGTAATGAAGGAGCCTCAACTGCTTCACTGGGCAAGGAATTCCATAGATTCACAACCCTTTGGGTGAAGAAGTTCCTCCTAAACTCAGTCCTAAATCTACTTCCCCTTATTTTGAGGCTATGCCCCCTAGTTCTGCTGTCACCCGCCAGTGGAAACAACCTGCCCGCATCTATCCTGTCTATTCCCTTCATAATTTTAAATGTTTCTATAAGATCCCCCCTCATCCTTCTAAATTCCAACGAGTACAGTCCCAGTCTACTCAACCTCTCCTCATAATCCAACCCCTTCAGCTCTGGGATTAACCTAGTGAATCTCCTCTGCACACCCTCCAGCGCCAGTACGTCCTTTCTCAAGTAAGGAGACCAAAACTGAAACCAATACTCCAGGTGTGGCCGCACTAACACCTTATACAATTGCAACATAACCTCCCTAGTCTTAAACTCCATCCCTCTAGCAATGAAGGACAAAATTCCATTTGCCTTCTTAATCACCTGTTGCACTTGTAAACCAACCTTCTGTGACTCATGCACTAGCACACCCAAGTTACCGGTTACTCCAGCACAGCTACCTCTGTTGCAGCCCTAAGATCCATTCTTGGCTTCCTCTGCGTCTCATGTACATGGTGCTCCTTGGCAATTTCATCTGAAAACACAGCATGAGTTTTCACACATATGCTAACAGCTTCCAGCTCTACTTTGCCACCACCTCTCTCAATTTGATTGCAACAAATCAGCAAATGTTCCTCCAATTTAATATTGGGCAGACTAAAGCCACCGGGCTGGATTCTCCGTTCTGGGGACTAAGTCCCCATGCCAGCGTGAAACTGACTAAAACCCTGTGCTCTAGCTAGCGATTCCATACCTCTCCCTGGTAACTTTGAGGCCGAAGCAGATTGTTTCCAGCCTTGGAGTCACATTTGACCACATATCCGTACCATCAATAAGACTGTTATTTTCAGTTCTGTGACATTGCCTGATTTCACCTCTGCCTCAATTCATCTGCTTTTAAAACCCTCATCTCTATCTTTGTTACCACGACAATTGACTAATGAACTCCTGGCCTCCATCCCACATGCTACCCTCCATAAATTTTCTTGGCTGCCTGTGTGCTTACTTGCATCAACTCCTGTTCACTTAAAACCCCTGTGCTCTCAGATGTACTCCCAGTTCAGAAATCCCCACCATCCCTCCCCGATCCCCATTTTTGTAAGTCTCCTCCATTGCAATCGTCCAAGGTATTGATTCTCCTAATACGGGCCTTTTGAAATCCTCGATTTTTTAACTGCCCATCATTGGTGGTCACCCTTAGCTCAGGAATTATTTCCCTAAATGGTGCTGTCTCCTTACCTCATTTTGTTTCTTTAAGATGTTCAATTTAGAGAGTTAGGACATCATTTAAGATGTGAAGTTCCTTGGATTATTTCAGTGTGCCACAGGTGCAAATTAAATACACTTTTGACAATTCCGAGTTTTCAATTGTCTTTTCTGTGGCAGTCAACTCCCAGTCCGGTTTGCACAGTCCCGGACTTTGGAGTTGGGGATGCTGTACTTAGTTCCATCGCCACTTTCAGATTCAGAAAGCAGCAAGCCTTTCTTTATGTGAACAATTCATGCAATGTGTCACATTAATATTGGTGACTCTAGCTGTGCTGTACTCAGAGATATCTTTTTAAAAATATTTTTTTAATTCTCCTTTTTCACATTTTCTCCCAAATTTACACCCAACAATAAACAATGTAATGTCAATCCCCATATCAATAACAACGATCCCATCCTCCCACCAAACTCCCAAACATTAGCCTGCATATTAACATAAACAAATGACAAAGAGGAATCAGGAATCACCCATAGTCACCATTAACACATACAGTCCCCCTCCCCTCAACCCTCCCAGCCCCCAACCCTCCTAATGTTCGATGTGATCCAATTCTCAAAAGTGCATAATGAATAACGCCCATGAATTGTAGAATCCCTCCATCCTTCCCCTCAGTTCAAATTTGACCTTTTCAAGCGTTAAGAATTCCAGCAGGTCCCCCCGCCATGCCAGGGCACAGGGTGGAGAGGTTGATCTCCACCCTTTGGGCGATTATTGTGGCGAAGGCTACAACATCTGCCTCCGCACCTGTTTCCATCCCCGGCTGATCCGACATCCCGAATATAGCCTCCTGAGGGCCCGGGTCCAGTTTCACGTGCACCACTTTAGAGATGACCCTAAAACACTTCCTTCCAGTAATCCTCCAGCTTTGGACAGGAGCAAAACATAAGAACGTGGTTTGCGGGGGGCCCCGACCCCGCAACGTTCACACACATCTACCCCCTCACAGAGCCTGCTCATCCTCGCCCTTGTAAGGTGCGCTCTATACACCACCTTCAGCTGTATCAGCCCCAACCTCGCACACTGGGTGGAGGCGTTCACCCTCCGGAGCACCTTACACCAGAACCCCCCCTCCACCCCATCTCCCAACTCTTCCTCCCACTTTGCCTTGATCCCTTCTAGCGGCACCTTCTCTTCCAAAGTAGCCCCGCAAACCGCCGATACTACCCCCTTCTCCAGTCCCCCTGTCATCAGCACCTCCTCCAGCAATGTGGAAGCTGGCTCCACTGGGAAGCTCTATATCTCCTTTCTGGCAAAGTTTCAAAACTGAATGTATCTAAATATTTCCCCCTGCTCCAGCCCATACTTCACTCCCAACTCCTTCAATCACGCAAAGCAATCCCCAAGAATCAAATCTTTTAGTGTCCTAATGTCTCCCCCCCCCCCCCCAGCTCCGAAAATTTCCATCTCACTTCCCTGGCTCAAATCTATGGTTCCTCAGAATCGGCATTTCCCTTGACCCTGCCCCCAACCCGAAGTGCTGTCGAAACTGCCTCCAAATTCTCAACAAAGCTATTGCTACCGCACTCCCTGAGTAACT
Organism: Scyliorhinus canicula; assembly: GCF_902713615.1. Lineage (NCBI taxonomy): Eukaryota > Metazoa > Chordata > Chondrichthyes > Carcharhiniformes > Scyliorhinidae > Scyliorhinus > Scyliorhinus canicula. The sequence continues at coordinate 196,369,248 of NC_052147.1, read as the reverse complement.
CACTGGGGAAGTCGGGAGCGGTTCTGTCGCTTGTGCCTTCAATCCCGACCCCCTACCCAAACTCTCCTCCATTCTGACCTTTTGGGAGTCAACCCCTCTGACCCAGCTCCGTACCTTCTCTACATTCGCCGCTCAGTAATAATACATCAGGTTCGGAAGACCCAAACCCCCTGGCTGCCTTCCTCTGTAGTAGCACCTTTTTAATTCTGGCCACCTTCCTTCCCCATATGAACTAGGTGATCATCCGTTCAATCCCTCTAAAAAATGCCTTTGGGAGGAAAATCGGCAGGCATTGAAAAATAAACAGGAATCGCGGCAACACATTCATTTTAATCGCCTGTACCCGACCCGCCAGTGACAGAGGGAGACCATCCCACCTTGCCAGATCAGCTTTCACCCTCCCCACCAAACTAGAAATGTTGTACCGACGGAGCCCCCCCCCCCCCCCCCCCCCCCCCCCCCGCGCGCAATCTCGAGCAACCTGCACCCCCAGGTATCTAAAATGAGTCCCTGCCGTACGGAATAGCAACAACCCCATCCTTTCCCCCACCCCTGTCCGAGACACCACAAAATATTCACCCTTGTCTCGATTTAATTTGTAGCCTGAGAAAGACCCAAACACCCGAAGCCAGCTCCAGTATTCTCTCTATTCACACACTTGGTTCCGACACGTATAATAACAAGTCATCGGTATGTAAGGTCACCCTATGCTCTACACCCCCACCGCACTATCCTTTTCCATGCCCCAAACTTCTTAATGCGATGGCCAACGGCTCAATCGTGAGTGCAAAGAGCAGGAGGGGACATAGGATATCCCTGCTGAGTTCCACGATGGAGAGGGAAGTATTCTGAGCTGATATTATTTGTGTGGACACTGACCCTGGGCTCCTTATATAATTGCTTTACCCAGTCCACAAATCTGGGTCCAATTCCAAACCGCTCTCGAACTGCCATCAAGCACCCCCTTTCTACCCGGTCAAACGCTTTCTCGGCATTCAATGCCAAAACAACCTCTGTTTCCTTCCCCTTTGCCGGTACTATAACCAAGTTCAATACCCTCCTAATGTTCGAAAAGAGCTGCCTCCCTCTCACAAACCCGTCTGATCTTCACCTATCACCTTCGGGAGGCACTCCTCCAGCCTAGCTGCCAGTACCTTCGCCAATATCTTTGCGTCCACGTTTAAAAGTGATATGGGCCTATACGACCCACACTCCGTCGGATCCTTATCTTAAGTAACAGGGAAATCGATGCCTGCCGCAATGTTTGTGGTAACATCCCCTTCCCTATCGCCTCCTCAAACATTCCCACCATCAGCAGTCCCACCTTATTTTTGATTTATTAGTAATATTCCACTGGAAACCCATCTGTCCTGCCACCTTCCCCGACTGCATCCTCCCAATCACATCTTTTATCTCCTGCTCCACTATCGCCCCCTCTAATGTGGCCCTGTCCCCCTCCCCTCACCTCAGTACTCCAGCCCATCTAGAAATTCCTGCATCTCCCAGCCTACCCCAGGTGGCTCTGACCTGTACAACTTCTCATAGAATTCCTTAAAGACCTTGTTAATCTGATGCGGTATTTATGGCAACAGATAATTACTGCTCTCGGCGGCTCATTGACTTTGGGTTTTGGTCTTAACGACCGATGAGGTCGGTCGAGTTCATACGGGGAAGAGTCTTCACCCCCCCCCCCCCATCAACTCCGCCAGCCTCTTAGCAAAGTACTCAGTTGGCCTTGAGCCCTCTGCCCCTTCAGGCAAGCCCACAATTCTCAGATTTTGTCGCCTCGAGCTTTGCTCGGAGTCCTCTGTTAACCTCCACCACCCTCTGTAGATCGTCTCCCAGCGAGACGAGCTGGTCACTGTACTGCGTCATGGCCTCCTCCACTTCCTGCATCTTTTCACCCTGTTGCCTCACCTCGGCCGATGTCTTTGCCACATCCGTTCTCATCGGGGCAATTGCCTCTTCCACCAATGATCTCAGTGCGACCGCTGTCTCCTTCCTCTACGCCTCGCAAACTGCTTCTCTAGCTCCACATCAATCACCTTTTCACTGTAAGTAGTGCGGCCCCACCACGCGGTCCGGCATCTACCATCTTGTCAGCGCTTTTACTGGTCCTCTTCTTTGGCTGCCAACCCACGTTTCCTCCCTTCACAGCTGTTTTTGGCATCCCTTAACCACGTATTATTTTTCTCCTTTCTTCAATCTCGAGATAAATAAAATAAATAATAAAATAAATAAACAAAATAAAAAATTAATTTAAAGAAAAATTATAATAAAAATAATTTTAAAAAAAAATCTTTTAAAAATATTTTTATTAGGGTATTTGAAAATTTTTATAAGAATATGATTAACAATGACATCAACATGGTATAATAAACATTTCCACCCCCATCCCAATCTTCACACACCCCAACCATAAAAAACAATCCGGCCATCTCCCCCCCCGCCACGCCCCCTCCCCCCCTTGGAATACTGCAGCTGCTGACATTTTAATTTTCCCCGAGAAAGTCGACGAATGGCTGCCACCTCCTCGTGAACCCGACCATTGACCCTCTTCGGGTGAACTTTATGTTCTAGAGACTGAGAAACCCAGCCATGTCACGAACCCAGGGCTCTACACTCGGGGGGGCTTCGGGTCCCGCCACATTAACACGATCTGTCTCCGGGCTACCAGGGAGGCAAAGGCCAAGACATCAGCCCCTGAACTCCCGGATCTTCCGAAACTCCAAAGATCGCTACCTCCGGACTCGGCACCACCCATGTTTTTAGCACCGTGGGCATTGCCTTAGCAAAATCCTGCCAAAACATGTGGACATGATTTACTGGGCTTTCCACGCACCTCACACACCTATCCTCTACCCCAAAAAACTCACTCATCCTAGCAGCAGTCATGTGTGCCTGGTTGACTACCTTAAATTGTATCAGGCTGAGCCTGTCACATGATGAGGAGGTACTAACCCTGCTTAGGGCATCTGCCCATAGATCCGCCTCTATCTCTCCTAGCTCGTCCTCCCACTTGCCCTTAAGCTCCTCCACCGGGGTTTCCTCCACCTCCGAAAACTCCTGGTAAATATCTGAAACCTTCCCCTCTCCCACCCAGGTACTGGAAACTACTCTATCCTTCATCCCTCATGGCGGCAGCAGCGGAAAGGCTGGAACCTGTTTTCTCAGGAAGTCTCACACCTGCAAATACCTAAACCCGTTCCCTGCTGGCAATTCAAATTTATCCTCCAAGGCTTTCTAGCTGGGAAAGCTCCCATCTATAAATAGATCCCCCATCCTTCTAATTCCTGCCCTGTGCCATTTCCGGAACCCGCCATCTAGCCTACCCGGTAACGATGATAATTATAAATCAGGGTCCAAACCAATGCTCCCTCCACTCTCTTATATCTCCTCCATTGCCCCCAGTTTCTCAGAGCCGCTACCACCACCGGACTTGTGGAGTATCGGGCCGGCGAGAACAGAAGAAGTGCCGTTATCAGTGCTCTAAAACTGGTGTCTTTACATGACGCCGACTCCATCCGCTCTCTTGCCAACCCCTCCCCCACTACCCACTTCCTGATCATGGCTATATTAGCCACCCAGTAGTAATTGTAGATGTTTGGCAGCGCCAACCCACCCTCCCCCCGACTGCGCTCCCGCAACACTTTGTTCACTCGTGGAGTTTTACTCGCCCATACAAAGCCCAAAATAATCTTATTCACCCGCTGGAAAAAGGCCTTTGGGATGAAGATGGGGAGGCTCTGAAACACAAACAGAAATCTGGGGAGGACCGTCATTTTCTCGGTCTGTACCCTCCTCGCCAGTGATAGCGGGAGCATATCCCATCTCTTAAAGTCCCCTTCCATTTGTTCCACCAGCCGGGATAGATTTTAACCTGTGCAGTGCCTCCCATTCCCGGGCCACCTGGATTCCCAGATACTAAAAGCTCTTCCGACCATTCTAAGCGGCAGCTCTCCCAATCTCTTCTCCTGACCTCTTGCCTGGATCGCGACCATCTCGCTTTTCCCATGTTCAATTTATACCCTGAAAGATTGCCAAATTCCCCCAGGAGTCGCATTGCTTCCCACATCCCCTCTAATGGGTCTGAAATATACCAGAGCAGGTCATCTTCATAAAGCGGGACCCGGTGCTCACCCCCCCCCCCCCCCCCCCCCAAGGAACCAGCCCTTCCAAGTTCCTAGAGGCTCTTAACGCCATGGCCAATGGTTCTATGGCCAGAGCAAACAGTAACGGGGAAAGGGGGCACCCTTGCCTCGTCCCTCGATGTAGTTTAAAGTACCCCGACCTCTGCCGGTTCGTATGCACACTCGCTACTGGTGCCTGATAGAGCAACTGTACCCAGTCAATAAAGCCCTCACCAAACCCAAACCTTCCCAGTGCCTCTCACAGGTAATTCCACTCCACCCAATCAAAAGTCTTCTCCGCATCCATCGCTACTCCACCTCCACCTCCCCTCCTTCTGAGGGCATCATAATAACATTCAAAAGCCTTCGAACATTGGCCTTGAGTTTCCTGCCCTTTACAAATCCCGTCTGGTATTCCCCTATCACCCCCGGGACACAGTCCTCTATCCTTGTGCCAGTATCTTAGCCAGCAGTTTGACGTCCACAATCAGTAGAGAAATTGGCCTGTATTACCCGCATTGCTCCAGATCCTTCTCCCGTTTCAGGACCAATGAAATCGAGGCCGGCAACATGTTGGGAGGAGGACTCCCTTCTCTCTTGCTTCGTTAAATGTCCTCACCAGCAGTGGTCTCAATATCTCTGAAAACTTCTTATAGAATTCCACTGGGTAGCCGTCAGGCCCCGGGGCCTTGCCCGACTGCATGCCCTCCAGCCCCTTGGTTATTTCCTCAATCTCAATTGGGGCTCCCAGCCCTTCCACCAGATCCTCATCTACCCTCGGAAACCTTAACTGCTCCAAAAACGGCCTCATCCCCTCCACCCCAGCCGGGGGTTCCGGCTCATATAATTTACTATAGAAGTCCTTAAACATCTTGTTCAACCCTGCTGGGTCCAGGACAGTATTCCCGCCTCTACTCTACTTTACCTATCTCTCTGGCCGCCTCCCTTTTCCTGAGCTTGTGCGCTAACATTCTGCTTGCCTTTTCCCCGTACTCATAAATCACCCACTTGTCTTCCTCAACTGTTCCACCACTTTTCCTGTGGCCAACAGCCCAAACCCCGCCTGTAACCTCCGCCGCACCCTCAGTAGCCCCGCGTCCGGGGCCTCCGAGTATCTCCTGTCCACCTGGAGTATCTCCTCCACTAACCTATCCCTCTCAGCCCGTTCCACCTTTTCTCTGTGGGCCCATATCGAGATTAATTCCCCTCTGACCACTGCCTCCAGAGCTTCCTACACCGTCGCTGTAGAGACCTCCCCCGTATCATTTGTTTCCAGGTAGTTCTGGATGGACTTGTTAACCCGCCCACAGACCGCCTCGTCCGCTAGCAACCCCACATCCAGTCTCCACAGCGGGCGTTGCCCTCTCTCCACACTAATCCGTAGATCCACAAAGCGGGGCATGATCCGACACTGCGATTGCTGAGTACTCAGTATCCACCACCTCCGATATTAGCGCCCTGCTCAGAATAAAAAAGTAGATGCGAGAGTGTGCCTTGTGGACATGTGAGAGAAAGGAAAACTCCTTCGCCCTTGGCCGTGCAAACCTCCATGGGTCTACTCCCCCTATTTGTTCCATCAACCCCTTCATTTCTTTTGCTGCAGCTGGCCTCCTCCCTGTCCTGGATATTGACCGGTCAAATTCTGGATCAATGACTGTGTTAAAGTCTCCTCCCACGATCAAGTTATATGACTCTGGAATCTTACCTAAATCCACCTCATAAATTCCCAGCACAACAAATCGCCGCCACAGTACTCCTCCAAGGCTTCAGTGCCTTTTATTCATCTCTAGCCTCTTTAATAAAAGTCCATATTTCATCTGGTGTTTTGAAGTAGAAGTCCCGTTCCTCATGTGTGACCCACAGACGGGCTGGATACAGCATCCCAAACTTCACCTCCTTATTAAAGAGGGCTGTTTTTGCCCGATTAAACCCAGCTCGCCTCTTGGCCAGATCCGCGCCCAGGTCCTGATTCTCCCACTTGCTGCTCCATTCTTTCTTGGCCACTGCAGAATGTGTTCCTTGTCCAGGAATTGGTGAAAGCGTGCCACCATCGTCCTCAGCGGCCCGTTCTCTCGGGGCTTCTTCGCAAGGGCTCTGTGCGCTCTATCCACTTCCAGGGGCCGAGGGAACGCCCCAGCCCCATCAAGTTCTCCAACATGTCCGCTACCTAAGTCCTCGCACCCGATCCCTCCCTGCTTCATGGAGACTGCCAATTCTAGGATTCTGCCTCCTGGACCTGTTCTCCAGATCTTCCAGCTTCTCCTGCATTATGTTCTGGCGGTCGTTCATCATCTCCACCTTGGTCTCCAGCACGGTTATATGCTCATGCTCGGACACCTTTTTCTCCAACAACTGAGTTTCTCTCCTGTGGGTCTCTTGATTCTGCGCAAGTTGATCAATCAAAGCCTTATTCGGGCCCAGTGTGTCCTTCAGCTTGGCGAAGCAATCTTCAAAAAACTCCACCAGCTGCTCCGTCGCCACTATGCCATCTCCCCGCGGCCCTTGCTCTCCTCCATGCTTTCTCGCGTTGCCAGCTCTGCTTGTGTCTCCCTTATAGGACTTTGTCTTCTCACACGGCCACTTCTGGTCCAATTCTCCATGCACTGGAGGGGGATTTCTCTTCACTGTCTCACTCTTCACTGATTTATCCCATAAAATCCGGAAAAAAACGGGAGAAAAGGTCCAAAAGTACGTCACAGGCAGGAGCTATCAAATCTGCGACCTACTCCTCCATGGCCGCCACCGAAGTCCAACTTTTTTAAGATAACATTTTTTTTTCAAAAATCAAAGTTCAAACCATCCCTTATCCTGGGACTGGACTTCAAACATCCCAAACATTAATTTTCAGCCACCGGTGTGCGCTGCTCCCCCTCTACATCTGTGCTGGATTTAGGCCTCGCCTCAGGCCACGCTCCTCCCCCGCCACTTGCTTTGGGCTCGATGCCCCTGCTCCTCTGGTCACGGGGCTCCCCACTGGCTCCAAACCTGCCCGACCCGACGCCCGTCCCTCAGGCCCCAACGGCCGAAGAAATCGCAACCAGCGAAACCCTCGGAAAACACCGAAAGAGAGACCGGCGGGAGTCTCTCTCCAGCGCGTCCGCTCCGCTTGCGCGTGCCACCGGAAGCACTCAGAGATACCTTGATAACCTGGAAAAACATCAGGATGCCGATAAGGTGCTCCAGGGCGCATTTTATGGTTGAATAAGCCTGGTTATCTGTTCCACGTCTCATGCTGCATCATGCATGAGTGAAGGAGACAGCCCTGGTCACTAATTCACTAATCTGATACCTAGCTTTGAGCCTTATGAGCTCCATGGATTAGCAGGGAGAAATGTTTAGATACATGCAGGTTCGAGATTTTGCGAGAAAGGAGATTCAGAACTTCCCGGAGGAGCCGGCCTCACATTGCTGGAGGAGGTGCTGAAGACAGGGGGACTGGAGAAGGGGGTAGTGTCAGCGGTTTACGGAGCTATCTTGGAAGAGGAGAAGGCACCGCTGGATGGGATCAAAGCAAAGTGGGAGAAAGAGTTGGGAGAGGATATGGAGGAGGGGTTCTGGTGTGAGGTGCTCCGGTGAGTGAATGCCTCCATCTCGTGCGCGAGGTTGGGACTGATACAGCTGAAGGTGGTATACAGAGCACACCTCACGAGGGCGAGGATGAGCCGATTCGTTGAAGGAGTAGAAGATGTGTGTGAACGTTGCGGGTGGGGCTCTGCTAACCATGTTCATATGTTTTGGTCCTGTCCAAAGCTAGAGTATTATTGGAAGGAGGTGTTTAGGATAATTTCTAAAGTTGTGCCCATGATACTGGACACATTCGGGGTGTCGGACCAGCCAGGGTTGGAAACGGGTGTGGAGGCAGATGTTGTAGCCTTCACCTCGTTGATCGCCCGAAGGCAGATCCTGTTGGGATGGAGAGCAGCCTCTCTACCCTGTGCCCTGGCATGGCGGGGGGGGGGACCTGTTGGAATTCTTGACTCTTGAGAAGGTTAAGTTTGAACTGAGGGGAAGGATGGAGGGGTTCTACAATTCATGGGCATTATTCATTATGCACTTTCAAGAACTGGATAACATCGAACATTAGTGGGGTTGGGGGCTGGGAGGGTTGGGGGGGGGAGGGGAGCCGATGGGTGTTAATGGTGACCGTGGGTGATTCCTGATTCCTTTTTGTCAGTTGTCTATGTGAACATGTGGGATCGTTGTTATCGATTTGGGAATGGACATATTTGTTACTGATTATTGTTTATTACTGATTATTGTTTATTGTTGGTGGGTGTAAATTTGGGAGAAAATGTGAAAAAGGAGAATAAGTAAATATTTTTTAAAAAGAGCTCCATGGATTGATTATCACAGTGAGTGAGTTTGTGTTCCCCAATTATGTGCCATTGCATAATGGCTACACACCAATAGAATAGAAACTATTTCTATATGTAAAATAGAAGGGGTTGAAGTGACATAAACTGCCTCAGAGGACAAGGGCAGAAGTGAGTGTCATCACCTGCAACTTGCCTTACTGTGGTGAATTATAATCCTAGTAATTCACACTGTTGTATTATATGTATTGTGTCCTTGTGTGCTCTGTATACGAACCGTTGTGCGGCTCTGCCCATAGGGGGAGATGAGGAGTTTGTACTGGGCTCCACCGTTGGCTCTGCCCATGGCCCCGCCCATGGCTCCTCCCACTAACCGGAAGTATACAGCTCTGCAGTCGTGAGCCTGCTGCCAGTTCATCTTGTCGCAGGCAGGCTCAGTTGTAAGACTATTAAAACCACTGTTCACTTCCAATCAAGTGTCTTGTGAATTCATGGTCTCATCACTTACAAGTCACACACCATTCTGACTTGGATTTAGTTGCACCTTCATTGTTGGGCCAAAATCATGGAACTGCCCAACTAATAGCAGTAAGGGGGTACTTATATGGATTACAGTGGTTAATGAAGGCTGACCACTATCTTCAATGATCAGGGATGTGCAATATGTGCTGCCCTTGGCCATCAATCAACAGAATTGGATAGCTGTTTGTCTTAGTTTTCTGTTTCTATTGGAAGAAAATTAACTACGTGAGGGGAGAGGATTAGTGACTCCTATCCCGCAGTGAGATACTGACTGACTAATCTGGCACAGATCACCGTATATTATTGAGAAGGATCCAGGTGGTTTAAAGCAGTCATTTTGAAACCTAGGCCCCCGACCCGAGGGCGGGTATTGTGAGAGTCGCAGGACCATGCGTCCCGGCATTCCCTGATCGCAGGGCCATGCGTCAGCATTCCCGATCGTGGGAAGAATGCCGAACGGCCGTTCCTCACATGCATGCCCCCTCAGCAGTGCGCAGGTCTGGAGCCCAGTGAGGCAGACCGCTTCCTCCTGACGCCAGTTCGCTGACCCATTAGCAGATTTTTTTTTTAAATCGCTCAAGTCTTCCTGCCTGGAGTGGCAGCAAAGAGCAGGTTACACGCCCCGTATGCTGACGTTAGATGTTGTGGCCGTGAGATTCCTCCATTTTGTAGCTGCCAGCAGTGCTGGTGTGAACTCCAGGGCCTCTGGTGAACAACCCATGAAGAAGCTGAAAACAGGAACAAAGCAGCATCGACATGAGGTATAGGTTATTAATTGTCCAACTGCAAACCAGGATTCAACATTCATGTGTGTTATATGCAGTCAATAAAACACTGGCAGACTTCCGGTGGCAGTTATGCAGCAATAAGCCACACATGTGGGAGCTCCCGTTTTAAAGAGATTTTTCGGCTCTTTTGAGAGCCCAAAACGGAAATTTTTCGACGTCTCCCGATGGGGGAAGGTGTGCTGAACGACTTTCCCTGCAGTCCATGACTCGAACTCGGAGTGGAAAGGTGGAAAAAACAGCAGCAGCTCCTCAGAAAAAACGGGGGAAGGGATCCAAGATGGCCACCGACAAAGCTCCAGGGGAGTGGAGACTCTGGGCCCAGAAACAACAAACTGATCTCCTGCGCTGCTTTAAAGAATTCAAGGATGAAGTACTGAGCTCTCTGCAGGAAACAAACAGAAGGCTGTCAGAGATTCAGTCCACCCAGGGTGCTGCCATCAAGAAGTTGCAGACGCAGGCCATTGAACGAGAGGAGGAGGCCGTGGTCCTCGTGAGTAAGGTGGAGGGGCACGAAGCACTCCACAAGAAGTGGCAGGAACGCTTCGAGGAGCTGGATCACCGCATGAGGCGGAAAAACCTGCGGATCTTGGGCCTTGCGGAGGGGCTGGAGGGATCGGACCTGACAGCCTATGTGGCTGTAATGCTGGGTTCGCTAGTGGGGGCCGGGTCTCTCCATCTGCCCTTTGAGCTGGAGGGAGCACACAGAGTACTGGCCAGGAGGCCTAAGGAGAATGAACCCCCGCGTGCGGTGCTGGTGAGGTTCCACCGGTTCAGTGATCGGGAGTGTGTGCTGCGCTGGGCCAAGAAGGTGAAGAGCAGCAATTGGGAGAATGGGGTAGTGCGGATCTACCAGGACTGGAGTGCGGAGGTGGCTAAGCGGCGGTCCGGATTTAATCGGACGAAAGAGGTGCTTTATAGAAAAAAGATAAAGTTCGGAATGTTGCCGCCCGCGCGCCTGTGGGTAACTTATTCGGACCGGGACCATTATTTCGATTCCCCGGAGGAGGCGTGGGCCTTCGTGCGGACGGAGAAACTGGACTTGAACTAGGGGTTGGGGGTTGCGAGGTCGGCTGTAAGATATTAGTGCTGGATTCGGCTGTTGCTGTGTTCTCTTTTTCTTCTGTTTTTTTCTTCTTGTTTTAGTACTTTTGCAATTTTGATATGGTTATTTACGGGGGGGTTGTTCTGCTATGTTTTTGTTTTTGTGCTTGGGGCATTGTTTGGGCTGTGTATCTTGCGGGGAGGGTCGGGGGGGTATGTTGTATTCTATGTCGGAGTGGGGGTATGGAGGGGGGCTGATATTTGGGAGCTGCGTCAGAAGGGTGTGGTGGGGCAGTGCAAAAGCGCGGGCTTTCCTCTGGTTTCCCGTGCTGCGGGGCTGGGGGGTGGAGATGGTGACGGGGGAGGCGGGGCCTTAACTGGTTCTTCCCCGCGCTGGAGTGGTGCCAGGAGGGGGGATAGATTGGGGGATGATCCCACTTCGGGAGGGGTCGGGCTATTGGCGGGAGTTTCCGGGGTCAGCAGAAGTTAGCTGACCCACGGAAGTACAATGGAGGACGGTTCGCGGCTGGGAGGGTTCCTAGCCTGGGGGGGAAGGGAGGGGGGGAAAGGGGAATACCGGGTTGCTGCTGGTAGGGTCAAGAAGGAGCTGGTGGGGGCTGGGGGGACAGAGGTGAGGGGTTGTCGCTATGGGGACGGGGTCGAGCAGGGGACGCTGGCCTGGGGCGGGCAGTCGACGGGCTATGGCTAGCCGACGGGGGAGGGGGGCGGGACGCCCTCTGATCCGGTTGGTCACCTGGAATGTGAGAGGGTTGAATGGGCCGGTGAAGCGGTCAAGGGTACTGGCTCACCTGAAGGGGCTAAAGGCGGATGTGGCAATGCTTCAGGAGACCCACCTGAGGGTGGCGGACCAGGTCCGCCTGAGGAAGGGATGGGTGGGGCAGGTTTTCCACTCGGGGTTGGATGTGAGGAACCGGGGAGTGGCGATTCTGGTGGGGAAAAATGTGTTGTTTGAGGCATCGGAGGTGGTGGCGGATAAGGGGGGTAGGTATGTGATGGTTAGGGGCAGGCTACAAGGAGAGAAGGTGGTACTGGCTAGTGTGTATGCCCCAAATTGGGACGATGCGGGCTTTATGAGGCGTATGTTGGGACGGATCCTGGATCTGGAGGCGGGAGGTCTGATCATAGGGGGGGACTTTAATACGGTGTTGGATCCTTCACTGGATCGGTCCAGCTCTAGGACGGGTAGGAGGCCGGCGGCGGCCAAGGTACTGAGAAGGTTTATGGATCAGATGGGTGGAGTGGATCCATGGAGGTTTGTGAGGCCGAGGGCACGTGAGTACTCTTTCTTCTCCCACGTACATAGGGTCTACTCTTGGATAGATTTCTTCGTGGTGAGTAGGGGACTGATTCCGAGAGTGGAGGAGGCCGAGTTTTCGGCCATTGCAATTTCCAACCACGCTCCGCATTGGATAGAGTTGGAAATGGGGGAGGTGCGAGACCAACGTCCGTTGTGGCGGTTGGATGTGGGGTTGTTGGCGGAGGAGGAGGTGTGTAGGAGGGTCCGGGCAAGTATTGAGGGGTACCTTGAGGTGAATGATACGGGGGAGGTTCAGGTGGGGATGGTCTGGGAAGCCCTGAAGGCAGTAATTCGTGGGGAGCTGATATCCATCCGGGCACACAGGGAGAGGAGCGAGAGGAGTGAGAGGGATAGACTGGTGGGAAAGATGCTGGAGGTGGACAGGAGGTATGCAGAGGCACCAGAGGAGGGACTGTTGGGGGAGAGGCGCAGCCTGCAGGCTAAATTTGATTTGCTGACCACCAGAAAGGCTGAGGCACAGTGGAGGAAGGCACAAGGGGCAGTGTACGAACATGGTGAAAAGGCGAGTAGGATGCTGGCTCATCAGCTCCGTAAGCGGGATGCGGCTAAGGAGATTGCTGGAGTGAGAGACAAGAGTGGGAATGTGGTGCGGAAGGGGGTAGAGGTGAATGAGGTCTTCAAGGACTTTTATGGGGAACTGTACCAGTCGGAGCCAACGGGGGAGAGGAGGGGAATGGAGAGGTTCCTTGACAGGCTTTCTTTCCCAAAGGTGCAGGAGGAGAAGGTGGAGGGGCTGGGTGCGCCGATTGAGCTGGAGGAGCTAGTTAAGGGGATCGGGCAGATGCAGTCAGGGAAGGCACCGGGGCCGGATGGGTTCCCGGTGGAATTTTATAAAAAGTTCGTGGACCTAGTGGGCCCCTTGCTGGTGCGGACACTCAATGAAGCGTGGGAAGGGGGGACTTTGCCCCCGACGATGTCACGGGCGCTGATCTCGTTAATTTTAAAGAAGGACAAGGACCCCCAGCAGTGTGGTTCATACAGGCCCATATCTCTCCTCAACGTGGATGCTAAGGTGCTGGCAAAAATCCTGGCCACCAGGATAGAGGACTGTGTGCCAGGGGTTGTGCATGAGGACCAGACAGGTTTTGTGAAGGGAAGGCAGCTGAACACGAATGTGCGGAGATTGCTGAATGTCATTATGATGCCGGCGATTGAGGGGGAGGCAGAGATAGTGGTGGCGCTGGATGCGGAGAAGGCCTTCGATAGAGTGGAGTGGGGGTACCTATGGGAGGTGTTGGGGAGGTTTGGATTTGGTGAAGGGTTCATTAGATGGCTGCTATATGAGGCCCCGATGGCGTGCGTGGCCACGAATAGGAGGAGGTCGGAGTACTTCCGGCTTTACCGAGGGACCAGGCAGGGTTGCCCCTTGTCCCCCTTGTTGTTTGCACTGGCAATCGAGCCGCTGGCGATGGCATTGAGAGATTCAGAGAGGTGGAGAGGCTTGGTGCGAGGTGGAGAGGAACATAGGGTGTCGTTGTATGCCGACGACCTGTTACTGTATGTGGCGGACCCGGTGGGAGGGATGCCGGGAGTGATGGAGTTACTAGCCGAGTTTGGGACCTTCTCAGGTTATAAATTAAACTTAGGCAAGAGCGAGGTGTTTGTGGTGCACCCTGGAGACCAGGAGGAAGGAATTGGTAGGCTCCCGCTTAGGCGGGCAGGGGAGAGCTTTAGGTACCTGGGGGTGCAAGTGGCCAGGGACTGGGGGACTCTCCACAAGCATAACTTTACCAGACTGGTAGATCAGATGGAGGAGGAGTTCAGGAGGTGGGACATGCTGCCATTGTCGTTGGCGGGGAGGGTGCAGTCCGTCAAAATGACAGTGCTTCCGAGGTTCTTGTTCCTTTTTCAGTGCCTGCCCATATTTATCCCCAGGGCCTTCTTTAGGAGAGTGACTAGCAGTATTCTGAGCTTTGTGTGGGCACATGGGACTCCGAGAGTGAGGAGGGTATTCCTGGAGCGAGGAAGGGATAGAGGCGGGCTGGCGCTGCCCAACCTTCTGGGGTACTATTGGGCAGCCAATGTGTCAATGGTGCGTAAATGGGTGATGGAGGGGGGAGGGGCGGCGTGGAAAAGAATGGAGATGGCGTCATGTAGAGGTACAAGCCTGGGTGCCATGGTAACGGCACCGTTGCCGCTCTCCCCCAAGAGGTATACCACGAGCCCGGTGGTGGCGGCGACCCTAAGAATCTGGGGACAGTGGAGACGGCATCGGGGGGAAACAGGGGGCTCGATGGAGGCTCCACTGGGTGGCAACCATCGGTTCATCCCGGGGAACACGGATGGGGGATTCAGGGGATGGCAAAGGGCGGGCATCAGCAAATTGAGGGACCTGTTTATTGGCGGGAGGTTTGCGGGCCTGGGGGAACTGGAAGATAAATTTGGCCTTCCCCAGGGGAACATGTTCAGATACCTGCAGGTAAAGGCGTTTGCTAGGCGACAGGTAGAGGGATTCCCTTTGCTGCCCTCGCAGGGGACGATGGACAGAGTGCTTTCGGGGGTGTGGGTAGGAGAGGGGAAGGTGTCTGACATCTATAAGGTAATGCAGGAGGTGGAGGAGTCGTCAGTGGAGGAGCTGAAGGCTAAATGGGAGGAGGAACTCGGGGAGCAGATAGAGGATGGGACTTGGGCGGAGGCCTTGGAGAGAGTCAACTCCTCCTCCTCATGTGCGAGGCTTAGTCTCATCCAATTTAAGGTGCTGCACCGGGCCCATATGTCCGGGACTAGGATGAGTAGGTTCTTCGGGTGTGAGGACAGGTGCACCAGATGTTCGGGAAGTCCTGCGAACCACGCCCATATGTTCTGGGCATGCCCAGCACTGGAAGAATTCTGGAAGGGGGTGGCGGGGACGGTGTCGAGGGTGGTTGGATCCAGGGTCAAACCAGGGTGGGGACTCACGATTTTTGGGGTTGGGGTGGAGCCGGGAGTGCAGGAGGCGAAAGAGGCCGGTGTCCTGGCCTTTGCGTCCCTAGTAGCCCGTCGAAGGATTCTGTTACAATGGAAGGATGCAAGGCCCCCAAGCGTGGAGACCTGGATCAGTGACATGGCGGGATTTATAAAATTGGAAAAGGTCAAATTTGCCCTGAGAGGATCAATACAAGGGTTCTATAAACGATGGCAGCCTTTTCTGGACTTCCTGGCTCAGAGATAGGTAACTGGGTCAATAGCAGCAGCAACCCGGGGGGGGGGGTGCATTATTGTAGTGTTTATTCTGTAACTTTATAGTGTGTTAATTTGCGTTGTTGTTAAAATGCTGGGTTGTTCATGGGGATGGGGCGAATGCATATGATTGTTAATATTATTGTTATTTTTGGTATTTTACTAAGGTGCGTTATTGTTGTATAAAATCAAAATTTCTCAAAAAAAATTATTTAAAAAAAAAAAAATAAATAAAAAAATAAATAAAAAAATAAAACACTGGCAAAAGAAAGTTTAAAAATGTCAAAGACATTTGAAGACATGAAGGCATGGTGAGTTTGAAGTCAAACCTCTTTATTTTGTTCAATGGATGTAGTGAGATCTTAAATCATCAGCTGAAGTTATAGTCAGAAATGTAACATTGAATAACAAAGCAATAAGATTGTGAGGACCAAGCAGGCTCATCTGCAAATTAATGGTAAGTGAAAATGGTGGGTCGCGAAGTTCAGGCGGTGTGGGTTGCGAAAGTCGGCAGATATCGATCGCGAAGGTTGGCTGGTTGGTAAAAATGGGACCGAGGCAAAAACGTTTGAAAAACACTGGTTTCAAGCAGTGGTCACAACCTGACTTTCTTGAAGGAGGTTAGCTGGTCAAGTTGTACTTTGACCAGAGACGAGTACAATAAATGAGGGAAACCTGCAGCTATTTATTATTGAATAAATAAAATGAAAATCGCTTATTGTCACGAGTAGGCTTCAAATGAAGTTACTGTGAAAAGCCCCTAGTCACCACATTCCGGCGCCTGGCCTGGGAGGCTGTTATGGGAATCAAACCGTGCTGCTGGCCTGCATAGTCTGCTTTCAAAGCCAGCAATTTAGCCCAGTGAGCTAAACAGCCCCTTTTAATAAATAGGCTTGCTGGATCAGTTGATCTGTTCCTGTCCACAACTTTCTTTTATTACTATGATAATTTGAGATGCCAGTTATGGGAACAAGATTCCATGTTACCAGAGTACCTTATATCCTATACTGTCAGGATCAGTGCGTGTTGAGTTAAGACCTGAATACGAATTGAAATTATGGGACTCGCTAGCCCTGTACTTTACAAACAAGTGCAAAGTATAAGCATCTCTACATAGGAGGATGACAAAATGCCTAAAATAATCACTCAAAAAAATCTATGTAAGCAAAATCCTGATAACAATAACCATGCTCATTCTTGTCTATGAAATTATGTGTAGCGCAGTAACTTCTCAGAAATAGGACTGTCCTGGGATCAAAATTAATAAATGTATAGATTTAAATTTGAAACACTCATGACTACTGCAGCAAATGATTTACTTCCATGTAATTTAAATTCAGTAAGGCTATTTTGTAGAGACTGAAGCATTTAGGATAAGAACATTGGAACAGGTGTAGGATATTCAGCCCCTCAATTTTTTCTCCCATTCAATAAGATTGTGACTGTTGTGTATCTCAATTCAATTTTCCCACTTGGTGCTGTATACCTTCACTGAAAACAAATTAGGGAGACAAATAATAGAGGGTAGCTATGACAGAAAACAGGCAGACATTATAGACTTGTCGAATGAGCATGTTATTGGTAAATTAACTTCAATATAGATACGTGGGAGGTGGGAAGAATAAGGAGATCATGTGCTGATTGGAAAATAAGTGTCTAAATATGGTAGAGGGGCATTGTGAAATGGGATATAGGTACAAAAATCATTAAATTGCTGATGCAGATTTGTGACATAATCAGAAACCACAGATAAGTTATGTCAAACTTGTGTAGAACCTTGGTTGGACCACACATAGTGTACTGTGAAAAGTCCTGTTCGTCATATAATTAAAATGGGCAGCGCGGTAGCCTTGTGGATAGCACAATCGCTTCACAGCTCCAGGGTCCCAGGTTCGATTCCGGCTTGGGTCACTGTCTGCACATCCTCCCCGTGTGTGCGTGGGTTTCCTCCGGGTGCTCCGGTTTCCTCCCACAGTCCAAAGATGTGCGGGTTAGGTGCATTGGCCATGATAAATTGCCCTTAGTGTCCAAAATTGCCCCTAGTGTTGGGTGGGGTTACTGGGTAATGGGGATAGGGTGGAGGTGTTGACCTTGGATAGGGGGTAGGGTGCTCTTTCCAAGAGCCGGTGCAGACTCGATGGGCCGAATGGCCTCCTTCTGCACTGTAAATTCTATGTAAAAAAAGGATATATGGGCACTGGAGAAGTCGAAAGAAAGATTTATTAAGATGATACTAGAACGGAGGTGTTTTATTTATTAGTAAGGATTCAAGAGGCTGGGGCTCTTTTCTCCAGGAAAGATAAAACTGAGGAGTAATCCTATATGGTGTTTAAGATTATGAAAGTGTTTGATAGGAGAGACAGAGATAGACAGTTTTCACGGATGCAAGACAAGGGGCCATGTAAGGTAATCACTAATGTAATGGGGAATTCAGGTATAACTTCTTCACCTCAAAGAATGGTTGCAATGTGGAAAAGTCCACAAGAAGCAAAGTGAAATAGCATAGGTGTATTTAAGGGACAGTTAGATGAATACATGAGAGAAAGGCATAGAAGGTTACATTGATGGGGTTAAATTGAGGGGGAGGGAAGCAGGCTTGTTTGGAGTGTTGAACACCTGCATGGACCTGTTTGGCTGCATTGACTGTTTCATGTGTGATTAAGATTATGCACTGAGTTATGTAATTAAGTAACAAAAATGTATCAATCTCAGTTCGGAGATTTTCAATTGATCTAGCATCAACAGCCCTGAGAGGGAGAGTTCTACATTTCCATTATCCTTTGTGTGAAGAAGTGGAAAGGGAGAAATTATTTCTTTCTACCCTGTCAAATCCTTTAATCATATTAAACTCTTCAATCAGATCACCCTTTAATCTTCTGTACTCAAAGGAATATAAGCCTATTCTATGTATCTTGTCTTCATAATTGAATCTCCTTCGGTCCATGTATCATTCACGATGAAGCTACAAAAAAACCATTCTAAGTCCCTATGCTTGGTGTTAGAAAAGCAAAGGTGGTTTTAAGGGATTTATATTGGTAAACATTAGAAATAAGGTAATTTTAAATGGGTTTAATTTAATGTTATGGAAGGGTAAAACCTATAGGTAAGAGTCATGCTGGACAAAGGTGTTTTCATGCGGGAGTTAGTTTCAATTCCAACTGTGTTTCAATTCTGCTTAGAGGGGGTTACAGCTAGAAGAATAAATATAAGTAAGGGTTGCTTAGCAACAGGGAGCCTTTTAAGATAGGAAAGTCTTTTGATCTTAGTTTGGCTGAATTTGTTTGCAGTTGGAGACATTACACTAGGGATTGAACATCTCTCAGCTCTGGCAGAAGAAAGACTGGGCAGGACAAGAGGCAGACTTCCCAAAGAACCAGATAACCAGGGAATTGGGACGTACAAAATGTCTGAAGAATACGGAGGCTAAGAGAACAGAGACCAAGGTATTGTTCAGGAGAATTCAAGAGGAAAAGTAAACAAAGTGTTCTGAGTTCAAGAGATAGTTGCAGTAACCAAATTTAAAGTTGGAAAGCAGACTTCATAGTTAAATCAAAAGTTGATTCCATCTTAATAGAGTCTGTGAATCGATAGTTAAATCAATTGTGAAGCGCTCGTACAACAGTCAAGACAAATAAATCCTAATTGGGAGGTGGTAAAACCTGGATGAGTTGTTAAAAATGGAGCAGAAGCTTTGATTAAGAGAGCAATTTGGTAAACCTAGAGTGGGTTTTGATGTGTAAATCGCTGATTGAAAGCATTGTCGTGAAAGAAGATTTTAAAGCTTGCATTTAGGATGTGGAGTTTGGAGACTCTCATGTGACAATCATCCGGGGAGATATTGAGGAGAAATCCACAGACATTCACTTGAGGTTCAGAGTGGAGAGTGTATTTAACCAAAGCCATCTTGTGTGTTTAAAGGAGCGTTGTGTTACTTAGACTGTTGCAGCTTAAGATATACTTTATAATCTGTGTTAATCTTAAAATCTGTGTGTATGATAATCCAAATTTTTATGCTTCGTAGATGTATTTTTTCTTGCCTCCATGTTTTAAAAAAATATATGTTATGGTCTTTTGAACCGGGCTGGTTCCATTCTGGGTTCTTCCCGCCCAGTTATAACATCAACTGGGATCATAATAGTGGACTAAGGTGTGCTGCCCACAATTAAATGCAGTATTGCAGAAATGTTCTAATCTGAGTTTTATGCAACTGTGGCATAACTTTCATCTCTTGTATCTTAGACTTCTGTGTTAAAGACATTCCATCAGCTTTTTAAATTATTTTGTGCAACTGTCCATTAGTGTTTAGTAATTTTGGTATGTGGACCCTGAAATGTTTTTTTCCACACTTCCGAAATTCTTACCATTTAGAAAATGCTCATCTATCTTTTTTATGTCCAAAGTGGGTGACTTCACATTTCCCCACATCAAACATCTGCCATAATGTATCAATCTCCCTGTTTACGCTATTTATTATGCCACCTAATTTAGTATCATCAGCCAAAATGGAAATACTGCTCTCTAGCTAAAATATTGATAATTATATAGAAAAGCCAAGGCCCCAATATAATTTCCTGGGAAACTCCATTAGTCACAAACTGCCAATTTGAGTACCTTACTCCGTCTCCTAAGTCCTAAATAATATGCTACTATTTAGCATAATAGGTTAATAGGTTGCTTGCAATTCCATATGTTTTCATTTTATTTCTAATAGTCGCTTGTTGGAACCTATTGATTGCCTTCCGGAAGCCCATATAAACAACCCTCACAACTCTCTGATCTACAACCTCCTTAAACAAAGGGCCTGACATTGGGCAGGCCCAGAGGGTGGGGGTTTTGATGTAAAGGCCAGAGGGATGCAGACTTTGCGGGGGTGGGAGGAAACATCTGACATTGACAGTGAGCCCTTGAAGGAGGCACACCCTCCCCTGTTCCCATCCCAAGGCCCGAGAAAGGTGACCTGCTGGGATTCCCCAGGTCCTGAATTTCTCTCACTAGCCTCAAAAGGTCGGGTGGGAAGTGGCCGCTTAAGGGCCTCACCTGTTCCCACATACAATTGTGGACAGGTCAGGGGCGGGAAGGCTACATGGGGAATTTTACATACCCCTCCCATTCCCCGTTCTACCACCCCCCACCCCCACCCCGGACCATGAAATTTTGTCCAAATGTATGTTTTATCTTCTAGATTTCTGTGAACTGAATTTTTTCATGAATGTTTAAAATTCGGATAGAGGTGCGTGGTTTCTGAACTATTTTGAATGCTTTGTGTTGCTGTGTTATGCTTTTAGTTGATTGAACACAAGAAAAAAGAAAGGAAATTTTTATAGGTGCTGAAGCATGCTTTATTTCACAATCAGAAATACAATTTTACTTTTCTAATTCTCAAGGAGGTTTCTAATTTTCAAGGAGGCTCAATAAAATGAAATAAACACTACTAATTTCTCTAAATTTACTGCACAGGGCATTAAAATGTCAGAGCACAAAGGTTTTTGTTTCAATGTTGTTAATTTCTGATATTTATGCCCTTAAAACAGATAACATGAAATAAAATTCTACATTTATCACACAAAGTCAGTGCACCCCAGGGTAAATCTGAACCTCCTTGAGTTAGCACTATTTCCACATTAGGAGTACTTGGAACAGTTTGTCGAAATGAGGGTATGGCCAGGTTGATGTATTTTTCATTCAAACTATCCAAGTCGTTACAATGTTGGAAACAGTGCACATTAAAGATGGCAATACAAAGTCATGGCGCTTGTACTTTGTATTCATAGTTGACCATCTTGTCTGCATTAAACAGTGATATGACATAGTCAGTTCATTGGCTAAAGTCTTGTGATGTTATTTGCAGGAGGGTATATGTAAATAGCACCACAGACGTAGCCTGCTAATTCCACAAACTTGTATTGCACGTATCTAGGTACTGTGCATAGTTTCGTCTCTTAGGTGTAGGTTGTCTTCAGCAGGGAGCCTCTCTACCTGCTGAGGTATTCTTAGACATCAACATTGTGTTGAGGTGCAAATTTTAGTTCCCAGTTGAACAAGGTAGTCGTCCTATTCAAACTTTCCCCTGCCAACTATCAGTTTCAAATGTTCCGTTAAAAATTTCATAAAACACAACTTGGTACAAAACTTCCATAACCGTTTAGTTCGGCTATATACAGTATGTACATGTCACAGAAAATGGTTAAAAATTCCTAAATCCATGTGCAATAATCCCATAATGCACAATCTACCATTTGTTTGGATATTGTCTAGTCTGGTATAAATTCACAATGTCAAATTAGGTAAAAAAATATTAAAAATAATATATACAAGTCAGAAATTCAAGTTCATAACAGTTAAGGTATCGATTTTGGAGTTTAATTTATAACTTGTCAGCAGGTTCAGATCTTTATGCTGATCTAATTTTAATATTTACAGTGGCAGAATCCGATCCAAATTCATTTGTGAGTCTGAGAGTGTAGCGTCCTGCATCATTTTCTTTGACACCTGTGATAATGAGTGTTGTTAGATCATCAGTTGTTTCAATGTGGAATCTGCCACCGTCCTCGTCATCAGAAAGAGGTTTTCCCCCGCGTGACCATTTTACTTCAGGCATAGGATCACCAGAGAACGCACAGGCAACTGTTAGGACTTTGCCTTTCTCAATAGTGATATCTGATGGTAAAGCTTCAATTTTCGGAGAAGATCCTGTAAAAAGACATATAGTAAACAGATTAGTTTTTCTTTTCAGCATGTTGGTACAATTGGAGGCAATTAATTTTTATACTTTGGTCATGACTTAATATCACCTTTAGCAGTACCAGTTATCATTCTGCCAGTACTTGCTTCCAGTTGACTCAGACTAGAATGTTCCATAAAAGAGCTGGAGCTCATTGATAGTTTTGATTCTTTGAAAGATGACATGCTACTCGATGACATGCTGGCAAATTTAACTTCGGTCATGCTGCTGCTGGCCTCTTGTTTGGTCATTTGCATTGCCTTGGAAGAAAAGTGTTCCTGTGCCTTAGCAGAGAAATGTTCCTGCATGCCAGCAGAAGCACTAGTGTCCAGACGTACCATTTTGGAAGGTTCTTCAGTTAGAACTGTGGAGCATAACAAACAGTTGTGATGCATAAATAGCCTCATTTTTAACATATCGGAAAGGTAAAATCATTAAATGAAGATCATAACCAGGGTCCTATTAGAGTGTGTGATACATTATTTGCTAATAGATCAATTAAAGCATTGAAACATCTGCATCTAGTTTATATTGTAAAAATGTAGATTAATGTTCAAATGATTCAATTAATTGCCAGACTTTTTTTTCTACACTGAAGAAACTCAGGTCCGGGGTCAATAAAAGGTCAATGAGCGGGATTTTCCACACACCCGCGGCGTGTTTTACGGCAGCGGAGACAGCCTCCCATTGGCTGGTGGCAGGATCAGAAGATCTCGCCGCTGTCAAGGGACTCTCCTATTCTATGCAACCTCCGCAGCTGAGGGGGTTTACTGTTGGCGGAACAGACCGGAAGATCCCGCCAGTGAGAATGGCTGAAAAATTCCGGCCAATGTAAACCAGGTTACAGAAAATGCAAAGATCATAATAATCAGTGCAATAATTAAGGCAATAGCATACCTAGAACAATTAAAGATGCTGTTGCAGAACATTGTCCATGGAAGTTCTTTGCTGTTACTGTATATTTTCCACTGTCAGAAAGTGCTGCATTCAGAATTTCTAGGGTGTACTTGTTTTTCAACCGACTCACTCTCAAGTTCCTTGAAATTGCAATCTGAAATATGAAAAGTTCCCTTTCATCATAAGCCCAAATAACATTTTCTAAAATAATTTGATTTGGAGAACCACATAAATGAATAGCAACCGTAAATTAATAAAGTACTTACAGGGTGATTGTCTTTCATCCATTCAACCTCTGGAGAAGGATCCCCTGATATTTCACAAGTAAATATCACATTTTGTCTTTCATTAACATTTTGGGACTTGGGCTGTGCAGTGAATACCGGAGCATTTGATTGTTTTTTCTGAACTGTTAAATCAAATTGACATTTGACTCTTCCATGCTCAGTTTTTGCTTCACAGGTAATCGTGCCTGCATCTCTGAAGCTGATTTTCTTGATGGTTAAAGTGTGGTCATTTCCAGATACACCAAATCGATAATCTTCTGAATTGATTAGCTCCACGCCATTTGAGACCCATTTCACATCAGAAGCATTAGGTATGCTCGCCTTAAGTATGGCTTTCTGGCCATCTACAGCTGTCATTTGTACCCGTGTGGATGTAATTTCAGTGGATGATGTTTTAAGTTCTTTTTTCACAATTTGTTCCTGAATTACCTCTGTTTTTCCATATGATTTAGCAGCTTTTTTCTGAACTTCTGCTTTTGATTCAGTTATTTTGGCCACTTTAGCGACAATGCTTTTGAATACTTGACCAACTAAGGAAAAAGTGGTTTTGGAAATACCTCCTTCACCAGTGATTTCACAAGTATATTCTCCTTCATCAGTTGCATTAATTCCGTGGATACTGAGGTTGTAGACACCATTAGCAGCATATTCCAATTTGTAGTGACTGTTTTCCCTTACTTTACGTCCATCTTTGAACCAAGTCAATTCTTTCACATTCAGAACTGTGCTCTCAACTGCGCATGTGAGTTTTACTGTACCATCTTCAGCAACTTCAGCCTTCAATTCTCGTAAAACCTTAGGTGGAGCACTTGCAGGGATCTCTACTCTTTCTGCTGAAGGTGTTCTGAGAGTTGGAGGTGACTTAACCCTTGGAAGAGAAGTGGCGAGTTCTGGTGATTTGGCTCTCTTAGGAGTCCTTATTATCTCTGAAGACTTTGCATGAGGTTCGGGGGTCTTTGCCGTCAATGATGCTACAATACCTGATTCTTTTGCTCCTGCTTTTCGGATCGTCAGAGTAAACTGTGCCTCTTGTTTTCCTTCAGAGTTTTCTACTACCACCATATAGCTTCCTTCATCTGAAAATTGAACTGATGAAATTGTGAAGGTAGATTTATACTGCGTTGTCATAATAAATAAGCGTTTGGAGGATGCAATTCTTCTCCCAGCATGCATCCACGTCACAGTGGGTGTTGGTTCACCGTCAATGCCACAGGAAAATCTAACAGATTCTCCCTCTACCACTGTGACTGACTGTGGTTTTGTTACTATTTTAGCTGCAAGAGTTTTCTTGGAGGCATAAAATGATTTTTCTTTTGAAGCATACATTTGCGAACTGATTGATTCCTTTTCTGATTCTTCTATTTTAGTTTCTTTCATCTCTCTGATCTCTTCAATTTCTGTTGCTGCTTTGAATGAAGAGTGTTGATAAAAATCAGTCCTTGTCAGTTCAGGTACAAGTATTTTTGGTTGCTGCTCATCTTTACGGCGAGATAGATAGGTAAAATAATCACCTCCCGTAATATCTAGTGTTGCATAGTCAGAAGCCTCTCCTCTGTAATTAGAACTAACAGCACGATAGGTTCCACTATCTTCAGCTTGGCAATCTCGAATTTCTAATGTTAGGACACCATTCATGTCAGTAAAGTGGTACTTGTCACTCTCTTGAATTTCTCTACCATTGTGGTACCAACTGATTTCAGCTCTTGGCTTGGACAGAACATTTAGAGTAAATCTAGTACTATGACCACAGGGGATGCGGTGAGAACGCATTCTCAATGTTATACGTGGACAATGGTCAAGACTGAAAGGCTGTTGAGTAATAACTTCATACTTTCCTTCGGAAGTCTTCTGAGTCTTTAGAGCAGTTTTCATTGTCTCATATCGTGAAAAAATGTCAAACCTAGCAGTCCTTTCAAAACGTGAAAGTGAGCTCTCTCGAGATACTGGACTTGGTGAACGTGGACGTGTTCTTTCTGGTGTGGGTGATCGTCTTTCGCCTTCGCTTTCGAATTCTGGACGGCGTGGTCGAGATCTGATTAGTTCGGATACAGGTCGCATCAATTCAATGTAGGTTGGGGAAAGCGATCTTCTTCGCCTAAGAAGCCTTGAGACAGGTGGAGATTCTTTGCGGACATATTTCTTAACTTCAATGCTTTGCTCCTCTTCTTCAGATTTTGTCACTAAAATCTCTCTTTCCCGTCTACTTTTGATCCGTGCTTTTTCCTCATGTTCCATATGCTCAAGTTCTTTTTGGTAGGCGGCCAATCTCTGGACTGTAGCAATTGGTTGAAGCAGCTCTTCATCGTCTCTGTCTTCCATTAATCTTCGCCTTTCTTTTGGTGGTTTATAAATAGCTTTGTCATGACGCTGCCGGAGGTCAATAAAACTTGGGCCAGCTTCATATTTGGAAGGGATGTGATATCTTTGGTATTTGGTATATGTTTCCTCCTCTTTTGCTGTAGCTAACTGTCTCTGCTGAAGAGCTGATAACTCAAAACGTGGCGGGCTGCGGCTTGGAGGTGAAGCAGAAAATCCTAATTCAAGTTCCTCCTCAAGACGTAATCTTTCTTCCTCTATTCTCTTCATTGAAAGGTACTCATCAACAGGGCGGAGTAATCCATCGTCTGATAAATCACAAAGTGATCTCCTTCTTGGTCTGTAATATATTTCATACTCAGGAGATGGTGTGCGTCTTCGAGCTGGTCTAACTGTTTCAAGATCATCTTGTGATAATTTTGGTATACGCCATTTTGGCTTATACTGATCAGTAAAGCGTGGCAGAGGCATGACATAAAACTGCTCCCACCTGGAGAGACGGATTCGTTTTGGTCGTTTTGTTACAATTCTCTCTATGGGTGCTGGCATTTCATATTGGTCTCTCAGTTTCCTGTACCATTTCATGTCAGATAATGGCACAAATTGTTTGATGTCTTGATTCTCTTCAATTGCACTTGCTGCATGCACACGAGGTTCTGGAATATCGTAAGGCATACGAAGTCTCTTTTCTTCCTTTTGTTTTTCTACCTTTGAAATTTCATATTCACCTTTTACGTTCTTAGTGCTGATAGCTGGTTTGTACATTATTGCAGCTTCTCGCAGAGCTTCCTTTGCTACGGCTGTCAGTGGAACAGCTTCAACATTTGCAAGAATTTCTGCCATTCTCATTGTTTTGTTAATTTGCTTCTCAGCATATTGCTGCCGTTCCTCCTCACTCTCATACCGACGCTTGACATAGGTCATGCGTTCAACTTTTAGATAGGCCTGGCAGCTCGCAGATCCTGCACTGTTGGTAGCAGTAAGTCTGTAAATGCCAGAGTCTTCTGGCAAAGTATCTCTGACATGCAAAACATAGTAATCTAAACCTTCATGGATAATTTCAATATTTGGAACTAATGCCAAAGCCTGTCCATCTTTCTCCCATTTCAGTGTAGGAGGTGGTATGCCAGACACCCTACATTCAAAACGAATGCTTTTGCCTTCCATGCACTCTGCATTAGCCAACAAACGCTTAAACATGGGTCTCAAAGTAGTATCTGCTGCAGGTGGGTGAGGTAATACTGTTAATTTGGCTTTGCAGCTGTCCTCACCATATTTATTGCGAGCTAGTACTGTGTATTCAGCATCATCATCATTTGTTAGGCTGTGGATGATCAGCTGATAAAGGCCTTTATCAGAAATAAAAGTATATTTTTTGTCATCTTCGCCAGGTTTGATCTTCTGTCCTGATTTCAACCAAGTTACTCGTGGGTCAGGGTGAACTGTTATAGTAACACCAAATCTGACATCTTCTCCAATATATGCAGAACGTTTGTACAAAGGTAATGTAAACTCTGGTGGCCTCTCAAGGAGTCTCATGGCATCCACCTTACGTTTTACTTTCTTCACAGTACGTGCCATATAAAATTCACGAATTTCTCTAACACCGCTCACAAAAAGCTCTGCGTAGGAGCTATCTTCACCATATTCATTTACTACTTTGCATCTGTAGGTACCATCATCTGTCTTGCTTATGTCTTTAACATACATTGTTGCCAAGCCATTTTGGTAGGTAATTTCATATTTGCCATTGCATTCCAGTTGTCTGACACCAAAGTACCACATGACTTCGGTAGATTGATCATAATTTTCTATCCTGCAGGTATACCTAACATGGCCACCTTCTTCAGCAGAAGCATGCATAATTTGTCCAGTAAGTGGACCAATTTCAATTGGACCTATCTTAACCTTAGCAACTGTAACTCCCCTCTGAGCTCGAACAGCTCCACCGGAAGAAATTCGAGCAACAGAAACAACAACATTTAATTCTTTCTTAACTAGAGTCTGATAGTATCTTCTGTGTCTCAAAGTCTTAATCACTTTGGTGCTCATTTTTTCTGTCTTCTGTTTCAACCATGGATGTTCAAGAGCATCAGCAGCTGTCATCCGAGCCTTCCTTTCTTTGACCAACAGACGATCGATAAAATCTAGAGCTTCAGTGGTGACATCTTTGAAAGCTTCATCGTCAAAGTTGTATTCTGCTCTAATAATGTTTTCAATAATCTGTTGGTTTGTTTCAGCGATAAATGGATTTAGACCACTAAGAAGTATATAGACAAGCACACCTAAAGACCACATGTCAGTCGCTGCACTGACTATATCATGTTGATGGAGTTCAGGTGCTGCATACTCTGCAGCAGTGAATTGGACTCTAATATTGTCACCAGGTCTGAGCTGTCTGGCCTGTCCAAGTTCAACAATTTTAAGAACAGAGCTCTTTCGTGTGGCGTAGATTATATTCTCTGGTCTGATATCAAAATGGCCTACATTCTGACTGTGTAGAAACTCAAGTGCTTCACAGATCTGGCGGGTGTAGATGATAATTTCTCTTTCATTCAGTTCGAAGGAGGTTGTATTAATGCGTTCAAAGATATCAAGGCCGGAAATGAACTCAAAGACCATGACCAGTTCTTCAAGACTCTCAAATGATTCATGTAGCCAAAGGATATTCTTGTGTCTTGCAATATTGAGAATTTCAATCTCTTTCTTCACCAGTACCTGATCTGCACCCTTTATTTTAACAAACTTCGCCATGTATGTTTTCTTACTGATATTTTTAATACACCGATGAACAATACTAAACTGTCCACGTCCCAGTTCTTCAGCAATTGTGTATTGACTATGAAGTTCTTTAATGGTAGAATGGGTAGCTTTGCATTTTGTAATCTCTATTGATTCATCAACCTCTTCATCATAGTTCATAACTCTTGTCTTATCTTCTTTAGTGACTATAGGATCGGTTGGCTCTGATGGCAGGCTCTGGCCAAATTTGTTCTCCGCAATCACACGGAACTGGTAGCTGGTCTTGCCGAAAAGATTCACAACAGTGTAATGAGTATCACGTGACTGTGCAACACGAATCCACATCTCTGCAGTTGTTGCACATTTTTCAATAACATAGTTAATGACTCTGCTTCCACCATCATTAGCTGGAGGATTCCATGTTAATACAACAGAATCGCGTGTAATGTCACTGACTTGAATTCCTCTTGGTGTATCAGGCACATCAACTACATCCAGTTCAACTGTTTGTTGATCTATGCCAAATCGGTTCTTGGCACATACAACATAGAAACCAGCATCTTGTCTGTCAACTCCATTAGGGAACACAAGAGATGTAAATGATCTTGTCACTATTACTTGGTAGTGACCATTATTGTCAATGAGGTCTTGGCCCTTCTGCCACGTGATTACTGGATCAGGTCTGCCACTAAAAGGAATTTTAATGCTTATTATTTCACCACGGAGAGCGTGAACTGCACCCATGCCTTCCAGATGTTTGGGCAGATTAATCTTGGCAGGAACTGGAAACAAAAAAAATATTTAAAATAAATATAAGTATTGAAAGGCAGTAAGTTAATGTAAAACAGTGAATTTAACAGGGGTGAAGTTGGTCTTGGGAGAAAATGAAAAATGGGCAATAGTGAATCAGCAGTCTGTTGTTCACTCTATTCGGTTTGTTTTTTTCAGGACGTCAATGAAAAAGTACATTGATCTAAAAAAAATTGGGTGGATTTGCAAAATGGGCTGCTGATTCACCCATTTCACATTACTCCTGAGAGCAATTACATCCCAAATGTATATAGAAATATACCCGCTCATTATTATACAGCATGTTTAAGTAAATGCTATATGATACACACCGTCAACATCCAAAGAGACCGTTGATGAAATGGAGCCTCCTTGATTGACTGCTCGGACCTGATAAACAGAGGCATCTTCTCCCGTGACACCAGTAATCACCAATTGGTGGTATCCGCCTTTAAATTCCTGGATCTTCACTTTTTCACCATCGGGCTCAATTTCCTTTCCTTGTTTAAACCATTTCACAACAGGTTTAGGGTGGCCAGTAATCTTGCAAACAAAAGTGGCGTTACCCTTATATTTCACACTCAAGTTGCGTATTTCTTCTTTGAACTGTGGAGCTTTGATGGGTACATCACACATCGGAACAACAGGGTCAGATAATTCACTCCAGTCACTCTCACCACCAAGGTTTTCACATTTGACACGGAACTCATACTCCAAGCCCTCAATAAGGCCTGTCACAGAATAAACTGTTTCATGTATTTCATTGGTTGTTGCAGCAATCCATTTATTCTGTTTCTTCTCTCGTTTTTCAAGATAATAATTTCTAATCTTTGCACCACCATCACTGGCAGGTGGTTTCCATGAAACCACACATGAGTTCTTTGTGACCGCAGCTACAACAGGTTTGGCTGGTATCCCAGGTTTCTCTACAAGGAGGAAAAAAAGTACACATTATAATTCAACATATAACAAGATAGTGGCGAGGTAACAATTACATTTATGTAGATACTTACCAAATGGACTCTTGATTATGACAATAGAGGAAACTTCTAATGGCTCACTGACACCAAATTGATTTTGAGCAGAAACACGGAAATAGTAGCCAGCACTGTCAATGAGATTCACAATTCTGCAAGACGTGCTAGCAATAGAGGATGATACCAGATGCCACTTTTCACCTTCCTTGGCTTCACGTTTTTCTACAATGTAATTGGTGATCAATGCACCTCCGTCATCAAGTGGTGGTTTCCAACTGATTACTGCAGAATTCTTCAGCAAAGCGTCAATTACTATTGGTCCTTCAGGCATGGCTGGTTTATCTATACACAAATGTAGATAGTATTAGATGTACTATTTAAGTGAAATTATCTAGCAGTTACTACAATTAAACTAACCATAGATTACCTTGGATTTCCACATTGCATGTTGTTTCAATTGTTCCAAATGTATTGCTCAGCTGCACCTTATATTTCCCCGCATGGTTCCTCCGTTGGATATTTCTCACTACTAGATGAGTGTAGTGCTCTGTGTTTTCTATTGAAACATTATCTGAATCTGTCAAAGGTTTCTTTCCATGGAACCAGCGAATAGCAGGCACAGGACGCCCAATGTATACAACATGGATGCGAAGACTGGTACCAACACCTACGAGGTATTGCTCTTTTAATGGGTATGCAGGGTGGAATTGTGGAGTAGCCTCAAGCAATACGTTACCACTGATCTCGGTTTCTCCAGCATCATTAGTAGCCTTGCATGTATACACACCTTCATCTTCCTGATCTTCTGTTGCAATGGTAATTGAATGATTACGTCCATCTGAACTCATTTTGTACTTGCGACTTTGGTGCAATTCTTTTCCAAAATGATACCACCTAATTTCAGGAAGTGGTCTACCAATAATCTGGCAGGCCAGTGTGGCTGGTTCGCCTAGCTTAGCAATAACTTCAGCGATCTCTTGCTTAACACATGGTTCTTCTCCAGCTGTTGATAAGATAAAAGAAGCAGGAGTAATTTCTAACAACACATAAAACAGATTAATTTAAATGAAAATACAAAATAAAAATACATACAAGTTAATTTTGTCTTGATTGCCACTATGGTTCTACGGGGTCTGCTGACACCGGTCTCATTTTCTGCAAAGACTCTAAATTCATATTCTGTGGCCTCCAGAAGACCTCCCTGCAGGAACTGTCTGTCCTTTATTCGTTCTTTGTTACATTTCTTCCAGGCACTATCACCAGACTGACGATATTCAACCCAGTAACCAATAATCTCCTTGCCACCATCACATTCAGGACGGTCCCACTCTATAGTGATGCTATCCTTCATGACAGAAGTAATCTCAATCTCTCCAGGTTGGCTTGGTTTATCTGTTAAATAAAATTTTTTATAGAATTATATTAACTTTTAATGTAATGAAATTGATAATGAGGCACCTCATTAAGATACAGCAGTTGGACTGCAGATGAAATCTTATTTTAAAGTTGCAATTCATACAGTGGATTTATAAGATACAATAAACATACCAAAAGGATCCTTGCATAGGACAACCTCAGATGGTGGGCTTGGATCACTAAGACCTATGTCATTCTGTGCCAGAATACGGAATTGATACTCAGCATCCGGAATAAGTCCTGCAATGGTATACATTGTTGTGGTAATATGAGTCTTGTTTTGTCGCACCCATTTATCTGTAGTAGACTCTTTGCGTTCAATAAAGTAGCCAGTGACACGTGATCCACCATCGTCCCTTGGTCTTGACCAGCACAGGCTGACAGAACTTTTGGTTATATCCAGTATTTCTGGTGGGTTGCTTGGAGGCTCTGGAGGATCTGGAATGACAGTAATGAATTACCTATAGTATGTGAAAAATTAATTAATTAAATTCAAAGGGTAAGGTAATGTAGTCACTTAAGACTACAATGAACCTTGTCTACTTACTTAGTGGTGTCTTTGGTATCACAGGCTCTTCTGATTTTAGAGACTTGCTAATGCCAAATTGATTTTCACTAGAAACACGGAAGTGGTATTCTACACTTTCCTTGAGGCCTTTAACAACAATGGAACACTCCCTTACTCTGGAATCAACAGTGAACCAGGCAGTTTTGGGTACTTCACGTCTCTCAACGATATACCCAATGATATCAGATCCACCATCATCAGCAGCTGGTCTCCAACATACTCTGACAGAGCGAGCTTGAATATCATCAAATTCAAGTGGTCCTTGTGGAGGATCGGGATGTCCAATCACTTTTACCTTGATGTACACTGCCTTTTTGCCACATTTATTTTCTAGAATCAAGTCATAAGTGCCGGAATCATCTCTGTCTGCTTCCTTTATCACAAGTTCAGTGTGGGTCTCAGAAGTTGCAATCATTGCACGCATGCTAATATCACGACCGTCCTTTGTCCATTTACAGATGGGAATAGGTTTGCCTTTTATGGGCACTGTTAGTTTGATCACTCCTCCTTGTCTTACAATCAGACCCTCAAGGTATTGTTGGTCAAGTTCATAATCAGGATATTCTGAAAAGAAAAGAAATTCAACTTTAATTTTAAAAAATCAAATCAGATATTGGTGACAAATGCTTTTACCTATATCATAAAACAAGTGCGAAAAAAAATGTGACAGCTCCGATTTCAAACTTGGGCGAATTCATGCATGATTTGCGCAGTACTTCATTCGTGCATGACTATCTATAAATGTACTGGCCCCTCTCTACTTTAATAATTGAGGGTTCAACCACTGATGGATAAGAAATGACATACAGAAACTTTTTTACTAATAACTAATGAGGATCATTGAAGTTCGCAATGCCTTTATCTAGCCATTTCAGCAATTTTGTGCCCTGATTTTATAATGCAGAAATAAAAATCTTATTGGAGCAGGTGCATCATAGGCGAGAGGTTCCTTTTCAGATTATGTTGGATGGCTGACAACTGTGAATGTGCACTGTACAATGCAACGGACTTGGTTGTTAATTAATGCATCGTAACCGAGCCTAAAATTGGGCATAGCCTAACATTAGACATCACATGACACAAAATGTAACAATTTCAGCATTTCTCACCTAGCATTTCAGTGACTTTAACAGTTCCTGGCACATCAGCAGGCTCACCAGGACCACCAGCATTAACTGCGATAACGTGGAACCTGTATTCAGCTCCCTGTGGCATGTGTGTCAGTGTGTATTCACATATTTTTGTTGGAGTAGTATTGCACTTCGTCCATTCATACTGGTCAACCTTCTGCATCTCTATAAGGTAGCCTGTGACCTTAGAACCTCCCTCCTCTTCTGGTGGACTCCAAGCAACGGATACAGATGTTCTTGTCGTGTCTGTAACTCTTGGGTTCTGGGGTTTGCCAGGTGGTTCTACAGGACAAACAAATTAAGCATTTTTAGTGCAATTTATATAATTACATAAAGTTAAACGAGGTATTGAGTGATTTTAAGTTGTCAGTAACTGCGACGATTAAAAAGTTGATTTGATTCGTGGATTCTGTTAACTAACTTAAGTTTGCAGTGGGAAGCTGCATTTAGCCACATCACTCTTCAGCTTGGGAGTGAAAATCGGTCCGGGTTCCCCTTCTTGATTGCTTGTTAAGGACGCATTGAAGATCTTATCAGTCAAATAGCTTGCAGCACTCACTATCGAAGCACACATACACATTATAACTAATTGGGTAGAGCACTGGAAAGTGACCAGTTAGCTTTGAAACTGTAGCTTGGCAATGAGGCACAGGCCGGGATATTCCTTCAGGATGGATTCTACCAGAGGAGGGTCACGAAGTACCTCTATCTGTCATCAGGACCATTGCTGTTTATCTAAGCTGGGTGGGCTCCTGGTATAATTCCTGCAGAGTGATTGGATTGGATTGGATTGGATTTGTTTATTGTCACGTGTACTGAGGTAGAGTGAAAAGTATTTTTCTGAGAGCAGCTCAACAGATCATTAAGTATATGGGAAGAAAAGGGAAAATAAAATAAAATGCATAATAGGGCACACAAGGTACACAATGTAACTACATAAGCACTGGCATCGGATGAAGCATACGGGGTGTAGTGTTAATGAGGTCAGTCCATAAGAGGGTCATTTAGGAGTCTGGTAACAGCAGGGAAGAAGCTGTTTTTGAGTCTGTTTGTGCGTGTTCTCAGACTTCTGTACCTCCTGTCCGATGGAAGAATTGGAAGAGTGAGTAAGCTAGGTGGGAGGGGTCTTTGATTATGCTGCCTGCTTTCCCCAGGCAGCGGGAGGTGTAAATGGAGTCAATGGATGGGAGGCAGGTTCGTGTGATGGACTGGGCTGTGTTCATGACTCTCTGAAGTTCCTTGCGGTCCTGGGCCAAGCAGTTGCCATACCAGGCTGTGATGCAGCCAGATAGGATGCTTTCTATGGTGCATCTGTAAAAGTTGGTAAGGGTTAATGTGGGCATGCCAAATTTCCTTAGTTTCCTGAGGAAGTACAGACGCTTTTGAGCTTTCTTGGTGATAGCGTTGACGTGGGTGGACCAGGACAGATTTTGGAGATGTACACCCCTCAGAATTTGAAACTGCTAACCATCTCCACCTCGGCCCCGTTGATGCTGACAGGGGTGTGTACAGTACTTTGCTTCCTGAAGTCAATGACTCGCTCTTTAGTTTTGCTGGCATTGAGGGAGAGATTGTTGAGGGAATCTGACACTACCATTGAAGAAAATGCAGCATTGCTACACAGCACACCCACTGTAGCACAACAAATGGAGAGATCCCACTTAACAGGGAAGGGAATCCATAGATACAGTAAAGGAGTAAAGAAAACTTTGTCTAATATTATTTTAGATCAATGAATTGAGGCCTACCGATTTAATTTTCTGAAGAGAGAGATGCCCATTACTTGGCTCTCTCTCTTCAAAAGGGACTTCCACTACTATCATACAGTCTACTGCTGACCCATTTTTGGTGATTCCTAAGGCTGGTAGTAGTGTAAAAGGACAGGGAAATGTGCCCCACTCTCATTAACGTGTGGTGGGAGAATGAATGGACGATCAGCTGCTTTCCCAACCTGAGTGGAGGAAAATCAAAAGTATCATTATAGCATTGGAAATGTGGCTGCAGGCTTCCCTGCCCAATTTCCTTTGATTGAATACCATGCCTGATGGTACTGCAACAGTAAATCCTGTACAATGCCTTCAGAAGAAAGCAGAATGTCAATAGAAGAAAGCAAAGAACAGAAAGGAAAAATATCAATCAGGATGTAATAACTGAAAGGTATAGTTTACAGGGTTAATTTTAAATTTGTTCTGATTTTAGATGCATTTTGTCCTAATGTATTTTGCATATTGTTAACTGATACATTAATGTGTAATTAATAGTGCAAATTTCTATTGTTGCTGCACTTATATGCTGGTTGGTAATGGTCTCACTTTTTACTTCTCTCAAACCAGTGTAAACAGCTAGGTTTTTCATTTAATGCTATTATTGCAGTTGCTACTCACTCAATTAGATTTAGAAAGGTGCCCTCTTTCCCAACAGCATGAATGTGCATTCTATGGTGCTTACTACAATTTAAGTAATTATTCATAAGCAAAGTCAGGAGTGAGAAATAAAGTGGACAGGTTCTCCCTCTAGTACATTAACATAGCATTATACAAACTTTTCTCCATTAACTTGCTTAGTAAATTATTTCAAACATTTAAAGCACTTTGATTTAAGAAGTCAACTTACACATGTAAGAAATCAACTTACATATAACCACTATACTTTGATAATTTTAATAATGGGAAATCAAAGCTATAATAATATAATTCAATGACACAGTATATGAAATAAAATGTGCTTTAGAATTTCACAAAATTTGGAATTATGAATGAATCATAAGTCGCAACACAGTGCCATTTGTGTTCTTTCATTCTTGGTAAAGATGGACAATTTCCATAAGTTTTATTAATTAGATTAATATTTTTCATACAAAACAGAAGACAATAAATTGAATTTGTGGGAATAATCTGTTGGTTAAACTTTGACATTTTATCACATTACCTATCGGGTCCATGGCAACTACAGATTTGGAAGGTCTACTTGACTTGCTGGAACCTCTTGCATTCACGGCTGTTACACGATGTTCATATTCTAATCCTTCTATAAGACCAGTGGAACGATATCTTGTCATAGTCACAAGTACTTTGTTGGCTCTCACCCATCGGTCAGATTTTAGTTCTTTTCGTTCAATGATGTACCCATTAATTGGTGAACCTCCATCTTCAATTGGTGGTTCCCAAGTAATTGTCATACCATCACGCGAGGCATCAAATACATGAGGAGTACCAGGTGGCGCAGGCAGATCTGTTGGGGAAAAGGGATGAATGCACTTTATTTTGTATAAAATAATTCAGTGATTCACAGGAACAGATTTTAAAAATTAATATTTAGAAGTATAATTGAGTATCAATGGTTCTGATTTTGACGAATTCCATTGGTTCTCCGGTGCTGGAAATAAGGAAGGTGGAGGCTCATGTGAAGCATAAATGCTGGCAGTTCTGCTGAACGGTTTATATCTATACTATCGACTGTTACAATTTATGAGGTTCATAAAATTGTGAGGAATTTTCTGTGACTCCCCACAATGTTCCTAGGCAGCGGGAGGCAGCCCACCATTGGCCGGTGTGAATGGGATTCCACCATTGCCCATCCCCGTCCCCTCCCCCGGGGCTGGGAAACTTGTGGCGAGTGTTTACCATCAGACCTTGCTGGCGAGAACGGCCAGAAGATCTTCCCCATGTATTTAAAAGGTAAAATGAGTGACCTGTCCTGATGTCTGCCTGATAAGAAGCCACTGCAGTTTGACTGTGAGGGAGAGAGCAGCTAGAAGACAAATGTTTCTACAGTTCACTGCACTGGAATGAGGAAGCTGTGCACAAAGACCAAATTTGGGACTTGTTAAAATGAGGGTAGAAGATTTGCATTGTATTGGTAATCTTTATTAGTGTCATAGGTAGGCTTACATTAACACAGCAATGAAGTTACTGTGAAAATCCCCTAGCCACCACACTCCGGTGACTATTCGGGTACACTGAGGGAAATTCAGAATGTTCAATTCACCTAACAAGCACGTCTTTCAGGACTTATGGGTGGAAACCGGAGCACCCGGAGGAAACCCACGCAATCACGGGGAGAATGTGCAAACTCAGCACAGAGTGACTCAAGCCGGGAATTGAAAGCAACAGTGCTAACCCGGGTTCCATCCCGGCCCTGGATCACTGTTCATGTGGAGTTTTCTCATTCTCCCCGCGTCTGTGTCGGTCTCACCCCCACAACCCAAAGATGTGCAGGGTAGGTGGAATGCCAGGCTGGTATGCCCCTTAATTGGAAAAAAAAAATCAATTGGGTACTTAAAATTTATTTCAAAAAAGATTTGCCTAGCTTGCATTATCGGAAGTATCTCCAGTAATATTCTCAGCGTGTAGGACAGTTCTGGGGTTAGATGTTACCAGGCTGCGAAAAGGAAAACGAATAGCATTAAAGACTCAGGAGCTGAGAATCATTTTGGACTGATCCTGGGAGAATTCAGAGACAGTGTAACATATATACCAGTGAAGTGTGTTTTTACAGTTGTGCTAAAAGCAAGAAGGTATTTATGTTCTGTGGTTTAGAGAACAGATTTCCATTAAAAACAGTGCCTTTCATCTTTTGTTACACAAACATCCTGAAATCTTGTTGTGTCATCCTTTCAGCTAACTGGAAGTTCAAATTTCATTCTAGAAGTTATATCTCAATTGCAACATTCTCGTGCATTCTCACAGGATGCACTCATTGGAAGAACTCATTGCCAGCTGAGATATACCATCCCTGACCCATTTTTTAAAACCCTGTTCACTTGAACAGGGAGACAACTAAAGCCATATGGTGGAGGCCTAGCTGAGATTGGTTTAGCACAGAACAGTGAAAGAAGTGAGCGGGTGGGTAAGTGGAGCTGAGTCCAAAAAATGATCAGACATTATCTTATTGAATGGCAGAGCAGGTTCGATGGGCCAGATGGCCCACTCCTCATTCTTAAGTTCTTATGTAACATGAGAACTTTTTGATCTTCCAAACAACACCACGTGGAGCTCTTACTAAGCAAAATTGCATGCCATTTTGGTGTAGGTTTTAAACCATTTCTCAATGGGTCAACATTAGACACATGGTTTGAGGCTTTAAACATGGTGGAAAGTCTAGTGAACTTCGCTGTGATTGTATTCAGTTCCTAATAAACTAAAGAGTTATGTAAAATGTTTCCTTCTGGTTTAACCTGAGATGGGAAACAATAACTTAAATTTCCATACCACCTACAAGGTAGAAAAACAGTCTAAAGTTGACTTACTGGTGGCGACAAGAAACTGAATGGCAAACAAGGAATTGGATGGAAACTTTGGCCAAAGAGATAGATTTTGAAAGAATTTTCAAAAGACTAGAGAGGGAATTTCAAGGGCAGAACAGATGCATTGTGACTACAGGCTTTATCATAGATGGAATTTTCTAATCTATGAGCTTTTAGGCAGTATTGTGCCCTGGCTGCCATTAGAGCAACAGCATGAAACAGTGGACAGAAACACTGACTCAGAGCCTCTGTGGAGTGGCAATCACCATTGCCACGCTTTTTGACTTACCCAAGTCTGGAGCTGCATATTTCTTGTACAGACATCCAACCCAGGCCTGATGAGAAATATGCAGCACAGAAGCTCTTGCGTCTTTCTCTGCAAAGCAGGAGCAGTAGGAGAAGTGAAGTGGTGCCCCATTTTTATAGCAGTAGTTGTTGGAAACCATGTATGTTTGAAGGTCTGATCCACACTTAGGAGAGAAGATAAGCTTGTGGTGGTGGGTGGTTGGCATTTGGTGGTCCGTTATGTGGCCAGAGGTTAGAACAAAGAACAATACAGCACTGGAACAGGCCGTTTGGCCCTCCATGCCTGTACCGGTCATGATACCACACTTGGCCAAAACCCTAAAGAACAAAGAACAATACAGCAGGGTTGGGGAGTATTTGGGGGGGATTCAGGAGCAATCTGATTGGGGATAGTCACAGGGTGCGACTAGTGGGAAGATGGAGAGGTGTGGGGTGGACACCAGTTGGGGTAGTGGGGAGGGTGCTGGGGATGTGGGTGGGTAGTTGGGGAAGTAGTTGGAGTGTGGATGGTAGTTGAGAAGTTGGGCAGTTAATCTGGGGGGCTGCGGGGTGGAGGGAAAAGGGTAGTCAGCGGTTGGGGGGATGCAGTAGGGGTTCAGGTCAAGGAGTCAGTAGTATCCAGGAATTAGAAGTAGTTTTAATGCTTTTATTTTTTCCAATTTAACTAATCTAATAAGTGAGTCAGAATCATCCAATTTAAATCAGAATATTGGATCGTTCCCACTGTAAGATAATTACCCATCGGAAATTGCAAGATCACAAAATGGAAATATTTTAAGATTGAAATTGCATCTCTCTTGATAAATTTGGGAGATTTAGCATGACCAAACATTTGCCTAATTACTGACTCTAATCATTATTGCATTATCATAATTTCTGCAATTGTAGTCCATTATAATTACCACAATCAGTAGCCTGCAAAATCATAGGATGATTTTTACACAAAACAATCTACAATGTAATATCATGATATGTTTAAATACCAGTAAAATATTTTAGTATGGCACTTACTGATGGCACTCTTGCATTCCACAATGCTAGACTGTAAAAATGATCCAATACCAAAGCGGTTTGTGGCAGCCACACGGAAGACATATTCAGTGCCTTCATTTAATTTGGTAAACTTGAATGTATTCCTAGTAACAGATTCAGACACTGGAAGCCAGCCTGGGCGATGAGCATCACGTTGCTCCACCACGTAACCACTGATAGCAGCACCACCCTCTTTCTCTGGGGTATCCCAACTGATGGTGACAGCGGTGGCATCAATTTCATCAATGCGAATTGAGCCTGCAGGTGGTCCTGGTTTATCTGAAAATAAATTAGTACAATTATCTAACACTTGAAAAATGATAAAAGCAACACAGACAGTACACTGGTGTACATGAGTTATCCAAGAGTTGAAAAATAATTATAGCTCCATAGACAGTACACTGGTATAGATGTATTTTTGTTTTAGTTTGCGAGAAACACTTACCAAGAATGATCACTTTGATGTATTCAGTAGCAGATCCAGCAACATTTTTTAGCTCAAGCATGTAGTCACCAGTATCATCTATGGTGGTTTCACGTATGGTAAGCTGAGATACCTTGGCTAGTCTTTCTATTTTGGTTCGATCGTTTTCTTTTATTTTTGTTCCGTCAAAATACCATGAAATAGCAGGAGGTGGACGGCCACTAATTGGGATAGATAGTTCAATAGGTCTGCCAGCATGTACAGTGATGGTCTTTTGAGGTATGCCTGCCAAATCAATCTTTGGTATTACTGTTAGAAAAGAAGTAGAAGGAGGCAATTTTAGTAAATCATTATTCCGTTCATAATGCATGATTTTATATTAGTGCAAGTGCAGTTATCACACTACTATGTGGAGTGGAGATAATAGTGGTGGTAAATATCACTGGAATTGTAGTAATATAGGCCCAGGCAAATTATCTGGGAACAGAGATTCAAATTCCATCATGGTAGCTGGTGAAAAATTTGAATTCAATTAATATATCTGAAAACAATTGAAAGCTGGTCTCAGTAATGATGATCATGAAACTATAATTGATTGTTTTAAAAACCCATCTGGTTTACTTATGTCCTTTAGGGAAGCAAATCTGTCATGCCTACCTGGAAAGACCTACATGTGACGCCAGACCCGCAGCAAAGTGGTTGACTGTTTGAAATGGTCTCGGAAGCCACTCAATTTGAGGGCAATTACAGATGGGCAGCAAATGCTGGCCTGGCCAGTGATGTCACATTGCATGAAAGAATAAAATAAATATCAAAATTAATTTTAAACTTTAACATACCTCTCTGATCTTGTACAGTGACAGCCGTTACAATTTCTCTTGGTTCACTGACACCTTTTTCATTCTGGGCTCTAACTCTGAACAGGTACTGCTCAGACTCATTTAGAGAGATTATAGTGTGTTCGAAGACTGTATGTTTTACAGTTGCAACTTTCATCCACCTTTCTGTACCAGCCTTGCATGCTTCAATAACATAACCAGTCAGTCTGCAGCCTCCATCATGTAGTGGTTTTTCCCAGGCGAGTATAACTGTAGATTTTGTGACATCAACTACATCCAATTTCTGTGGAACCATTGGAACTTCTGAGACGAGGACTGCATCAGCTGTTTCACATGGCTCACCAATGCCATACATATTCTCGGGCAAGACTCTGAAGTAATACATTGTTCCCTCAGTAAGTCCAGTTATTCTATAAATTGTCTTGCTGCATTTAACTGTCACTGTCTTGAATGCTCTCATAGCAGCTTCACGTCTCTCGATTATGTAATTTTTGACTGGTGCTCCTCCATCAATTGTTGGAATATCCCATGTGATAATCACAGAATCCCTTGTGACTTCTTTCACATTGATAGCACCAGGTGGGCCAGGTGTATCTGAGAATATAACAAATATTTTAGTTTTTAGACTTTAAAATCTGCAAGGTGACAACAGGAACAAAAAGAATAACATTGTTTTTCCACATACCGTATACTTTCACAACTACAGTTGCTGACTTTTTGCCCGAGGGATTTTCAGCTTCAATGGTGTACTTTCCAGCATCATAGCGATTCACCTTGTCAACTACCAGAAGCGTATAAGAATCTGTTGTATCAATAATACCACGATGGCGAAGATCAACATCAGCTTTACTCCAGGTTAACATTGGAGCAGGTCTACCTGCCACTGAGACCATTAAGCGGAGTGAGGCACCAGCTCGAACAGTTACAATCTTTTTGAGATCATCTGCAAGCTCGAGGTCAGGCATTTCTAAAAAAATAAAATGCACAAGTGTAAAAGAGATTTTTTTTAAAAAAGTGTTCTTCCAATGATGAAATCTTCAGGAAGTTATCAACAATGAAAATGTTACTAATTAAATTTCTCAGGATTATAATGATTCAGTTGCGTTTTATTTATAATTCAATGTTAATATATTTTTAGTACCAGATATGCACACTTTATTCCAACATTAGATATCCTATCACAAAAGGTGTAAAGAATTGCAGAACTATACGAATTGGCTGTGTAATGCTACTTACCTATTCTTTCTACTGCTTCAATTTCAGCACATGACTCACTGAATTCACTCATTCCATTAATATTGACAGAAGCAACTCTGAAATAGTACTTCTTGTTAGTTGTAAGACTTGTAATGGTATATTCGGTATTTCTTAAGTTGGCTTTAGTATGTGCTCTGTACCACTGTTCCATGCCTTCCTCTTTCATTTCAAGAACATAGCCAAGAAGATCAGAACCACCATCATACATGGATTTTGTCCATGCTAGGCTAATGCTGTGTTTGGTTGTATCCACAACTCTTGGTGCTGAAGGTGCCGTGGGTGTATCTGTCATTTAATTTAAATAGATAAAGCTCGTAAGTATTTGTATAAATTTTCAATTATCAGAATTTTAAAAATATTAATTAAAAATCTGATGCTTACATGTTGGTTCCTTGCATAGGATAAAACTTGATGATTCACTGGGCTCACTGCTACCCGCTGCATTTACTGCTGTAACGCGGAACTGGTACTCACAACTCTCCATTAGATTGGTAATTTTAAGTCTGGTATCATAAATAGTAAAGTCTTTGTTGACTCGAGTCCAACGCACGCTTCGTTTTTCACGTTTGTCCACAAGATAGTTACTAATTTCAGCTCCGCCATCGGTTTCTGGTTTCAACCACTGGATGATGATGTGCTCTTTTCCAATTGCAACAACCTCTGGTTCACCAGGTGGTGATGGAATTACTGTTTACAATAAATTGAAGTACATTAGATTTCAGAATTATCTTTGTTATTGCATTACTAAAATGAATAATAATACTTGGCAAATAGAAAAGAATTTTAGCACATATTACTCACTGAATGAGTTTCTCGCTATGGCTGGTTCAGACTCCCGTGGCACACCAGGTCCATACTTGTTAACGGCTCTTACTCTAAAAATATACTCATTGTTCTTTATAAGTCTTGTAACAACAGTGGAAAGAGTCTGGCACTCAGCTTCAACGATTACCCAGTTAAGTCTGCTAGTCTCACGCCTCTCCACAATATAGTGTGTAATCTCTGCTCCGCCATCTTCCTTTGGCATATTCCATGACAAAGTGCATTTCTCTTCTGTTAATCTGCTGATGGTAAGTGGACCATCACATGGTCCGGGTGAATCTAAACAGAATTTGAAGCATAATGTTAAAACACAAGATAAACTGAAAATAACTTTGTATTTGAAGTACATTTCAAAAAGTATTTATTGTATTTTGTAACAGGAAACTTACCCAGCACTTTAACATTTACAGATACAGTCTTA
Source organism: Scyliorhinus canicula (assembly GCF_902713615.1). Lineage (NCBI taxonomy): Eukaryota > Metazoa > Chordata > Chondrichthyes > Carcharhiniformes > Scyliorhinidae > Scyliorhinus > Scyliorhinus canicula. The sequence goes on along the minus strand of NC_052147.1, from coordinate 196,325,767 downwards.
GTTCCACTTGGATTTTTCACTGTTAGTGTATATCTTCCAGTGTCATTTCTGTCACAGAACTTGATAATGGCAACAGCACGCTTGTTAGTATACTGCAGAGAGATCTTTTCACAAAGTTCCAGTTCTTTGTCTCCCTTCGCCCAATAGACCTTAGGGTCAGGTTTTCCACCAATAAAAGCATCAAGTACCAGGTCTGATCCAGCCCTTATAGTAATCAGGTCTCCAAGTAGCCTGCTGTCTAGTTCAGCCTTGGGTGGTACTATAAATACAAATGAAATGTAAGTATCCATTAAAAGGAACTTTTGTTTCATAAGTAAATTTAAATTATTATAAGTTTATGGTGTATTTCTAATTTTGGCATACCATATTCATCTTTACAAGTGACAGGTCCTGTAGATTCTGATGGTATGCTAAGTACTCCACTTGCATTCTTGGCTAAAACACGGAATTCATAGACTTCTGAGTCACTAAGTCCCGAAATGGTGTAGAAGGTATCCAAGATGGAGGTGTAGTTGCACTTTAGCCAGCGACCATCTCCAGTTTCGTTATAAGGTTTACGTTCCACAATGTATCCAACAATCTTACTTCCACCATCATACATTGGTACAGTCCATTTTATTGAAACTGAAGACCTATCAACATCTGTTACTTCTGGTTGACCTGGAGGATCTTTATAAATCCAAGCAAAAATAAACTTCAATTTCAATTTGGAACAATTTGTAACTATAGAGAAGTATAATTTCAAAAACATTTAACCTTTTTTCTTACACTTATATATGTACTTACCAACAGGATTCTGAGCCATTACTAGCCGAGAAGCTTCACTAGCTTTACTCAAGCCAGCAGTATTCATTGCATAAACTCTAAACTGATATTCCAAGCCTTCCACTAGAGTAGATATTTTGTAATGGCAATCAATACATGGTATTTTGTTTTCTTTCACCCAGAGAATGCTGTTACGTTCTTTCTTTTCAATCCAATACCCTGTAACTTTGCTGCCACCATCATGATATGGCTCTTCCCATCGAATAGCCATAGCAGTGGCAGATACAAAATATACTTCTGGCCTGGTTGGTGAGCTTGGTGGAACTATATTATAAACAAAAAAAAAACAAAATTAGCATGTTTTTTTCAGATCTCATTCTTTATGTGTATGTTTGGACATAAGCATTATAAAATAATAGATTGATTTTCTCACTCACCAAATGGATGTTCAGCAACCACAGTTGCTGATTCCACTGGTTTGCTGACACCAAATCTGTTCTCTGAACATACTCGGAAGCTGTATTCCATATACTTTGTCAAGTGAGTAACTTTAATCTGAGTACGTTTTACACTGGAATTGATGAGCTGCCAGGCAGTAGTACCAGATTCGCGCTTTTCTACAATGTAGTTGGTAATTTCAGTGCCACCATCATCTTCGGGCTCTGTCCATGACAATACACATGACTCTGCTGAAACAGATGAGATGTCTACAGGACCAGTAACTGGGCCCGGTCGACCAATAACATTAACAGTTACTGTAAAGGTCTTGACTCCTGCTGTGTTTTCAAGTGTTAAATAATATTTGCCAGAGTCCCCTCTCATCGTGTCCTTCACACTCAGTGTGGTTCTCTCTTTTGTGGTTTTGATACGAACTCTCTCAGTTTCCTTAAGTCTCATCTCCTCAAGTTTCCACATTACCTTAGGAGCTGGACGTCCACTAATAGGCACATCTATAGTAAAGGCACTTCCTGTTTTGCAGGTGATCATTTGATTGGTGATTCCAGATAGATCTGCTTTAGGCTCTATCTGTGGTTCTTTAATAATTACAGATGAAAATGCCTCCCTTGGTTCACTGTAGCCAGCATCATTCTTCGCTCTGACACGGAATTCATACTCTGAGTTTTCAACAAGCCCACCAACTGTAAGACTAAGGCATTTGGTTTGACCATCTTCAATCCAGTGATCTGAACCTTTTTGCTTCATCTCCACTAGATAACCAGTAATATGACTGCCACCATCGTGCTCTGGTTTCAACCAAGCCAAAACAGCAGAGGTTTTGCCTGTGTCAACAATATCTAATCTCTTAGGTGGTGCTGGCTCCTCAGTGGCTACTACAGGCTCTGTCATTTCGCATGGTTCACCAAGACCAAATTCATTTTTTGCCATCACACGGAAGAAGTACGGCACTCCTTCTGAAAGTTCTTGTGCTCTGAATATTTGCCGAGTGCACTTTCCATGGATTTCTTGCCAGCTACGCCTGCTGGCTTCACGCTTCTCCACAACATAATGATGAACTTGAGAACCTCCATCATGAATGGGGGCATCCCACATTAATGTGATAGAACCTCTCGTAACATCTTTGAAGGTAATTGGTCCTGGTGGACCAGGAGTGTCCTGTACCTTAACAGTGAATGTAATAGATTTGCTGCCGCTGTTGTTTTCCAGAGTAAGAGTATATTTTCCAGCATCATACCTATTGCAGTTCTCCACTATTAATACACTGCTTATGTCTGTTGTATTAATATGAACATGCAGCCCAATTGTAGAATCTACTTTTTTCCAAGTGGCAATAGGGACTGGTCTGCCTTGGAAGGCAACATGTAGCTGAATTGTGCTACCAGCTTTAACGATATGTATTTGTTTGAAACTGGCATCAATATCAATTTCAGGTGAAGTTAGTCTATCTGAAGCTTGGACTGAAGCAGAAAGTTCACAGCTATCTCCTTTGCCTGCACCATTAACAGCACACACACGGAATTTATATTCTTCACCAGGTTCTAAGTCAGTCACTGTGTATTTAGTATTGACACATGCCTCTATGTTGGCCTTACGCCAATCTTCAAGGCCAACCTTGCACATTTCGATGATATAACCAATAATTTCCATGCCGCCATCAAAGACAGGCCGTGACCATTCCAAACTTACGGATGTCTTTGTTGTGTCTGTGACTCTGACAACCGTAGGAGCACCTGGTGGGTTAACTGGTTCTCGACATTTAATAAGTCTGGAAATACCACTTGGGGGACCGACTCCAGCATTATTTTCAGCCATGACACGGAATTCATATTCATTCCCTTCTGTGAGATTAGCTACTTTGAATCTGGTTTCAGTAATGGATCTTTTGCTAGAAACCTTGACCCATCGCATACTCTTCTTCTCACGCCGTTCAAGGATGTAGTGGTTAATTTCATTTCCTCCATCTGATATTGGCCTTGACCAAGTAAGTGTGATAGATTGTCCTGAAACATTGGTTGATTCTGGAATACCAGGTTCATCGGGTACAGCTATGAAACAAAAAATGTTATCTAATTAGGACTTGTTTGACAAGTTAGAACCAGTAAAAGTTTGACAAAAATGTGGGGCAAACTCTTAACAACTATAAATGATAAACTGTGAAACACACGTACTGTATGGTGTCTGTGCAATAACTGGCACTGAATCTATTGGTCTGCCAATGCCAAATTTGTTGATAGCTGAGACACGGAACTGGTACTCATTCCCCTTAATCAGTTTGGTGACAGTGTATGAGCAAGCTTCACATGTATCACTGATCAATGCCCATGAAAGTCGACTGGTCTCCCGTTTCTCAATTGCATAATGACTAATAACAGCACAGCCATCATTATCGGGGGGAATCCACCACAATGTAAGTTTCTCGCCTGTAATGTTGCTAAATCGAATAGGTCCAATTGGTGGTCCTGGGGTATCTAAATAAAATCAAAAGAGTTAGGGACATGTAAGTGTTCTAACAGGAACCAAAATAATCATACTATTAAGAATAGTAAACAGACAATGTAAAATTTAAAGTAGGTTGGTAAGTTGCCAATTTCCTCTAAATACCTTGAACTCTGACATGAATATCAGCTGTCTTGGTGCCTGAAGCATTCTTGGCTTCCACAGTGTATATACCGCGATGATCTCGATTGCTGTCTCTAACAAAGACAGAACTAGATCCAATAACATTTGTGATATCAATCATCAATTTCTTGTCAATTTCTTTTCCATCTTTATACCAGGTCACCTGTGGCAGGGGACGGCCTTTAATATGGACCTTGAGCCGAATACTGTCACCAGCTTTTACAGTCACCCCTTCGAAGTTTTCAGCACCAAATTCGATTGATGGTGGAACTAAAAGAAAATGTGTTGATTAATTACTAAGTTAAAACTTCAAAGACATAACAATGACTTACAATGCCATATATAACGAATGTCCCAGGGGGGTTGTTTGCGTGCGCTGTTGGGGAGGTTTAAACTAATATGCCAGGGGGAGGAGAACCTATGTAAGGAGGCAGAGAAAGAGGGAGCAAGGACAAAAACAAAAGGTAGAAAAGGGAACAAGAAAAGTGATAGGCAGAGAAACCAAGGGCAAAATTCAAATAGGGCAAAAGAGAAAAATATTGGGAGAAAGACAAACTCAAAGGCTCTGTGCCTTAATGCTCGGAACATTGGCAATAAAGTGGATGAATAGATGGTACGATATAATCAAGATTATGGAGACATGGCTGCAGGGTGCCCAGGGATGGGAATTAATGTCCCAGGGTATTCAGTATTTCGGAAGGACAGGCATAAAAGAAAAGGTGGTGGCGTAGCACTGCTGGTTAAAGAGGAAATTAACACAATAGTGAGAAAGGATATTGGGCGCGATTCTCCCAGAGAGGGAGAAATCGTAAGGCTGGCGTCAAATCCGGGCGGGTTTGACGCCAGCCTCCCCCTCCCCGACCGGGAACCGATTCTGGTCCCCGGTCGGGGCTAGCATGCCGCCGCCGTAAACTCCGGCATCGCGGGCTTAACGAATTTCGTTAAGCCCACTTGCCAGAGTTTGCGCCGGCTGATGCGTCACATGACGTCAGCCGCGCATGCGCGGATTGAAAGACTCAAACCCGCGCATGCGCGGATGATGTCATTGCGCATTTGCGCGAAACCCGCGCATGCGTGGGCCGGGATGCCCCTCAGCCGCCCCGCGAAGTGATACAGCGGGGCGGCGGAAGGACAAAGAGTGCGCGGGTATCGGACCCACTGCCCGCGATCGGTGGGCACCGATCGCGGGCCCATGGCACCCTTGGCACGGCCGTGGTACTGCCGTGCCAATCGGTGCCATGGTTTTAAAAATCGGCACTTTACGGCCGTTTTTACGAACGGCCAGACCAGGTGTGTTTGCCGTTCGTAAAAACAGCCGTAAAGGGCTTGGAACTCGGCCCATCGGCCAGCTGAGAATCGCTGCTGGCCGTAAAAAAACGGCGGCAGCGATTCGTATCGGGAGTCGGGCGTGGGGGGGGGGGGAGAATAGCGGGAGGGCGTCAGACTAGCGTGGCCGTAAAATTTTACGAACCCCGCTATTCTCCGCTCCGTCGTGAGTGCGGAGAATTGCGCCCAAAAGCTCTGACAATGTGGAGTCTGTATCAGTAGCGTTGAGAAATACCAAGGGGCAAAAAACACGAGTGGGTATCATATATCAACCCCCAAACTGCAGTGGTGATGTTGAGAATGGTATTAAACACGAATTAGGGATGCATGTACTAAGGGAATATCAGTGATCATGGGTGATTTTAATCTGCACAGAGATTCGGCAAATCAAATTAGCCACAATGCCGTAGAGGAGGAATTCCTGGAGTGTGTATGGCATGGTATTCTTGACCAATATATGGAGGAACCAACTAGAGAGCAGGCCACCTTAGACTGGGTACGGAATCTTAATAAAGAAAACTATGAAGATATTTAGAATTTTTTATCAAGGTGGAGACTAAAGTAGTTGATTCAGAGACTAGGGTGCTGAATCTTAATAAAGGAAACTATGAACGTATGAGGCGTGAGTTGGCCTTGATAGATTGGGGAGAGTTACTTAAACGGATGACAGTGGATAGGCAATGGCAAACATTCAAGGAACGCATGGGGGAACTGCAGCAACTGTTCATTCCTGTCTGGCACAAAAGCAAAATGGGTAAGAGGGCCAATTCATGGCTTACAAAGGAAATTAGAAATAGTAACCGATCCAAGGAAAAAGCATACAGATTGGCCAAGAAAAATAATAGGTCTGAGGATTGGGAACAGTTTAGAATTCAGCAAAGAAGGACCAAGAGATTGATTAAGAGGGGGAAAGTACAGGACAAAAGGAAGCTTGCAGGGAACATAAAGACTGACACTAAGAGTTTCTATCGCTATGTGAAGAGAAAGAGATTGATAAAGACAAATGTAAGCCCCCTACAGACAGAAACAGGGGAATGTATCATAAGGGACAAAGAAATGGCTGAGCAATTGAATACATACTTTGGTTCTGTGTTCACAAAAGAGGACACAAATCAGATACCAGAAATTTTGGAGAATGAAAGGTTTAGTGAGAGGGAAGAACTGAGGAAGATCAATATTAGTAGAGAAATGGTGCTGGGAAAATTGAAGGGATTGAAGGCGGATAAATCCCCAGGGCCTGATAATCTGCATCCCAGAGTGCTTAAGGAGGTGGCTCTGAAAATAGTGGATGCATTGGTGGTTATATTCGGGATTCTATAGACTCTGGAACAGTCACTGCAGATTGGAGGGTATTCAAAAAGGGAGGTAGAGAGAAAGCAGGGAATTGTAGACCAGTAAGCCTAACATCGGTAGTGGGGAAAGTTCATGAATCCATGATCAAGTACTATATACAAGAACATTAGAAAGCAGTGGCAGGATCAGTCAGAGTTAGCATGGATTTATGAAAGGGAAATCGTGCTTGACAAATCTGTTGGAATTCTTTGAAGATGTAACTGGTACAGTTTACAAGGAAGAGCCTGTTGATGTGGTATATTTGGACTTTCAGAAGGCATTTGACAAAGTCCCGCATAAGAGATTATTGTGCAAGATTAAAGCACGTGGGATGGGGGCGATGTATTTAGGTGGATAGAAAACTGGTTGGCAGAGAGGAAACAAAGAGTAGGAATTAATGAGTCCTTTTCAAATTGGCAGGCAGTCACTAGTGGGGTACCACAGGGATCGGTGCTGGGACCCCAGCAATTCACAATATATATTAATGATTTGGATGAGGGAACAAAATGTAACATCACAAAGTTTGCAGATGATACCAAGTTAGGTGAGAGGGTGAACTGTGACGTGGATGCAGAGATCCTTTGTTATTATTTTAGGGGGTAGTTTGTGCGTTGACCCACGCGGTTGTTTTAGAACTGTCAATATGTTAAATTGTGAAAATTACAAATGCTTCAATAAAATATTTTCAAAATAAAGAAAGTGGATGCAGAGATCCTACAGCATGATCAGGTTGGGCGAGTGGGCAAATCAATCGCAGATGCAGTATAATTTGGATAAGTGTGAGGTTATTCACTTTGGAATAGAAAGGTAGATTTCTACCTGAATAGTTGTAACTTGGGAGAGGAGAGTGTGCAGCGGGACCTGGGTGTCCTTGTGCACCAGTTGCTGAAGATAATCATGCAGGTGCAGCAGGCGGTAAAGAAGGCTAATGGTATGTTGGCCTTCATTGTGAGAGGTTTTAAGTACAGGAGCAGTGATGTGTTGTTGCAATTATACCGGGCCTTGGTGAGGCCACACCTAGAATATTGTGTGCAGTTTTGGTCTCCTTCTCTGAGGAAAGATGTTCTTGCTCTTGAGGGAATGCAGCGAAGGTTTACCACACTGATTCCAGGGATGGCGGGACTGTCATATGAGGAGAGATTGACTAGGTTAGGATTATTCTTGCTGGAGTTCAGAAGAATGAGGGGGGATCTCATAGAGACTTATAAAATTCTAACAGGACTAGACAAGGTAGATGTTCCCGATGGTGGATGCGTCTAGAACCAGGAGTCACAGTCTGAGGATTCAGGGTAAACCATTTTTGACAGACATGAGGATACATTTCTTTACCTAAAGAGCAGTGAGCCTGTGGAATTCAATATCACAGGAAGTAGTTAATGCTAAAACATTGAACATGTTCAAGAGGAGATAGATATAGCACTTTGGGCGAATGGGTTCAACGGTTATAGGGAGAAAGGACTAGGCTATTGAGTTGGATGTTCAGCCATGATTGTGATAAATGGCGGAGCAGGCTCGAAGGGTCAAAAGGCCTCCTCCCGCTCTATATTCTAAGTATGTATCTATGTATAACATAGTTAGCTTTTTTAGTACTTACTGCTTTCATCTCTTGTCATGATGTATCCTGACGATTGAGAAGGTGGACTGACTGTTCCAACTGCATTCCTAGCAATTATGCGGAATTCATAACGATCACCAGGGCTAAGACCTGATGCTGTATATTGGCATTCAGCAATATCAATAAAGTTGCACCGCAGCCAACGTCCACTTCCTTGTCGCTTTTCAACACTATAAGCCACAATCTTACTTCCACCATCACGTCGTGGTGGATCCCACTTAAGTGTTACAGTTTCTCTTGTCACATCAATATAATCTGGCATACCAGGTGGATCTGAATGAAGTATACAAACAGTCAATATTACCTTTTATGCTCTGATGCAAATAGAAGTTACAAAGATGACGTCAGTGTTATAATTTTCCGGAATAAATTACTTACCAACTGGTGAGACAGCCAAAGTGAATTTGCTTGTCTCACTAACGGGGCTCAATCCAACACTGTTTTCAGAATAAACTCGGAACTGGTAGTCCAGGCCCTCCAGAAGTCCTGAAATTCTGTATTCTCTGCCAGAAATTGACAATGTATTTACTTTTTGCCATAAGATGCTGTTTCGTTCTTTCTTCTCAACATGATAACCGGTGACTTCTGAACCTCCATCATATACTGGTGCATCCCATGATATTGTCATAGCATCGCAAGTAACATTGTATACAACAGGTTTTCCAGGTGGTCCAGGAGTCCTGAATTGATGTTTTGCCACAACAGCCATTGAAGTAAGTGGGTGACTTACACCATATCTGTTTTCAGCACAAATTCTAAATTGATACTCTGAATCTTGAACCAGCTTAGTGACCTTAAAGGTTTTCCTGGCCACACTAGAACAGACCAGTTTCCAATTGGTTTGTGAAGTTTCACGTTTTTCAACACTGTAGGATGTAATCTCACTTCCTCCATCATCTTCAGGAGCATCCCATGATATTATGATACTTTCAGATTTGATTTCATCAAATTTAATTGGTCCTTTAGGCTTTGATGGAGGACCCAATGTAATTAAAGTAAAGTTGTATGACTTTCTGGAGATTGCATTATCAAGAATTAAGGTGTACTTCCCACCATGTTCTTTCTTAACGTTCTTAATACTTAATATGGCTTTGTTTTCTGTTTTCTTGTACCGGATTTGTTCACTTTCTTTTAATGGAAGATTGTCTTTTTGCCACTTGATACTTGGTCGGGGTTTACCCTTGTATGGCAGTTCAACGTGTACATTGTGCCCAATCCTTACAATAATTTGTCCTCCTGATATGTCAGTTAAGTCTGCTTCAGGTGTAATGACATAATCTTTGACAGTGATATGCTCACTAATAACACCATCACTTAAGCCCTTTTCGTTTTTAGCGAACACCCGGAATTCCATTACTGTTAACTCCTTTAATTTGGTAATTTCAAATATACAGGCCTTGCAAGTTCCGGCTTGTGACCATTCTTGTTCTTCTTTTAACTTCTTTTCAATTACATATTCTGTAATTATACTACCTCCATCATAGTCAGGTTTATTCCATTCTAACACAACAGAAGACTTGGTTGAGTCTTTCATTACAAGGTCTTTGATTGGTCCTGGTACTTCAGTGGCTTTCACTGCTTCCGAAGTGTCACATGGTTCGCCCAATCCATTTTCATTTTCTGCGAGCACTCGGAAAAAGAATGCGGTCTTTTCCGACAAGTTGGTAATCTTAAACGTTGTGCCGGAACATTTAGTTGTGACACTTGACCAGGCTCTCTTTGTTGCATCCCTCTTTTCAATGACGTAATTGGTAATTGCAGCACCACCATTAATAAGAGGTGGCTCCCAAACTAATGTGACAGTGCTTCTGGTTACATGCTTAAGATGTAAATTCTGACAAGGTCCTGGAGAAGCAAGGACTTTTACATTTATAAATGCTGATTTGGGTTCTCCAACACCATTTTCAATTGTCAAAATATACTTGCTGGAATCTTCACGGTTGACCTCAGGAATAGTGAGAACTGTAGACGACTCTGTATTATGGATGACATATCTTTCATCAGCGTTTATAATTTTATCACCCTTTCTCCAGATGACATTTGGAATAGGACGGCCTTTGAAAGGTATCATAATTTGTACATCTTCACCAGTCTTGGCTGTTATCGAAGTTCTAAGTGCAACATCAAGATCAATCTCTGGCTCTTCTGCAGAAAATAAATGGTCATATGTACATGTATTAGGAAATATCCTTCATGTATGAACTTTGTACATATATTTTTTCAATGCATTCTAAATATCCTAGACTTACCAAGTATATCTTTAGCTTGTACAGGTTCTACCATTTCAATTGGTTCTCCATGTCCAGCAATGTTGACAGCACTGACACGGAAGTAGTAGTTTACACCATGTTTTAAGTGGGATACAACATACTCTGTGGTTCTGACTTCTTCTTTAGTAGTAACTACAGTCCAGTGCTCTTCTTCAGCTTCCCTCATTTCCACTAGATAGCTTGTAATTGTACTTCCTCCATCGTAGACAGGTTTAGTCCAGCCAAGAGTGATGGAAGATTTAGTACTGTCCACAATTTTCAGTTTTGTTGGTTGACTGGGTTGGTCTGCAAAATAAAATGAATATTTTAATATATGAACATATAAAGCATTGTTGCCAAATAATTAATACTTACAAAATGTCAATATGTTTCATATTACTGTTACATACCAATTGGGTCAGCAGCTTTATGGAATTCAGAAGGATCGGAGAATGGGCCTGCTCCTGCTGCATTAAGAGCACACACACGGTACTGATATTCATTTCCTTCTGTCAGCCCAGAAACCTTTTGCCTGGTGTCACGGATAGATTCCTTACAGACCTTAAACCATCGCAAACTCTTTTTCTCACGTCTTTCCAAAATATATCCACTGATTTCACTGCCGCCATCAACAGTGGGCCTTGTCCAAGTGACAGTCATTGTCACTTTTGTTATCATAGTAGCCTCAGGCATGGTTGGCTGCCCGGGTGTAACTATTGAAAAAAGAAGTTTAAAAATTAACCTTTATCTTGCAATTAGGAGGAGCATCCAGTGGACAAATGGTGTTGTTATCTTACCAAATGCATTCTTAGCAATGACTGCATCAGATTCCAGTGGATCACCCACACCATACTTGTTGACACCCCGCACACGGAACACATATTCATTGCCTTTAATGATATTTCGTACTGTAATGATAGAATGTTCCAACTTTTCTGAAACCAGAGTCCAAACAACTCGACTTGTCTCGCGTTTTTCAACAATATAGTGGGTGACCGGTGCACCGCCATCATCTGGCGGAGCAGCCCACATGATTGTGATCTTCTCAGCTGTAACAGTCTTGAATTGTATCGGCCCAACTGGGGGTCCAGGTTTGTCTGTGAAACAGAGGAAATATGTCAAGTAATTTCTGAAAAATGAACAGTTTGAAAAAAGCCTTCAATTTATCAGCACACAATACAGCAATGTACCGAGTACTAGTAGTCTGATTGTTCCTGATGCTGAGCCCATGGGATTTTTAAGCTTGAGTTCATAGCTTCCACTGTTGATTCGACTAACATCCTTGATTATTACTGCTGCAGAGTCAGTTGTGCTTTCCAAAAAGACTTGAGAGCTTGTCTCAAGTTCTTTACCATTTTTGTACCAGTCAATGGAAGGTAGAGGCTTGCCAGAGATTCCAACTTTAATCTTTATGGCTAAACCAGCTTTTAATTTGACTAGATCTGTATATTCCATTGGCAAGTCAATCTGAGGCGCACCTATGAATCAAAATCGATAACAGTGATATCAATAGAAGTGCTAAATACTAAACAATTTTTTACGTGTACATATATTATGGTCAGAAAGAAATAGTTACCGAAGGTATCATGGCACGTTACAGGTCCAACAACTTCAGATGGATTACTTATTGAACCAATTGCATTCTTTGCAAATACTCGGAATTCATACTGTGAATCTTGAGTCAAGCCTGAGACAGTAAAATGAGTCTCAATGACATTTGTAAAGCTGGCCTTTGTCCATCTTCCATTTGGCAAATCGCGTTTTTCCACAATATAGCCAGTGATTTTGCTTCCACCATCATAGGCTGGTTTTTTCCAACTGAGACTTACGGAGGTCTTTGAAACATCTTTTACATGTAGATTTGTTGGAATTTCTGAGAAATTAAATTGTATTGAAATGTAATTTTTCAATCATAAATGCAAATAGTGTATTAATCTCAGCAACAATGCACATTTGATGAAAGAGAAATCAAGGGCAATTTAGGTGAATACATACCACATGGATCAATTGCAAGAACTTGATCAGAAGGATGGCTGACTTTGCCAATACCTGCAGCATTTTCTGCATACACACGGAATTCATAGATAAGTCCGCCACTGATATTTGTGACCTTCAAGTGGGTTGTCCGGATAATGGTCTTGTTAACTTTCTGCCATAAAATGCTGTTCCTGTCTTTCATTTCTACATGATATCCAATCACTTGGTTTCCACCATCAGAAACTGGTTCATTCCAACCCACTGTTATACTTTCTCTGGTGACATTAGTTACCCATGGAGTTGATGGAGGTCCAGGTGTTGCTGGAAAATATAGTTAATATACAGTTAACTGTGTGAATAGTGAATAGATAAAACAAAGAAAGATCTTTGCTGTGCTCAATTTCATGCTATTGCTCAATAAGTTACTTACTGTACGGCAGTTTGACTACAACACATTTGGAGTCAATATGGTCACTGATTCCAAAGCGGTTCTCAGCTTTGATGCGGAACTGGTACTCTTCTCCAGTGGTGAGCTTCATAACTTTGATCATACTTCTTGCTGCAGTAGCAGATACCTCTGACCAAGCTGCAGTGCTTGTTTCTCTTTTCAAAACAATGTAATTTGTTACCTGACTGCCACCATCATAAGTTGGTGGTTGCCACCTCAGTGTTACACTATCTTCAGTAACATCACTAATATTTACAGGGCCCACAGGAGGTCCAGGTCTGTCCAGCACCACTATATTGACAAATGATTTTGTTGTACCACTGGAGTTGGCAGCAGTAATGTCATATCGACCAGTGTCACCAGCAACACTTTCTTTCAGGTTCACAATCATGCTTTCAGAAGTCAATTCCGTGTTAAACCTCATGGTTGACTTCACACTTACGCCATCTTTGGACAAAGATACTTTTGGTTGTGGCTTGCCCGATATCGGGATTTCAAATTTTAGGTTGGATCCAGCTCTAACGTACACCGTGTTGTGCGGAAAGTTCTTCAAGTCAATTTCAGGTGACTCTGCAAATGATTTAAAAATATCAGTTTTGGTTTATTGAATAAATCATAAAACTCAAAATGTTACTAAACAACAGTAAGGCTGATCACATAAATTATAGTAAGAAGTCTTACAACACCAGGTTAAAGTCCAACAGGTTTGATTCAAACACGAGCTTTCGGAGCGCAGCTCCTTTCTCAGGTGATTCACCTGAGGAAGGAGCAGTGCTCCGAAAGCTAGTGTTTGAAACAAACATGTTGGACTTTAACCTGGTGTTGTAAGACTTCTTACTGTGCTCACCCCAGTCCAACGCCGGCATCTCCACATCACATAAATTATAGCTGCTCACATGACAGAACATCACTAATACAAATAATAATTACCAAGTTGTTCTTTAACTGTTATTGGTAGATGCATTTCCTTTGGATCACTTAGGCCAGCTTGATTTTCAGCAGATACTCTGAAGAAATAGTCAACATTTTCTTTCAACCCATGTATAACATGATGTGTGGTCTTCACAATGGCACATTTAATCCACTTTTGCTGGCCTTTTTCAAGGGCTTCTATGAGGTAGCTTGTGATTCTACTGCCTCCATCATGTTCTGGTTTCAACCAAGCAAGTGAAACACTGTTTTTGGTGACATTTATAACTCCAAGTCGTTCAGGCATACTTGGTTTTTCTGGAAAAATAATGTTAATTTTTAACCTGTCTATGTCGGATGCAACTTCCCAGATTTTATCATACTATGACTCAATTATGAACTCTGATAACATCATAATTTACAAGAAGAATACATAAAACATTTTTACAATTTTTAGTTTGTATGTTAATTCCTTCCTAATTTTGACAAAGCATAAAATACGCACAATTTCAGAGTACAAACAGAAGACTTTGTTCTTTGGTGTTTGATATTCTTATACTTCTCCAAATGTCACATCAAAACAGGTTGACTAAGGGCAGCATGCGGCGCAGTGGATAGCACTGAGACTTCAGTGCTGAAGACCCGGGTTCAAATCCCGGCCCTGGGCCACTGTCCGTGTGGAGTTTGCACATTCTCCCCATGTCTGCGTGGGTTTCACCCCCACAGGTGCAGGTTAGGTGGATTGGCCATGCTAAATTGCCCCTTAATTGGAAAAATAAAAATAATTGGGTACTCTAAATGTGTATTAAAAAAAACTGGTCGACTAACTCTCAGATATTTGCTTCCCCGCTTTTGGTTGTACCCAGCTTCACTTGATATCGCCACCAAATGAACTGGCCAGGTTTATGAGTAAATTATATCAGGAACGAGGAGCGATCCTATGCTCTACATTCTACGGCACCATGACGTATAAATTGGACTTCATTGTCTCAATTTTAATTCCACATCAGAATGATGTCCGACCCTGTATTGGGTCATACCTCATTTCAAGCGCCCCTGACAAATATAAATTAGATTTATTAATTGCTGGTTCAAGCTCCCTCTGGAAAACTAGGTATCACACATGTGAACCTATGCCAGAATTGCGCCACCCTGGATTATTCAACGGCTGCTAGTGCCCAGCAACCATTGCGGACAGAGTTTTTAATCGCAAAAATTGGATGCAACACTATGGTGGAGTCAAGAGGGAAAAGAGTGCTCCCCTAACTCTATAGTAGTCCAATCAGGCCTCCACACACCATCCCCACTCCCATCCCCACCACAGTGCACACTCTGCCTCTGACCCTCTTCCTTCCCAAGACTTGCCTATATCCTGCTGCCAGCATTTAAATAACCTGGAATCAATTTTCTTCAGATTAGTGAACTGCCTATGGAATCTGACAAGGGCTGGCAGGTCACCCAGTTAATGGCCGGGATTCTCCCCTATCCGGTGGGGCGGGGGGGTCCCAGCGTGTTGGAGTAGTGTGAACCACTCCGGCATCGGGCCGCCCCAAAGATGCGGTTTAGGGGCCAAGCCCTCACATTGAGGGGCTAGGCCCACGCCGGAGTGGTTACCGCTCCGCCGGCTGGCGTGAACAGCCTTTGGCGCCACGCCAGCCGGGGCCGAAAGGACTTCGCCGGCCGGCTTAAGTCCGCGCATGCGCTGGGGAGGGGGTCTCTTCCGTCTCCGCCATGGTGAAGACCATGGTCATGGTGAAGGCGGAAGAAAAAGAGTGCCCCCACGGCACAGGCCCACCCGCCGATCGGTGGGCCCCGATTGCGGGCCAGGCCACCGTGGGGGCACCCCCCCAGGGTCAGATCGCCCCATGCCCCCCCCCCCCCCAGCCAGGACCCCGGCACCCGCCCGTGCTGCCAATCCCGCCGGTAAGAGAGGTGGTTGAATCCACGCCGGCGGGAGAGGCTAGTCAGCGGCGGGACTTCGGCCCATCGCGGGCCGGATAATTACTGCGGGGGGCCCGCCGGCGCGGCGCGATTCCCGCTCCCGCCGAATCTCGGGTGGCGGAGAATTCGGGACACGGCGGGGCGGGATTGACGCCGGCCCCGCCGATTCTCTGACCCGGCGAATCCTGCCCAATGAGATTCAAGGTCTCGGGTCCCCAGTTTGTTTGCACATTAAAGGTTCTAACACATTTCTATCTTGTTGTGCCACTAATAAATACGCTACACTATATTTATTTGTAAGTAATCTTAAAAATGTGTTTTTCTCATGGTCTAAACTATTCTGCTATAAAATGATTGATGGCTCATTATAACCCAATGCGCTGCAAAAAAATCAGAAGATATTTGAAAGCTGCCCAGGTCAATCATTTCCATGTTTTGACAATATTTATCTTTATCAACATGCATTGTCTGGTCTGAAATTGCTAACTCATAATCCTTCGGAAATTAGGCAAAGGTTCTATTACTAATGATGTGATGAAATGTGGAAACCCCAATGCAATATGGTTATGCTACGTGGCTTGGTATTATAGATTGATAATTAATTACAAAATGTTCAAAAGATTTGAAAGAAATTGTTAAATTACCTGTCACTTTAACGCCCTCCTTGGTCTCAACAGGTACACCAACACCAAACTCATTTTCACCCCGGACACGGAAGTAGTAAATGCCGCCTTCTTGTAAGTTGCTAACTTTGTAGGTAAGACGCTGACAGTTGCTTGTTACAGTGACCCATGCCTTTTTACTAGCTTCACGTTTTTCAATATGATAATTCTTCACTCGAGCACCACCTTCATTTTCTGGTACATCCCAGGTCAGCGTTACAGATTCCTTGGTAACTTCTTTTATAATAATAGCGCCAGGAGGCCCAGGTGAATCTAGGACCTTGACAACTAGTGTTAGTGTGGCAGTAGCTAGGACATTCTGAAGTGTTATTGTGTATTTACCACAGTCATTCCTTGTTGCTTTTTCTATTGTTAAGGAGGTACTTGAATCAGTACAATCAATAGTTCCTCTTGCACGGAGGTCGACATCAGGTTTGCTCCACATAACATTGGGCACTGGTTTTCCTCTAAAAGGCACAGGTAATGTAAAGGAACTTCCAGCCTTGACAATTAAAGTTTTGCGCATTTCATTATCAATATCAAATGCAGGTTCCTCTTCTCTTTCTTTTGCAATATGTGGGTCAGATATTTGACTTGGTTCACTAACACCAACTTTGTTAACTGATCGTACACAGAAAACATACTCTGCTCCAGATGTAAGTTGAAGTACTGTGTATTCTGTGCTTCTCAAGTTCTGAACTGCTGTTATCCATTCAGTATCTTCAGAAACTTTATAGTCTACATTGTATCCAGTGACAGGTGCTCCACCATCAAACAGTGGTTTTGTCCAGCCAACAGTAATGCTGGTCTTTGCTGAATCAATAATTTTTGGTTTGGATGGAGGAGAGGGTATGAAAACTGGATCTTCCGCACGAACCAATGCTGATGGTTCACTTGGAGGACCAACACCAGCAGCGTTTTCTGCATATACACGATATTCATATTCCGCACCTTCACGGAGCCCTGTTGCTTTTACTCTTAGATCATACACAGGTTTCTTAGTAACCCGAGTCCAGCGTAAACCAGTCTTTTCTCGCTTTTCAATTATATATCCAGCAATTGGATTCCCACCGTCACTGTCAGGTCTTTCCCAGCAGATGGTCATGGTATTCTTTGTGACATTGGTTATTTCTATTGATTTTGGTGCATCGGGAATTGTGAATGGATCAATGGCCTTTACAGGTTCACTCTCTAAAACTTCACCAACTCCATACTTGTTCACTCCCATCACTCTGAAAACATACTCATTACCTTTAAGCAGTTTAGTTACTTTACACGATGTTGTTGGTACATTTTCTGTTACACAAGTCCAAGCAAGACGACTTGTTTCACGCTTTTCGACAATGTAGTGATCAATTTCTGCTCCTCCATTTTCCTGAGGAGGTGCCCATGACAGTGAACACTTTTCAGCTGTACGGCCAGTTATTTCCAAAGGACCAGCAGGTGGGCCTGGTCTATCAAGTACCTTGCAGTTAACAGCCAGGGATCTTGTTCCTGCAACATTCTGCAGTGTCACAATATATTGTCCTGAGTCTCGCCTAATACAGTCCTTAATAACAATTGCAGTGCTGTTGTCAGTTGATTGGATTTCAACTCTAGCTTGTCCTTCAAGCTCTTTACCGTCCTTTGTCCATGATATCACTGGAAGAGGACGACCTGCAATATCTGCATTAACCTTGACAGTCTCACCTGCCTTAACAACAATTTCTCTAAACTTGGCATCCATCATAATTCTTGGGGCTTCCATATCATCCTTAACAGTAATGGGCCCTGTTGATTCGGATGGTTCACTGAATAACCCTGCAGCATTCTTTGCAATAATATGGAATTCATAACGATGATCTTCACTAAGACCAGTAACATCAAAGTATGTTTCTTGGACATTCGTAAAATTACACTTCAGCCAGCGTCCATCAGGTAGCTCCTTAGATTCAATAATATAACCAGTAACTTTAGCACCACCATCATATTCTGGCTTGGTCCAAGATAACGAAACAGAAGTTCTTGTAATATACGTTACTTCAGGTTGACCTGGAGGATCACAGGGGTCCCTTGCTGCAACAGGTTCACAAACCTTACTGTGTTTACCTATACCAGCAATGTTTTCAGCATACACACGATACTCATATGCCAGACCTTCTTCAAGACCAGTAACCTTCATTTTTGTGTCAGTTATAGGACCTCGATTCATCTTAGTCCACAAGATACTGCTTCTTTCTTTGCATTCAAGGTGGTAGCCTATAATTTTGGAACCTCCATCAACAACTGGTTCATTCCACTTTACAATCATGTAACCTTTAGTAGCATGTGCAACAATAGGAGTTGAAGGAGGACCAGGTGGTTTAAATGGATACTCTGCAATGACAGTGGGCGAATCAATATAGTGACCCTTGCCATATCGGTTTTCCGCGTAAACACGGAACTGGTATTCACATCTTGGTGTAAGGTGTATGACTTTAATTGATGTTCTTGCTACAGTGGCAGAAACAGTTTCCCATATAGTTGTTGTGGTATCTCTCTTCTGAACAATGTAATTGTTAATTTGGCAACCACCATCATACTCAGGTGCTTTCCAGGACAAAGTTATATAATCAGAACTGACTTCATCGATATGAATGGAACTAGGCGGCCCAGGTTTGTCAAGCACAATAACGGTAATTAAGATAGTTTTTGATCCCGTACTATTTGAAAAAGTTACTTCATATTTTCCAACATCTTCCTTCATGGCGTCCTTGATGGTAAGAAGTGTTGATATCTTTGATGTCTGAACATTTATTCGCGTTGTCTGTTTCAAAGGCTCCTCATTTTTCTTCCAAGTCACAGTTGGCAAAGGCCTTCCTCTAAATGGTATGTCAATCTTGAGGTCATTACCAGACTTTACACTATAACTGTTAAAAAGAAGCTCAGCAGATGGCTCAATTTCGACATCTTTTGCAACCACTGGTACTCCCAACTGTCTTGGGTCACTCTTTCCTTTCTCGTTCACAGCTACTACACTAAAGGTGTATTCCTCACCTGTAGTTAGTCCTTTCACTGTTGTTTCTAATGTTTTCACTTGGGCACATGTGAGCCATTTTTCACTTCCCTTCGTCTGCATTTGGACAATGTAAGAAGTTATTTTGCTACCTCCATCATGCTCGGGTTTCTCCCAGGTAAGTGTTGCACTATTTCGTGTTACATCTACCAGTGTCACTTTACCAGGAGGCAAGGGTACCTCAGATGCTTTAATGGGCTCAACAGACTCAGCTGGCAAACCTATTCCATACTCATTAACTGCCATTACACGGAATAAATAAATACCGCCTTCTTGAAGTGAATTAATTTTGAATGTGTTTTTAATACAATTGTTGTTAACAGCAGCAAAAGCCTTTCTGGTAGATTCACGTTTTTCAACGATGTAATTGGTGATCTTTGCCCCACCATCAATAAGAGGTGGTTCCCATGATATAGTCACTGAATCTTTCTTCACTTCTTTTATATGTAGGTTCACAGGAGCACTTGGTGAATCTAGTACTCTGACATTAACAAAGGCAGATTTAACACCACTGTTGTTTTCCAAAGTCAAATTATACTTGCCACTGTGAAATCTGTTGACATTATCTATAACCAGCATAGTGTAAGAGCTTGTAACTTCAATCTGGGCTCGTCCACTTAGAGCACCTTCAGCTTTTTCCCATTTTACTTCAGGTTCTGGTCTGCCTTTAATAGGAACAAATAACCTCAAAGTACCACTGGCACGTACAGACACAACCTTCCGGAGATTAGCATCTAGCTCAATTTCTGGTGGCTCAAGCTTATCAGCTGCAATTACTGTCCCAGAAACATTGACAGGTTCTCCTACTCCTTCCGAATTAATAGCACATATGCGAACATTATACTCAGTGTTCTCCTTCAAGTCTTCCACTGTGAAATGTGTTGATTGCACACCTGTTGGAGGGGTGCATGTGATCCAATTATCGGTATTTGCTTCTTTCACCTCCACAGTATAACCCTTAATTTTAGCTCCACCATCATAAATAGGCTTGCCCCATTTAAGGACTACTGTGGATTTTGTTGTGTCTACCACCCTTGGATTGCTTGGTGGACCGGGAGGATATACTACGTCGCATGCTCTGTAGAAAATGGATGGTTCACTTGGTTCGCTCACGCCTGCAGCATTTTCAGCAGATACACGGAATTCATAGAAGTGATCTTCAGTTAAACCAGTAGCTCTAAACCTTAAATCGCTCAGCCTCTTTTTATTGCATTTGGTCCACCTGATTCCATCTTTGTCTCGCTTCTCCAGTATATAACCTTCAATTTCAGTTCCACCATCATCCACAGGGTGGCCCCATGTCACAACCATAGAATCTTTAGTAATCGCTGTAACCTCGGGCACTGTTGGTGCACTTGGTGTATGGTATGGGTTTCTGGCCACAACTGGGTCAGATTCCAGTGGTTCACCAATTCCATATTTGTTTACTGCCATGACACGGAATATGTACTCATTACCTGTAAGAAGTTTGGTTACTTTATGACTGATAGCTTGTACATCAGATGCTACTTGTGTCCATGAAAGTCGGGAGGTTTCTCTCTTTTCTATTATATAGTGAGAAATATTGGCACCGCCATCCTGAGAAGGAGGATTCCAAGCCAAGTAGCACTTTTCTGCAGTTACACCAGAAACTGTCAAAACACCATCAGGAGGACCGGGCCTATCAAGGACCTTAACGGTTATTGGAATAGATTTTGTTCCACCTACGTTACTGAGCTGAAGAACGTAGTGTCCACCATCAGTTCGAATGCAATCCTTGACAGCCAGACTAGTTTTTTGAATAGTAGTTTTAGTTTCCATTCTAGCAACATTTGCTTCAATATCTTTGCCATCTTTGATCCATGTTACATCAGGTACAGGTTTACCATGGATGTCAGCCTCGAGTGCAAAGTTGTCCCCTGCATTAACAACGATTACATCTTTGTACTTAGGGTCCATGGAAGCTCTTGGAGCTTCAATTTCATCTCTTGCTGTAATTGGTCCAGTGCTTTCAGATGGTTCACTGAAAATACCAGCTGCATTTCTTGCAATTGCTCTAAATTCATATTTTGCATCTTCAGTTAATCCAGTAACAGTAAATTCAGTGTCAATTATGTTGGTAAAACTAGCTTTCATCCAGCGACCATCAGGGAGTTCTTTCCTTTCTATCACGTATCCAGTAATTTTGCTACCACCATCATACTGAGGCTTTTTCCAATGTAGGGTAACATAATTTCTTGTGATGACAACAGCATCAGGGCGGCCAGGAGGATCGCAAGGATCACGGGCTACGTAACATTCAGAAACCTTGCTAGGTTTACCAGTGCCAACAATATTCTCTGCGTAAACTCTGAACTCGTATTCAATACCTTCTTCTAGATTGTTACACTTGTAATGCGTATCTTGAATGATTGTTTTGTTCAGTTTTGTCCAGAGAATGCTGTTCCTTTCTTTGCGTTCAAGATGGTAACCTAAAATTTTACTTCCACCATCAATCACTGGCTCATTCCATTGTACATGCATGGTGTCCTTTGTGGCAGCTGACACAAAAGGAGTGCCTGGTGAGCCGGGTTGTTTGTATGGGTACTGAGCAATGACTGCTGCAGAATCTAAAGATGAACTCTTTCCATATCTATTTTCAGCAAAGATTTTGAACTGATACTCAGATCCTGTGGTAAGTTTGGTAACTTTAATAGTTGTTCTTGCCACAGTTGCAGACACCAGATGCCAAACAGTGGTAGTTGTGTCCCGCTTTTCAACAATATAGTTGTTAATTTGACAGCCTCCAGTATATTCTGGTGGATTCCATGACATTACAACAAAATTAGCACTAACATCATCAAATTTTACTGGTCCAACTGGAGGACCTGGCTTATCAAGCACAATGATACCAATCTCTTCTTTTGCAGTCCCAGCACTGTTTGTAGCACTTACTGAATACTTTCCATGGTCATCTCTATGACCTTCTTTAATATGAAGGGTTGTTGCTGTTGTTCCTTCCTCCACATTAATTCTTGTTGTCTGTTTTAGTGTCTGCCCATCCTTCATCCATACAATTTTAGGTTTGGGACAGCCAATAAATGGAACTTCAATCTTTAGGTTCTCCCCGGCCTGGACACTATATGTGTTGAACGTGAGTCTGAAAGCAGGTGCAATACTTTGGTCTTTAGCTATCACTGGTACGGCCAAGGGTCTCGGATCACTTTTTCCTTTCTCATTGAAAGCAATTACACGGAAGAGATATTCCTGGCCTGAACTGAGACCGGAAACTACTGCATCACATGTCTTGGTTTGAGTAATAACACCCCATTTGTCAGATCCTTTAGGTTGCATTTCTATCAAATATCCCATGATTCTGCTCCCTCCATCATGTTCAGGCTTCTCCCAAATTAGAGAGACACTCTTTTGGGTGACATCGACAAGAGTGATTTTTCCTGGAGGTAAAGGTGGCTCAGAAGCCTTCACAGCATCCATCGTTTCGACAGGTATACCAACACCAAACTCGTTCTCGGCCATCACACGGAAATAATAAATAGCTCCTTCAGTAAGATTCTCTGCTTTGAAACTGCACTTGTTACATTTAGCAGTTATATTAGCATAAGCTTTTCTGGTTGATTCACGTTTGTCAATAACATAGTTTTTAACCTTCGCTCCTCCATCAATTATGGGTGGTTCCCATATTAGCGTAACTGAATCTTTCTTTACATCCTTTACAGTTAAGTTTTGTGGAGCACCTGGAGTGTCAAAAACCTTTACTGTAACAAATGCAGACTTTGTCCCACTGCTGTTCACCAAAGTTAGAATATATTTCCCAGCATCATTTCTATCACAGTTGTCTATTGTTACTTGAGTATAATTTGGGGCCTTTTCTACTTGAGACTTATCAGTTAGTTCTCCCTCATCCTTTGACCAACTGATCTCAGGAGTTGGCCTACCTTTAAATGGTACAAAGATTCTGATAGTATTGCCAGCTCTAACTGCGATTCCCTTTCTTAATTCAGCTGCAAGTTCAATTTCAGGTGCTTCATGTTTATCTTCTGGTTTAACTATGCCAATTACATTTGCTGGCTCACCAACTCCAACCTTGTTGATGGCACAAACACGAACATTGTATTCCTGATGCTCAGTCAGTTTCTCAATTTCAAAGCGGGTGACCTGTAATCCAGATGGTGGTGTGCACATTGTCCAGTCTTCCTCATCTGCTTTGCGGATTTCTATTATGTATCCTTGAATGTCACTGCCACCGTCATAAATTGGTTTTCCCCAAATAAGCACAACAGAATTTTTTGTTGAGTCTACAACGTGTGGGTTTGCTGGTGGCCCAGGTTTGTAAACAGGATCACATGCTTTATAGAAATTTGTTGGCTGGCTTGGTTCACCAATCCCAGCAACATTTTCAGCAGATAACCTAAATTCATATTCATGGTCTTCTATGAGTCCTATGACTCTGAAGCGCAAATCTGTTATTCTATGCTTGTTGCACTTTGTCCATCTGATTCCAGCCCTGTCCCTCTTCTCTATAATATAACCTATAATTTCACTACCGCCATCAGTATCTGGTCTATGCCAGCAGATAGTCATCGAGTCTTTTGCAATATTGTTTACTTCCAAAGATTTTGGTGCACCAGGAGGTACAAATGGACTCTTCATTAGTACGGGTGCAGACTCCAAAGGTTCACCAACACCATACTTGTTGACAGCCATTATACGGAAGACATATTCATTGCCTTCGAGAAGCTTGGTAACTTTGTGCATAGTAGCTTGACAATCTACGGCCACAACAGTCCAAGCAAGGCGACTAGTTTCTCTTTTCTCAATAATATAGTGTGAAATAGCACTTCCACCATCATGTTGTGGAGGGCCCCAAGATAATGAACATTTTTCAGCAGTTACACCAGTAACTTGGACTGGACCTGCTGGAGGTCCTGACCTGTCCAAGACTTTTACATTGATTGGAACAGATTTTGTACCAGCCACATTAGAAGCTTGAAGAATGTACTGCCCACCATCCACTCTAATTGCCTCCTTAACAAGGAGCAAAGCTTTGAAATCCGTATTTTTAACCTCAAGTCTTGCTGATTCTTCAACTTCTTTTTCACCTTTGAACCACTGGATAATGGGTAGTGGTTTCCCATGAACATCAGCATCTAACTTAAATGTATCACCTGCGTTAACCACTATTGTGTCTCTGTATTTTGGATCCATAGATAGTCTAGGTGGTTCAACTTCATCTTTTGCAACAATTGGTCCAGTGTTGTCAGATGGTTTGCTGATTGTACCTGCAGCATTCTTAGCAATAATTCTGAAGTCATATTTTTCATCTTCAGTGAGGCCAGTTACAGTGAATTGAGTTTCAATTACATTTGTAAAGCTTGCCTTCATCCAACGGCCCTCCGGTAAGTCACGCTTCTCTACGATATATCCAGTTATGACACTGCCACCATCATATTCTGGCTTTGTCCATTGAAGTGTTATTGAGTTCCTGGTTACGATAATGGCTTCTGGACAACCTGGAGGATCACATGGATCACGAGCAAAATAGCATTCAGACACTTTGCTGGGCTTTCCAATACCAACAATGTTTTCAGCATATACTTTGAATTCATATTCAATGCCTTCTTCAAGTCCTGAAGTCTTAAATCTCGTATCTGGTATAATGGTTCTATTGATTTTTGTCCAAAGAATGCTGTTTCTTTCTTTGCGCTCAAGATGATATCCTAAGATTTTGCTACCTCCATCATTAATTGGTTCATGCCACTGCACTTCCATGCTGTCTTTAGTAACGGCTGCTACAAATGGCGTTCCTGGTGGGCCAGGTTCTTTAAATGGATACTGTGCTATAATTGCCTGCGAATCCAAGGCAAAACCTCGACCATATCTATTTTCGGCGAATATCCTAAACTGATATTCTGCTCCAGTTTTAAGTTTGCTTATCTTCAGACTAGTCCTGGCAATTGTAGCTGAAACAATCTCCCAATTTACGGTAGTTGTATCTCTCTTCTCAACTGCATAGTTAGTTATCTGACAGCCACCAGTAAATCTTGGTGGATCCCATGAAATTGTGACACTTTCAGCACTAACTGCATCAAATCTTACAGGACCACTTGGTGGACCAGGCTTATCAAGTGTTATTATTTCAATAGTTGCTGTCTTTTGTCCAACAACATTACCCACAGTGATGCCATACATTCCATTATCATCTCTAACTGATTCCTTAATGCTTAGGATTGTAGTATTGTCAGAATCAGTAACATTGACTCTAGTTGTCTGCTTGAGTGGCTGCCCATCCTTTGTCCAAGTAATTTTTGGTTTAGGACGTCCAGCTATAGGGATCTCAATTTTCAAGTCATGTCCTACCTGTATGCTATAACTACTAAATGCTGGTCTGACATCTGGTTCAATCAAAATATCTTTAGCAACCACAGGCACGGCAAGAGTTCTTGGATCACTCTTGCCTTTTTCATTCACTGCCATGACCCTAAACAGATACTCCTCTCCTTGTACCAGGTTATTGATTATTGCCTCAAGTGTTTTCACATGGGCACATGCCAACCATTTTTCACTACCTTTACTTTGCATTTCTACAATATACTGGATAATTCTGCTACCACCATCATGTTCTGGTTTCTCCCAGGTAAGTGACACAGTCCTTCTTGTCACATCAACCACGGTTATCTTTCCTGGTGGCTGTGGCACCTCAGATACTTTAACTGGGTCTGCAGTTTCTGCAGGTAATCCAATTCCATGCTCATTTTCAGCAGTTACTCTAAAGTAATAATTGCAACCTTCTTGAAGTTGTTCTATCTTAAAACAGGTCTTGTGGCAGTTTGTGATAACAGCTGAGTAGGCTTTCCTTGTAGATTCTCGTTTTTCTACAATGAAATTCTTAATTTTAGCACCTCCATCCAACAGAGGATATTCCCAGGATAAGGTTACATTATCCTTTGTTACTTCCCTGACTTTGAGATTAACTGGTGGGCTTGGTGTATCAAGGACTCTCACAGTAACAAATGCAGATTTTGTTCCGCTATTGTTTTCCAAAGTTAATATGTATTTGCCCGAGTCATATCTATTAACATTATCAATTACAAGCAATGTGTAGCTTTCAGAAACTTCAATCTGTGCACTGTCTCTTATTTCACCATCTGCCTTGGTCCATTTCACTTCTGGAGCAGGACGGCCTCTGATTGGAACAAATAATCTCAAAGAACAATTAGCTCTGACATTAATAACTTTCCTCAAATCAGCATCGAGATCAAGGTCTGGAGCTTCTAACTTATCCTCCAAAAGGATAGTGTCAGGCATGTCGGCATGTTCACCAACGCCTGCCTTATTGACAGCACAGACACGGAACTTGTATTGATGTTTTTCCAGCAATTTATCCACCTCAAATCGCGTCTGCTTGATGCCACTTGCTGTTGTGCACATTGTCCATTCGTCAGTACTTAAATCACACATCTCCACAAGGTATCCTTGGATTTCACATCCACCATCATAAATGGGTTTACCCCATGAAAGGAAGACAGAAGATTTTGTAAAATCAGTTACTTTAGGATTGTTGGGTGGTCCAGGTTTGTAGATAGGGTCAGATGCGTGGTAGAAAATGGAGCATGCACTAGGTTCACTAATACCAGCAGCATTTTCAGCAGATACCCTAAATTCGTAATTATGATTTTCTAGAAGTCCAGTTACCCTGAAACGTAGTTCACTAACTAGCCGTTTGTTACACCTTGTCCATCTAATGCCCTCCTTGTCACGTTTTTCCAGAATGTAACCATGAATTTCACTACCACCATCAGATGCAGGTCTTCCCCATACAACTATCATTGAGTCCTTTGTGACAGCAGTGACTTCAGGTGTCTTTGGTGCATCAGGGCGTACAAATGGATTCTTTGCCATTACTGGGTCAGATTCAAGAACCTCACCTACACCGTATTTGTTTACAGCCATAACTCGGAAGATATA
This sequence comes from Scyliorhinus canicula, assembly GCF_902713615.1. Lineage (NCBI taxonomy): Eukaryota > Metazoa > Chordata > Chondrichthyes > Carcharhiniformes > Scyliorhinidae > Scyliorhinus > Scyliorhinus canicula. The sequence goes on along the minus strand of NC_052147.1, from coordinate 196,298,487 downwards.
TTCATTTCCTTCCAGAAGTTTGGTAACTTTGCAGCTTGGAGTCTGCACATTAGACTCGACTAATGTCCAGACCAAACGACTAGTTTCTCTTCTTTCAACAATGTAATGTAAAATATCACTACCGCCATCTTGTTTTGGTGGCTTCCAAGTTAATGAACATTTTTCAACAGTTACCCCAGTTATAACAATTGGTCCTTCAGGTGGTCCTGGTCTGTCTAGTACCTTCACATTAACAGCAACAGACTTTTGTCCAGCTACATTCTTTACCAACAGGGTATAGTGGCCACTATCGACGCGGATTGTTTCCTTGACAGTCAGAATTGTGTTAAAATCTGTACTTTTCATTTCAAGCCGAGAGGTGTTTTCAAGTTCTTGGTCTCCTTTCATCCACTGGATTGTAGGTATTGGTTTTCCATAAACATCAGCTTCAATTTTGAATAATTCACCTGCATGTACTACAATTCCTTCCTTATATTGTGGATCAATGCTAATTCGAGGTGGCTCAACTTCATCCTTAACAGTAATTGGGCCAGTGGATTCAGATGGTTCACTGAATACACTTGCTGCATTTCTAGCAATGACCCTGAACTCGTATCTCTGGTCTTCTACCAAGCCAGTGACAGCAAACTGAGTATCAATGACATTAGTAAAGCTGGCTTTCATCCAACGGCCATCAGGAACTTCTTTCTTTTCAACGATGTAGCCAGTGATTTTGCTGCCTCCATCATATTCAGGCTTGGTCCACTGCAGCGTCACTGAATTTCTAGTGACGATTATAGCTTCAGGGCGACCTGGTGGATCACAAGGATCTCTAGCTGCTACACAATCAGATACTTTGCTAGGTTTGCCAGTGCCAACAATATTCTCGGCATACACTCTATATTCATACTCAATGCCCTCCTCAAGATTCGTGGACTTGAATTTTGTATCAGAAATAATTGTCTTGTTCAGCTTGATCCATAAAATGCTGTTTCTTTCTTTACGTTCAAGATGGTAACCCAGGATCTTGCTGCCACCATCATTGACAGGTTCATTCCATTGCACGACCATGCTATCTTTTGTAACATTTGTTAAGAAAGGGGTACCAGGTGGACCAGGGGCCTTGTAAGGATATTGTGCCACAACCGATTCAGAAGTAAGGTAACTGCTCTTTCCATATCTATTCTCAGCTGCAATCCTGAATTGATATTCAGTACCAGTCTTTAAACGCGCAGCTTTGATAGTTGTTCGGGCTACAGTAGCAGAAACAATCTGCCAGGTAGTGGTTGAAGTATCTCTTTTTTCAACAATATAATTACTGATTTGACAGCCCCCATCATATTCTGGTGGTTTCCATGATATAATGATATTGTCTGCAGTAACATCCTCAATTTTGGCTGGCCCAGTTGGAGGCCCGGGCTTGTCTAAAACAATAATGCTAAGATTTTCAGATACTTCCCCAGCAGTGTTTGTAAGCTTTATATTGTACTGACCAACATCTTCACGACAGGCCTCCTTGATCATCAAAACTGCTTTATTATCTTTGCTCTCAGCATTAATCCTCGTTGTTTGTTTTAATGGCTGACCACCTTTCAACCAAGATATAGTGGGTCTAGGGCGTGCAATGAATGATACATCAACTTTTAAGTCTTCTCCTGCTAGGACACTGAATGTGGTAAACAGAAGTTTTAAAGTAGGAACAATCAGAAGATCCTTTGCAATAACAGGGACTCCTAGCTGTCGGGGATCACTGACTCCTTTTTCATTTTGTGCTGACACTCGGAATATATACTCTTCACCTTGTGTCAATCCTGTTATGGTGGCTTCAGTTATTTTCACTGTAGCACATGTTGTCCATTTTTCACTGCCTTTACTTTGCATCTCCACTATGTATCCTAAAATTCTACTGCCTCCATCATGCTCTGGTTTTTCCCATGACAACACTGCACTGTTTCTGGTCACATCTACAAGAGTTACTTTGCCTGGTGGTAGTGGCCTTTCTGAAACTTTAACTGAGTCAGGTGTCTCAACAGGAAGACCTATTCCATATTCATTTTCAGCTAAGACACGGAAGTAATAGCTGCAACCTTCTTGCAAGTGATCCACCTTCCAGCTTGTCTTATGACAGTTGGCAATCACTGTAGAGTAGGCTTTTCTTGTTGATTCTCTTTTCTCCACAATGTAATTCTTAATCTTCGAACCACCATCAATGAGTGGGGGCTCCCAACCAATTGTAACAGAGTCTTTGGAAATGTCCTTAATTTTCAAATTCTGTGGTGCTCCTGGAGTATCCAGAACTCTAACATTGACAAAAGCAGATTTGCTACCTCCACTGTTCTCTACTGTTAAGATATATTTGCCACTGTCAAATCTATTTACATTTGAAATGATAAAGAGGGAATATGAACTTGTATTTTCAATTGAAGCTCTATCTAAGGGCTCCGCATCTCCCCTTGCCCATTTAATCTCAGGCGTTGGTCTTCCTCTAATTGTAACAAACAATCTCAAGGTGCAGCAAGCTCTTATCAATACCATTTTACGCAAGTCAGCATCAAGCTCAATTTCGGGAGGCAATAACCTTTCTTCAGCTTTCACTGTTCCAGGAATTTGTGCAGGCTCTCCAATGCCTTCAGAATTCATAGCATATATGCGAACTTGGTACTCTTGGTTTTCTTTTAGATTAGTAATTGTGAATGAAGTAGCCTTGAGTCCACTCTGTGGTGTTACCACTGTCCATTCATCTTCTTCAGGGAGACTTGTTTCAACCATGTAACCTGTAATTTCTGAACCACCGTCATAGATTGGTTTATTCCATGCAATGGTGATTGAAGATCTGCTGGTATCTAGTACTCTCGGGTTACCTGGTGGACCAGGTTTGAAGACAGTGTCAAGTGCTTTGTAGAATGAGCTCGAAGAGCTGGGTTGACTTACACCAGCAGCATTTTCAGCCTTGATTCTGTATTCATATTCATGCCCTTCTGTGAGCTTACCAACTTTGTATCGTAGATCAGTTACTGTTCTTTTATTGCATTTAACCCAGCGCATTCCTGTCTTGTCACGCCTCTCAATAATGTAGTTAGTAATTTCACTTCCGCCATCGGAATCAGGATGTCCCCAACAAACCACCATTGAATCCTTTGTAATTGCTGTAACTTCAGGATTTTTTGGTGGGCTAGGTGGTACAAATGGATTAGCAGCAACAACTGGTTCTGATTCCAATGGTTCACCAACTCCATATTTATTTACTGCCATGACACGGAATATATATTCATTCCCTTTCAGAAGTTTTGGTATCTTTAATTTGGTTATTTGAACATCTGTGGCCACGTTAGTCCAGGCAAGTCTGCTGGTTTCACGTTTTTCAACTACATAGTATTCAATCTTTGCACCGCCATCATCTGGTGGAGGCAACCACGATATCACACATTTTTCTGATGTGACATCTGAAATCACTATAGGTCCTTCAGGAGGCCCTGGTCTATCCAAAATCTTGACGTTAAAGACGTGCTTCGCTGTTCCTCCAGGATTGGATGCTGTAAGCGTATAAGCACCACCATCTCTTCTTATACTCTCTTTGTGTATTAAAGCAGTAGAGAAATCTGTCATCTTTATTTCTAGTTTTCCTGTATCTTCAAGTTCAATTTCTTCTTTTGTCCAGACCATTGTTGGTGGTGGTTGCCCTCTAACATCCGCTTCAAGTTTGAATGTTTCACCAGCTTTCAATAATAAAACACTCTTGAATTTAGCATCTACCATTATTCTGGGTTCTTCAATGTCATCTCTGCATATTATTTCATCAGTAGGCTCAGATGGTTTGCTTATTGAACCAGCAGCATTACGAGCTACTATACGGAACTCATACGTGTCACCTTCATTAAGACCACTGACAGTAAAGACAGTCTCTATCACATTGCTAAAGTTTGCCTTAAGCCAGCGACCACTAGGCAGATCCCTCTTTTCAACTGTGTAACCAGTTATCTTAAAGCCTCCATCATATTCTGGTCTTGTCCAGGTGAGTGTTACAGAATTTCTTGTAATGTTAAGTGCAACTGGTTTACCAGGAGGATCAATGGGGTCCAATGCATATACTGGATCTGATGGTTTACTTGGTTTACCTTTACCAGCCATGTTTTCAGCTACAACACGGAATTCATATGCAATGCCATCGGTAAGTCCAGCTGATTTAAAGGTGGTGCCTACAACCAAAGACTTATTTACAGTTTGCCAAAGTATACTATTTCTTTCCTTTCTTTCAATGTGATATCCAAAAATGGGACTTCCACCATCAGAAATAGGGTCATTCCAGGTGATAGTCATTGAATCCTTGCTAACAGCGATAACTTGTGGAGTTCCAGGAGGTCCAGGCACCTTAAATGGATATGCTGCAATAACAGCCTCTGAAGAGATTGCAGGACCAGTGCCATATCTGTTTTGAGCCTTAACTCGGAATTGATATTCAGTTCCAGTTGTAAGATGAGGAGCTTTAAATGTGGTACGTATCACTGTAGCTGCTAGTTCTACCCATGTAGTACTGTTGGTCTCACGCATTTCTACAATGTAATTGTTTATTGGCACTCCTCCATCATTTTCTGGAGGCTCCCATGCCAGCAATATGTAATCGGATGAAATTTCATCAAATTTAATTGGCCCTTTTGGGGGTCCGGGAAGGTCATGAACCTGAAGTGTGATGATGTCACTTACTTCACCAATTATATTTTTAGCTGTCAATGTAAACTTGCCACTGTCATTTCTTACGCATTCATTGATGTTAAGTATGGTGGAGTTTGCTGTATTTTCAACATTTATTCTCTGTGTCTGCTTCAAAGGTTGGTCTTCCTTCTTCCAGGTGACTGTTGGTTTTGGTCGACCAAGGACAGGGATATCAACTTTGATATTATCTCCTGCCTTTGCAATAACAAGCTTCTGGTATATGCCACGTAGATCAAATTCTGGAAGCATTGTTTGTTCCTTAACAAGAACTGGTCTGCTTTCTCGTGGATCACTTCTTCCAGCAGCGTTTACAGCCATTACTCGGAATGTGTATTCTTCATTTTCATTAAGATTTTTTGCAACATAATCCAGTGTCTTTACAGTTGCCAAAGACATCCAATTTTCAGAATTTTTCTTTTGTGCCTCAAGGACGTATCCAGTAATCTTGCTACCACCATCATGTATTGGTTTTGGCCAAGCCAGACTAACAGTATGCTTTGTTATATCCATAATGTGCAGGCGTTCTGGAGGTGATGGGGCTTCAGATGCTCTTATAGGATCTGAAGTCTCAGCTGGCTCACCTATGCCATATTCATTTTCTGCCATTACTCTGAAGTAGTACTCACATCCTTCTGTCAAATTGATAATTCTGTGTGAACATTTCTGGCAATTGGTTGTGACAGTAGCATATGCCTTCCGAGTTGATTCGCGTTTTTCTACAATGTAATTGGTTATCCGTGATCCGCCATCAATCATTGGCATATCCCATTGTATAGTAACGCTGTCTTTTGTTACTTCTCTTGCTTTGAGATTTATAGGAGGTCCTGGTGAGTCTAAAACTCTCACATTTACAAAGCCACTCTTTTTACCAGCAACATTTTCAAGACACATTGTGTACTTTCCAGCATCATATTTTGTGCAGTCTGGGATAAGCAGGAATGTGTATGAATCTGTGTTTTCTACAGTCGCACGACCCCTAACTGGGATGTCTCCTTTGAACCATGTGACTTCAGGAGTTGGACGTCCCTTGATTGGTACAAATATGCGAATGGTCACTCCAGCTCTGACAACAAGAGTTCTTCTCAGTTCAGCATCTAACTCAAAATCGGGTGTCATTTCACGTTCCTTAATTTCAACATCTTCAACTTGTGCAGGCTCACCGACCCCTTCTGCATTGACGGCACTAATTTTGAAGTTGTATCTTTCTCCTGACTGAAGGTTAGCAACAACAAATTCCGTTATTCTGAGTGCAGTGCCTGTTGTGTCTTTTATCCAGTTCTCATCTCCTTTTTTCCTGTGTTCGACTATGTAGCCAATAATGTCAAGGCCACCATCATAGTGGGGCTTTCCCCAAGTTAAACTAGCGGTAGTCTTTGTTGTGTCAACCACTCTTGGGTTAGAAGGTGGTCCAGGTACATCTGTAGAAATGGAAAGAAAATAATATAGTTATGTAAGTATTTCTATTTTCACAGAACAAAGTACCAATAACAAAGGTGAGGCATGTGTAATGGAACTTTAATACTTACATGCTACATCTTTTGTTAATACTGGCTGCGATGGATCACTTGGTGGTCCAATGCCTGCCTTATTTTCTGCACTGACACGGAATTCATACTCAATTCCTTCGTTGAGTCCTGTTACTTTATGTCGGAGATCGGATATTGGTTTCTTTGTTGCTCTAATCCACCTGAGACCTTTCTTTTCTTTGCGTTCCACAAAGTATCCTGTGATTTCACTACCACCATCATCAGCTGGTCTCTTCCAGCCAATGGTAACAGTATTTCTGGTAACATTAGTAACCTCAGGCTTTGTAGGTGGGCCAGGAGGACCTGAAAGAGGAATAGCAGAAATGAAGTTTACATTTCTATCAGGCTGATGTACAAAAGTAGTATTATTTTAGATAATTATAAATTATTATTTCGATCAGCAATTAAAAAAATGTGATTACCAAAACTGTCCACCATCTTAACTGGCTCTGCCTGTACTGGTTCACCAATCCCATATTGATTTACGGCAGAGACACGGAAGATATATTCATTTCCCTGTATAAGTTTGCTTGCAACATATCTGCAGCTAGGAACATCTTCGGCGACTAAAGTCCAGAGAAGGCGACTCGTTTCTCTCTTTTCAATTGTGTACGATTTAATTGGAGAACCTCCATCTTCGGCTGGAGGTGTCCAATTTAGTGTAACCTTCTCAGATGAAACATTGCTTATTTCAATAGGTCCCGGAGGACCGGGAACATCCAAAACTTTCACACGTACACTTTCCTCTTTGGTGCCGAATGGATTGCTGGCAGTGATGGTATATTCACCAGAATCTTTCCTCGTAGCATATTTAACAGACAGCGTCGAGGAAGTTGGAGTTTTTTCAATGTGAACAATCTCAGAGACTTTGAAGTCTTTTCCACCTTTAGACCATACTGATGTTGGTGGAGGTTTACCAAGTATACTAGTAGCGGTAATTACAATAGTATCACCAGCTTTAACCGTTAAACCTTCTTTAATGGTAGGATCAATTACAATTGTTGGTGCCACTGTGGGTGTAAAAGAAAGAAGTGAATTAGTATTGCTACGTGTTTTTTTCTAATTTTTATTTTTATCATGTGGTTAAAAATAGAAAATTACATACCATATTCATCCTGACAGATAATGGTTCCTGTAGTTTCAGATGGTGGGCTGATTGCTCCTGCTGCATTCTTTGCCTTTATACGGAATTCATATTTACAGCCCTCAGTAAGATCAGTAACAGTAAAAGCACACTCTTGAATGTTAATATGATTTGCTTTCATCCATGCCTTTGAAGGCAGATCACGTTTCTCAACAATGTAGCCAATTAGTTTGTGACCACCATCGTACTTTGGCTCAGTCCAGATTAGGGTTACAGATGTCCGGGTAACATTAATGACTTCAGGTTTTCCAGGAGGATCTGAAAAGAAAAACATTTGATATCAGGCTCTGCTTCTGCCATTTAAAATATGCAATAATAAGAAATGAGAAACTGCAATGGATTTCACCTACCAATTGGATCAAGTGCAGTAACAGGATGTGATGGTCCGCTAGGTTTCCCCACACCAGCCAAGTTAACAGCCATAACCCTGAATTCATATTCAAGACCTTCAGTTAAGCCTGGCACTCTAAGATCCCTCATTTTCAATGTGGTCTTATTTGCTCTCTTCCAAAGGAGGCTGTTTCTTTCTTTATATTCAATGTGATAACCTGGTACAAAAAAGTAGCGTCAAATAAATGTTGCACAGTTATGTAAGTTGAACAACTGGTCAAAAGGGAGAAATTAAACTTTGTACCTGTGATTGGGGAGCCACCAGTTTTCCTTGGATCCTTCCAAGTCAGGGAGACAGAATCATGCCTGACTGCAACTATTTCTGGTGGCAAAGGAGCATCAGGCACATCTTGGGGGAGGGAAAAAGAGAAATAAAATTCAGTTTAAAATTGAATGCCACACTGCAGTTGAGATTTATTTGCAAAATGCAAAGGTGCTTACCAAATGGATGCCTGGCTATCACAGAATCAGATTTCAGGCCTTCTCCCACTCCATATTTATTCTCAGCACTGACTCTAAACACATACTCATTTCCTTCATGAAGCCTTGTAATTCTGAATGATGTTTTTTGTACAGCAGAGGCGCTTGTCACCCATTTATTGGTGATGTTGTCACGTTTTTCTAAAATATAATTAGTAATTTCTGCACCGCCATCATCCTTCGGGGGTGCCCAGATTAAAGTAATTGCATCTGCTGTTACTTCATCAAAACGGAAAGGTGCAGTTGGTATTCCAGGCTTTCCAACTACTTTCATGTATATTGTAGCTTCTTTAGCGCCAGCAACATTCTTCAAGTTGATTGTGTATTTTCCAGCATCACTCTTTTGACAATCTCGCACTGCAAGTGTTGTATGAATTGCTGTGGATTCCACAGATATTCTTCCACTTTCCTGAAGAATATATTCACCTTTGCTCCATGTTACTTTTGGTACAGGTTTGCCACTGATTGGAATCTTTATACGGAAATTACTTCCCTCCCTGGCAATGTATGTTAGGTCAGGGATGTCTCGTAAGTCAAGATTTGGTGGTACTGTTAAGGCAAAGAGAACTTAATAAATTCAAACTTCAGTTTGACAAGTATACTTTGAAACCATTTTGACATTGAAATAATAATTTGCATTGTCTTGTTATGAGTGAAGCCTTAAGAAGCTATACAGTTTAACTTGAGGATCGACGTACAATAATTTACCATAGGTGGCATATCTTGGCTAAGCAATTTCAAAGAGATTATTATAATGATCACTGTCTAATTGAGGTTACCATTACAACCACTGCACAAATTCTGCATTTGGCTTATGCCAATTTTAATGTATATAAATGCTATTGATTAAGACTTGGAATGTTATAATTGAAGATGAAAATGCCAGCTACATCCTATACTAGGAACAGGAATAGATCATTCAGCCTTTTGACAGTGTTGCTTCAATGGATCAGATCTTGGCTGGGTATGTATCTCAACTCTATCTACCCACCTTCAAGCCAAAACCCTACACCCTGACTTAATAACAATCTGTTTATCTGTTTAGAAAATTTCAGCTGTCCCAGCATTCACAGCCTTTTTGGGAGAAAATAATTAGATACTTTCTCTACCCTTTGTGTGAAATAAGCTCATTTCACTCAGGAATGGTTTCCGCTAATTTTAAGATTATTACCCCTTGTTCTGGATTGCTCCACCAGAGAAAATAACTTTTCTTAATCTGCTGTACTGAAACCATTTATCATTTTAAAGACCTTGACCAGAATTTTGCCAACAGTGTGGTGTTCCCAATGTCGGGCAGAAATGTGCGTCTGCAGCATGCACGGGTGACTGGTGGAGTTTATGAGCTACCTTTCTATTAAGGCTGGTTGACATTCCCCGTGAGCTGCTGACTCAATCAGGGGGCCGATAGTTTAGTCGCACCACCCAGGAGTGGCGGCCTCTGCTGATGCTGCCATCAGACCTTCGGCCCACAGCAGTTAGGTGAAGCCAATGTTTTAAATTATTTATTTAAAATTCCCCTACCAGCCTCCCCGAACAGGCGCCGGAATGTGGCGACTCGGGGATTTTTACAGTAACTTCATTTGAAGCCTACTTGTGACAATAAGCGATTTTCATTTTCATTTCATTTCAATTTAGAGTACCCAATTCATTTTTTCCAATTAAGGGGCAATTTAGTGTGGCCAATCCACCTAGTCTGCACATCTTTGGTTTGTGGGGGCGAAACCCACGCAGACAAAATAGCCCCTAATTGGGCTTTTAACTATGGAAATTAGAGGTGGACAGCTGTCTCTAAATCAATTGTTGGCAAAATGCTTCATAGTGGTAATGTATTGGGAAGCCAATCAAACTCAGTGACCCATAATTTTACTTGATCCTTGCCTACCAACCCATCCTCTAGAGATCAATAAAATTCAGGCCCTGAATTTGATTGCCTGTCAATTCCGGGTGAAATTCACTAGCATTCCTGAGGCATGTTTCTCAGCGATGGAAGATGGTCCACTGTTGGCCAGCAGTGGATCCTCTGAATTTCCAACTGAATCCACCTCCTGGTGTCGGGAAGCCTGCAGCAGGGGTGCGCTGTCGGCAGGACAGGAAGATCCCACCGGCGTGAACGACCGGAAGATCTTGCCCAAAGTTCAATTTTGCTAATATTCTTTTATGTGGAGCCTTATAAATACCTCTTGGAAATGCATATATAAGCCCAGAAATTCCAGACAGTCCTATCCAACATGTTCCCCCCTCCAATATGCACAATGGGTCCCATCATATGTTCCAATGCACTGAATTTGTGGAAATTCCCCAGGAAGTTTGGACTTCTGATGGGCAATTCCGCTCCTACTGGACCCTCTGGAGTGCAGGTTGGAGAGCTCAAACAGTTCTGACTTATTTATCTGGATAGTTATTCAGGAAATGTCATAGAGAAAGAAAATAGTTTTAATTCTGGAGGAGCTATGCATAATCACTCTCACTGACTCACCTGACTACCACATCTCAGATTTTCACAATAACTTCATTGCAGTGTTAATATAAGCCTACTTGTGACACTAATAAAGATTCTTATTATATCCCACAACCTTTCAACACCCCTCGACTATCCCTGACCCCCAACTCCTCCCGATCCATCAACCCTCACCCCCTAAATTCCTGACCCTCTGAGTCACCTCCGACTCTTTGACACCCCGCTGACCATCTGACACCTCCCAACCTTCTGATTAACCTGTGACCATCCAATTCATTCCCCACCCTTGGAATCCCTCGATCCACTGATAGAACCACCCGATCACCTCACTCGCCCCACTCTCGAATTCGCTCCTGACCCTCCAACTTTCCCCAACCATCGAACTCACCCCAACTCTTCAATTTGCCTATGATCTTCTGACTCTCCCAGACCCTTCAACTTTCCAGATCCTCCAAATCCGCTGACCCACTGACTTCCACCTTCCCTCAAACTGATCCCCGATCATTCGACTCCCCCTGACCTGGCCTCACCACCCTGCCACTTTACTACCTGCCAACCTCGCACCAGGTCACCCTACCCAGCTGGTACCCTACCACCTACTCTATCCACTGTACCCATCAAGCATCCTACCATCCTGTCATTTTACACCCTACTCACCTTGCCACGCTACCCAGCTGGCACCATACCCATTGCACTACATTGTCACTTAGCACCCTACTCACCCTGCTACCTTCCCACACCATCACCCTACCACCTCACACACCCTGCCTAACATCCTGCCACCCTACCCAGCTGGCACCCTTTCTACCATACCACACAGTATTTAGCACTCTACCCATCATATGCACCATGCCTCCCTACCACCCATCCACTCATCTCGCTCATTCACTAACATAATGAAAAGCTATTTAAATATCCCAAAGCTTTTCAATGTATTAGAGAATGAAGACTTACCAAAATATGGCAGCTAATGCTATAGAAAAATGGTTTTGACTTCCCTCCAAAGATCCTGCACTATGAAGAAGGGCTCTCAGAACAAGAATGCTCTATATTTCTGAAAAGGCTTGGTTTGGAAATGCGAAATGTGCAGTTCCGGTGAAAGATGAAAAAAATCAGAGTGGGATGGCCATCCAAGGGCAATTGTCATTCCTCAGAGGTTTTGACCCATAGTATTAATAGACATTCCTTTATTCTCCTTGTTAGTGATCTCCTCAAAGATACCAACTAGATTAGTCACACACAACCTAATGACTAAGTTTAGTGGTGGGGGCATTACCTTTTAAATTCAAAGTATCCTCTCTGATTAGTGTAGTTTTAGTGTAGCTGTTAATTGCCAATTAGATTATCATATGTTTTTTAAAGCTCTACTTCTAATTTAAATTGTTACAAACGGAATTACTACAAGGTTAAAGTTGAAGTTCAGTAATAAGTCTTGCAACACCAGGTTAAAGTCCAACATGTTTGTTTCAACATGTTTGAAACAAACCTGTTGGACTTTAACCTGATGTTGTAAGACGTCTTACTGTGCTCACCCCAGTCCAACGCCGGCATCTCCACATCAAAGTTGAAGTTGTTATAGAACTAAGTGTTGCTGTGCCATAGTAGCAGTGTTGCACTTTAAAAATAATTTATTAGCTGTAAAGCACTTTAGATGTTTTGAGGACATGGTAATGTGTCAGAAAAGGTCGTAGAGTCATAGAGGTTTACAGCACGGAAAGAGGCCCTTCGGCCCCTCACATCCGCGCTGACCATTAAGCACCTAACTATTCTCATCCCATTTTACAGCACTTGGTCCGTAGCCTTGTATGCTATGGCATTTCAAGTGCTCATCTAAATACTTCTAAAAAGTTGTGAGGGTTCCCGCCTGTACCACCTTTTCAGGCAGTGAGTTCCAGATTCCAACCACCCTCTTGGTGAAAAGGTTTTTCCTCACATTTCCTCTCAACCTCATGCCCCTTACCTTAAATCTATGCCCCATGGTTATTGACCCTCCACTAAGGTGAAAAGTATCTCCCTATCCACCCCGTCTGTATCCTTCATAATTTTAAACACCTCAATCAGGTCCTCCCTCAGCCATCACTGCTGCAGAGAAAACACCCCATGCCTATCCAGTTTCTCTTGTTAGCTGAAACGATCCAGCCCAGGCAACAACATGGTGAATCTCCTGTGCACCCTCTCTCATGCAATCACTTCCTTTTTATAGAGTGGTGACCAGAACTGTACAGTACTCTAGCTGGGACCATCATTTAGTACAGCTCCAGCATAACTTTCCTGCTCTTAGTTCAATGCCTTGGTCAATAAAGACAAGAATCCCTTAACCACCTTATCGACCTGTCTTTCGAAAGTTTAATTTCAAAGGTTTACTTTAAAGGAATAATTCTTGGCAGGACAGCTCCAAGGCATGGTCTGCTCCTCTTGCTCCATGTGGCAGGCCCAGTCCCCAGGGTCAGCATGTGTGCAGAAAGTGTCACCAGTTAAGCTCCTGGAAGCTCAAGTTTCAGAGCTGGAGCGGTGGCTGGAGACACTGTGGAGCATCCGCGAGTCGGAGAGTATCGTGCATAGCATGTATAGAGAGGTGGTCACACCGCAGGCTCAAACTCCACAGGCAGGAAGGGAATGGGTGACCACCAGATAGAGCAAGAGAGCAAGGTAGTGCAGGAATCTCCTGTGGCCATTCCCCTGCAGAACAGATATACCGTTTTGGATACTGTTGAGAGGAATGGCCTCTCAGGGGAAAACAGCAACAGCCAAACACGTGGCACCATGGTTGGTTCTGCTGCAGAGGGGAGGGGTGATAAGTGTGACAGTGCAATAGTTATAGGGGATTCAATTGTAAGGGGAATAGACAGGTGTTTCTGTGGCCGCAAACGAGACTCCAGGATGGTATGTTGACTCCCTGGTGCTAGGGTCAAGGATGTCTCGGAGCGGGTACAGGACATTCTGGAGGGGGAGGGTGAACAGCCAGTGGTCATGGTACACATTGGTACAAACGACATAGGTAAAAAAAGGGATGAGGTCCTGAAAACAGAATACAGGGAGCTAGGAAGGAAGTTAAGAAATCGGACCTTGAAGGTAGTGATCTCAGGATTACTACTGGTGCCACGTGCTACTCAGAGTAGAAATGACAGGATATATAGGATGAATACGTGGCTGAAGGGATGATGTCGGGGGAGGGTTTCAGGTTCCTGAGGCATTGGGACTGGTTCTGGGGGAGGTGGGACCTGTACAAACTGGACAGGTTGCACCTGGGCAGGACCAGAACTAATGTCTTAGGGGGATTATTTTCTAGATCAGTTGGGGTGTGTTTAAACTAATGTGGCAGGGGGATGGGAACCGATGCAGGAAGTCAGAAGGTAGTAAAACAGGGACAGAAACAAAAGGCAGTAGGGGGAAAGTGTAAGGCAGAGAGGCCATAGTCAAAAATCAAAAAGGGCGACAGTACAAGGTACAGTGACTGAGGGGAGCTCAGTGAATAGGCCCAGTAATACTAAAAGGAATAAAACGGGAAGTAAAAACATAAATGAAAGGGACGCGGCAGGTTGTTACATGAAGATATGGGTTCCATTACTAGGAAAATTAGGAGAAAAGTTAAGAGGAAAAATAAATAATGAGAGGTTACTGATCAAGGTGTTAAGATTCAAAACTGAGGTATAAAAGCTAACATAAGTGTACTTTACCTGAATGCTTGGAGTATTCGGAATAAGGTAAATGGGTTGATGGCGCAAATCATCGTGAATGACTATGGTTTAGTGGCTATTACTGAAACATGGTTAACGGATGGTCACGACTGGGAGTTAAATATCCAAGGGTATCAAACTATACGGAAGGACAGAGTGGATGGTAAGGGAGGTGGTGTAGCTCTGCTATTTAAGGATGACATCCGGGCAATAGTAAGGGATGACATCGGTGCAATGGAGGATAAGGTTTAATCCATTTGTGTGGAAATCAGGAATAGTAAGGTGAAAAAGTCACTGATAGGAGTAGTCTATAGGCCACCAAATAGTAACATTATGGTGGGGCAGGCAATAAACAAAGAAATAACGGATGTATGTAGAAATAGTACAGCAGTTATCATGGAGGATTTGAATCTACATGTCAATTGGTTTAACCAGATCGGTCAAGGCAGTCTTGAGGAGGTGTTATAGAATGTGTCCGTGATAATATCCTAGAACAGTATGTAATGGAACCTATGAGGGAACAAGCGGTCCTCGATCTGGTCCTGTGTAATGCAACAGGATTGATTAATGATCTCACAGTTAGGGATCCTCTCGGAAGGAGCGATCACAATATGGTGGAATTTAAAATACAGATGGAGGGTGAGAAGGTAAAATAAAACTCTAATGTTTTGTGCTTAAACAAAGGAGATTACAATGGAATGAGAGAACAGCTAGCTAAGGTAGATTGGGAGCAAATACTTTATGGTGAAACAGTTGAGGAACAGTCGAGAACCTTCCAAGTGATCTTTCACAGTGCTCAGCAAAGGTTTCTACCAACAAAAAGGAAGGACGGTAGAAAGAGGGAAAATCGACAGTGGATATCTAAGGAAATAAGGGAGAGTATCAAATTGAAGGAAAGAGCATACAAAGTGGCAAAGATTAGTGGGAGACTAGAGGACTTGGACATCTTTAGGGTGCAACAGAAAGCTACTAAAAAAGCTACAAAGAAGAGTAAAATAGATTATGAGAGTAAACTTGCTCAGAATATAAAAAGATAGTAAACATTTCTACAAATATATAAAATAAAAAAAGTGGCTAAGGTAAATATTATTCCTTTGGAGGATGAGAAGGGAAAATTAATAATGGGAGATGAGGAAATGGCTGAGGAACTGAACAGGTTTTTTGGGTCGGTCTTCACCGTGGAAGACACAAATAACATGCCAGTGACTGATTAAATGAGGCTATGACCGGTGAGGACCTTGAGACGATTATTATCACTGAGGAGGTAGTGATGGGCAAGCTAATGGGGCTAAAGGTAGACAAGTCTCTTGGCCCTGATGGAATGCATACCAGGGTACTAAAAGAGATGGCTAGGGAAATTGCAAATGCACTCGTGATAATTTACCATATTTGGGATTTGGATAGGTTAAGTGAATGGGCTAGGGTCTGGCAGATGGAATACAATGTTGACAAATGTGAGGTTATCCACCTTGGTAGGAATAACAGTAAAAGGGATTATTATTTAAATGACAAAATATTAAAACATGCTGCTTTGCAGACAGACCTGGGTGTGCTCGTGCATGAGTCGCACAAAGTTGGTTTACAGGTGCAACAGGTGATTAAGAAGGCAAATGGAGTTTTGTCCTTCATTGCTAGAGGGATGGAGTTTAAGACTAGGGAGGTTATGTTGCAATTGTATAAGGTGTTACTGAGACCACATCTGGAGTATTGTGTTTAGTTTTGGTCTACTTACCTGAGAAAGGACATACTGGCGCTGGAGGGTGTGCAGAGGAGATTCAGTAGGATAATCCCAGAGTTGAGGGGGTTGGATTATGATTAGAGGTTGAGTAGACTGGGACTGTACTTGTTGGAATTTGGAAGGATGCAGGGGGATCTTATCGAAACATATAAAATTGTGAAGGGAATAGATAGGATAGATGTGGGCAGGTTGTTTCCACTGGCAGGTGAAAGCAGAACTAGGGGGCATAGCCTCAAAATAAGGGGAAGTAGATTTGGGACTGAGTTTAGGAGGAACTTCTTCACCCAAAGAGTTGTGAATCTATGGACTTCTCTGCCCAGTGAAGCAGTTGAGGCTCCTTCATTAAATGTTTTTAAGATAAAGGTAGATAGTTTTTTGAAGAATAAAGGGATTAAGGGTTATGGTATTCGGGCCGGAAAGTGGAGCTGAGTCCACAAAAGATCAGCCATGATATCATTGAATGGCGGAGCAGGCTCGAGGGGCCAGATGGCCTACTCCTGCTCCAGTTCTTATGTTCATATGTTCTGTCCTGTTGTCTTCAGAGATCTGTGAACCTGCACACCAGGGTCCCTTTGATCTTCTGTACTTCCTTGGATTCGGCCATTCATTGTATATTCCCCTTGCCTTGCTACGACTTCCAAAATCCATTACCTCACACTTTTCATGGTTAAATTTCATTTGCTGCCCTTCTGCCCATCTAACCAGTCCATCTATATCGTCCTGTAATCTAAGGCCTTGCTCCTCACTTTTTACCACACCACCAATTTTTGTGTCATCAGACAACTTACTTATCATACATTCAGATCAGATCATTAATGTAAACTACAAACAACAAGAGACCCAGCACTGATCCCTGTGGAACACCACTGGACATAGTCTTCCAGTCACAAAAACAATTTTTAGCCAAGGTCTAGTTAGGTTAATTAACAAAACCAAATAGTTATTCTATATTCACCAATTCACACTTGGGTTTAAATTTCCAATTATTCCAAGATTAGCTGTAGATGCCAATAGGGTCTTGTTATTTATATTGTGGAAAAATTACTCACCAACTTGATCCTTTGCTACAAGTGTAATTTCACGTGGCACGCTGAATCCAGAATCATTCAGTGCTCTTACTCTGAAAGTGTATTCTTTTCCTTCTTCCAGATCATTTGATAGAAATTGCAACCTCTTATCTCTCATCAACTCTTTCCATCTGTCCGCCTCAACCATAATTTCAACGGAGTATGCAGTAATTCGGGTTCCACCATCATTGATTGGTTTTTTCCATGTCAAAGTGCAAGATCTCTTGGACACAGCTGCAGCCTTTAAGTCTTCCACAGGCCCTGGTTCTTCTACATAATACAATAGATTGTTTAAGTGGAAAGAAATAACATATTGCAGTCTTTTTTGTTCTGTATTATACAATAAAAAATAAACAGCCCGCTTAATCTTTACCTGATGCTTTCACTGCATCTTTCGTGTCACAAGGTTCACCAATACCATACTCATTTTCAGCTAGCACTCTGAAGTAGTAAAATTTACCCTCCTCCAAATTAATAATTCTGAAACTTGTCTTGGAACATTCAGTTGCTACAGTTGACCATGCCTTTCTTTCAGCATCGCGTTTCTCTACGATGTAATTTTTAACTGGACTGCCACCATCCACGAGAGGAGGATCCCATGAAATAACGGCAAAATTCTTCGCTGTTTCTTTAACGATAAGATTAACGGGAGGACCGGGTGTGTCTAATTAAAAAGAAAAAAGTAAATGGTTGTCTCACTGAATAAAACAATTATAATTAATTCACTTTACACTAATAACATTTTACTTTTTAGAACAATGAAATAATTTGTAACTTACCAAGAACCTTTACAGTAAGTGTGTATGCTTTTGTTCCACTGCTATTTTGTAAAGTTAAAATATATTTTCCAGCATCATATCGATTCACATTTTCACAGTACAACATTGTGTCATATTCTGTAGTTCTGATTTCAAGTCCTTGTCTATCCTGTATGTTGGCATCCATTTTAGCCCAGCTGATCTTTGGCGGAGGACGACCTCTCACTGGCACATAGATTCTCATTGTGACACCAGCACGCAGAATAAGCACTTTCCTTAATTCAGCATCAAGGTCTGCCTCAGGGGGAACTGTTCAGAAGAATAATACATAATTAATTCTTCATTATAAAAAATATTCCATATGTCAAGACATGGTCCTATGTCATACAGTTGCTTCTACCAAATAGATTAGAGAATCTGAGTGGCCATCAGTTCAACCAGTTTCATCCCTGAGAACATTTTCACTTTAACTTGTCTGGTCAATCAGATTCAAGAACCAGTCCCAGGAACCAGTAATATCCTAGGCCACCTCTACAAGTCAATTAGTTCAGTTACAAAAATGCCAATTCTACTCATTCAAAATTTGCTTCATCTACCTGTCCATATATTTGTAAAATTATGTTTATACATGCTTAAGACAAAACAAATTGTACAAAAATAGTCTAAAGTTTGCTCAAAAAAAGCTACCCATAAAACTCCCATCTAACTTTACAACTCTTAAACATCTCCTCATTCCCATTATGATAAAGAACAATCTGATTCTGTACATACTATCCCATTAGAAAAATGGCATTGCTTTACACCAGGCGACCCGCGGGTGGGTCACAGGCGGGTGTCAGGAGGGTCGCGTAGCCGTCCATTGTGGCGCTCCCGATCGCGCAAATCTGCGCGCAACAGCTGCAGCAGTCGGCTGTTAGTAACGGCGGCTGCAAGTGGCCTTCAAAATGGCTGCAGACATGTAAAAAATATGTGGCAGCACGGCGCATGCATGCCAGATCATTGGCGCGCATGCGCAAAACTATGCGCATGCACGCCGATGATCGGGCACACACACGCAGTACGGTTGCTTTTTTAAAAAACGGTCGCAGCTTTTTGTTTTACAAGTCCGGGGGGGGTTTTATTCATTTATTTTATTTTTATTTTTTAATTTTTTTTTTCCAGTTTTTTTTACAAGTTCTGGGGGGGGGGGGGGGGGGGGGGGGGGGGCGCGGGGGGTTTATTTGCTCCATTTTTGTCAGCAGCAAACAAGGTAAGAGAAAATGGTGGGTTGCAAAGGTTGGCCGGCGTGGGTTGCGAAGGTCAGCCAGCGTGGGTCATGAAAGTCGGTCGGGTTGGGACCCGAAGGTTGACCCGTTGGTAAAAATGGGTCCCCGGAAAAAAAGTTTGAAAAACACTGCTTTACACTATGGCATCACCCAACTCAAACTATATTCCGAAGAGCCAGTTGAAGAACATATGCCAATGTGTGCATGTCTGGTGTTAGTTGCAGCTGTCCAGGATTTTCCAGCCCCCTCCCTGTGGTGGGTTTACCCACGGTGGATGCGGCGGGTCATTGGCTGCTGGTGGGATCTTCTGGTCCTGCTACAGTCTGCGAGCCTTTGCATGGCACGCCAGCTTCGTCACCAGGGATCTGGCCGTGCAGGGGCGGTGGGGTGGGGTGGGGCCGGTATATACAGACATATAAAACGTTTATCTGAAATTCCCTTCTCTAGTACTTTGGCATAGCCATTAACCCATTTATTTAGAATGCAATAAATCTTCCATTTAAATAATGGAGAATAACTTCAGAAAAATATTACAAAGGCAAAACATTACAGATGCTGAAAATTGGAAATAAAACAAAAAATGCTGGAAATACTGGGACGGTTGGGCAGCATTTAGAAAGGGAGAAACAGTTAACATAGAAAGTCGACGACTTTTCATCAGAAAGAACTCTTTACCTCTCCACATGTTACCTGTCTTACTGAGGATAACTCGAATGATTTTAATGACAATATTTAATTTGCTTCATGAGTAATGACAACTTACTCAAAATATCCTTGGCAGTGTGTTTTCCTGGCACTTCACTTGGATCACTGTAGCCTATTTTGTTCACTGCGCTTATACGGAACTGATATTCAGTGCCTTCAGACAGTCCTGTAACTGTATAGTGTCTCTCACGAAGATTCTTTGGTATATTGCATTTTGTCCAGTTTTCACCATCTGCACGCTTAACTTCAACCAGATATCCCAAAATTGGACTGCCACCATCATATGCTGGCTTACTCCAAGACAGACTGATCGTACTGCGAGTTGTATCAACAACTTTTGGGAAAGCAGGAGGTCCTGGAGGATCTGAATGGAAATAAAATAATTTTTATGAAAAAAGTTGACCAAACAAGAGAGGAAAATATGGTGCTCATAAATATATATTTATTTTATACATAAAATTCCCCATGTCTGCTTACATAGAGGATCAAGGGCAACTACTGCTTTTGAAGATTCACTGGGTTTGCCCGGGCCAGCTTTATTCAAGGCAATAACTCGATACTCATACTCAGTGCCTTCCTGAAGCCCCGTAGCTTTAATTGTTCTTTCCAAAACTGGTTTCCTGTTGACTTTTGACCAAGTAACAGCCATTGCCTCACGTTTTTCCACTAAATATCCAGTCACCGGAGATCCGCCATCATCTTTTGGGGCTTTCCAGCTAACAGTCATATGATCTTTCGTGATGTTGCTAATTATTGGAGCATCGCATGGCCCAGGTACGTCTGTAAATAATACAATGGATGTGTTAAATAGCTCTTGCCTGTTTATCAATTAAAATCAAAAGTAGCTTCAAAAATAAAATGTGTTTTACTTACTGTAAGGATTCTTCGCAATAACTGGCTGAGTAATGATTGGGTCACCAACACCATATTTGTTTTCTGCACTAACGCGGAACTGGTATTCATGTCCTTCTATCAATCTTTCTATACCACATTGTGTAATCTGTGCATTAGCAGTAACTTGAGCCCAATTAGGACGGCTTGTCTCACGCTTATCAACAATATAGTTAGTTATCTCAGCACCGCCATCCTCAAGAGGAGGTTCCCACTTCAGAGTAACACGATCTGAATAAATATTGCTAACTTTGATCGAAGCTGGTGGACCAGGTTTGTCTAATAAAGAAACAAAACATAAGAATGCATTAATATTTCAGAAGGATTATTGAATTAAAAATAAAACTAGTCATTTGCTTTGTTTTCCATTTTTTCATGAGGTTTACACAAAATAAATGTAAGAGTTTGGAAGCTGTTAAATATATAGTTGCATATTCACATATACATTTTATTGTTATTGTACAATGAACACCAGATTCACGATTATCCTATGAAACATTTAAAAATACTTTTACCTAATACTTTCAGTTTTACATTAGCTGATTTGGATCCACTTGGGTTCTCTGCAACAATAGTGTACTCTCCAGTTTCTTTCCTTTGTACGCTATACAATTCGAGTGTGCATAGATTTCTTGCTCTGGCTATTTTAATGCCTTCAGCAGGCATTACGATTTTGCCATCTTTCTTCCATGTGATCTTTGGGAAGGGTTTCCCAAAGACATGAGCGTCTAAGCAAACATTAACTCCAGCCTTTACAGTGATCAGAGACTTCATGGACACACCCAAATCAATTCTTGGTGCAACTGTAATTTGAACAAACATTTTATTCAATTAACATACTAAATTTATGGCATTGCAAGGTTTGTAAAATGGAAATCTGGTAGAAAATAATACAACAAAGTGATATAAATTCATACCTTGTTCTGCCACGACGGTCACTGGATCTGAAGGTTCAGACGGCCGGCTGATGTTAACTACCGTCTTTGCAATGATCCTGAATTGATACTGGGCATGTTCTTCAAGATTCGTAACAGTGAATTCTTCATTAGGTACATTTTGGCAGTTGGTGTTGCATCGTATCCACTTATCACCAGGTAATTTACAGGCTTCAACATAATAGCCAATTATTTTGCTTCCACCATCATGTTTGGGTCTTGCCCAGATGAGAGAAACAGTACTATTCGTGACATCAATGGCTTCAGGTTTGCCTGGTGGATCTATTGTAAAATATGGGAACATGTCTCTAAGTTTGCACAAAAAAGCTTTACGGTATAAAATTCAAAGAATTTAAGATAAAAGTAAATAAAAGTAACTTTATTAACGGTTCTAAATGTTGTGGGGAACACTTACCAACAGCAGTCCTAGCTGTTACAAACTCAGTTGGTTTACTAGGCTTGCTAGATCCTGCTCGATTCAGTGCACTGACTCTGAACGTATACTCTAGCCCTTCAATTAGTCCTGAACATGGGTACTCAGTGGCACGGACAGATGTGTCATTTGCCTTTACCCAAAGAAGGCTATTTCGCTCTTTGCGTTCAATAGCATATCCAGTGATGGGACTACCACCATCACTTTCTGGTCTATCCCATGCCAAAAATATGCATTCTTTGTTCACCTTTGTGACATGTGCATTCCTTGGTTCGCTGGGAACATCTGTAGATAAAAATAAAAAATAACTTGTCAGCTCTGAAGCCAGCTTTTATGTCTTGAAAAAATATACAGTCCAATTACTTTGTCATAGCTTACCAAATTGATATTTAGCAATCATTTTATCAGAATTGAGAGGTTCGGAAACGCCAAATCTATTTTCTGCGCGAACACGGAACATGTACTCCTGTCCGGGGATAAGCTTTCCAATTCTACAGTTTGTTTTTGTTACAGATGACACAGCAGTAACCCAGTCACCACGGCTTAAATCACATTTCTCTACTACATAGTTTGTTATGTTGCTGCCACCATCTTCAAATGGAAGATGCCAATTAAGGCTGCAAGAATCAGCATCGATTTCTGAAATATCAAACAGTGGCTGTGGTGGTCCAGGAATATCTGAAAAACATTAAACATCCAGAAGGAGATAATTAAATAATGCTGCTTTGCAAAGCATATTAATGGAAAGCTATTTACACAGCTCTAGTTCTTTCAAGTGCACAACTTTACATAGCCTTTGGATGTGATAGATGAGGGCAGAGGAATATAAAGGGGATTCCATCCTTGAAGGGGATACATCACCAGGGCCAGATGAAATATACCCCAGGCTGTTAAAAGAAGCCTGGAAGGAAATTGTGGAGGTTCTGACCATCATTTTCCAATCCTCTGCTGTTATACCTTTGTTTAAGAGGGAAGTGAAGGATAGACAAAATAATTACAGACTGGTCATTTTGACCTCAGAAGTAGGCAAATTGTTGGAATCAATTCTGAAGGACAGAATAAACTGTCACTTTGAAAGGCATGGATTAATCATGTTAACGGAAGGTCATGTCTGACTAATTTGATTTAATGTTTTGAGGAGATAACAAGGAGGATTGATAATGGAAGTATAATTGATGTGATGTAGATGAATTTTCGAAAGACTTTTGATAAGGTCCTACATGGAGGACTGGTTTAAAAAAAAGCCCATGGGAACCAGGTGAATGTAGCAAATTGGATACAAAATTGGGTCAGTGACAGGAAACAAAGGGTAACAGCTGATAGGTGTTCTTGCAGCTGGAAGGTTGATTCCAGCAGAATTCCCCCAGGATTTAGTGCTAGGTCCCTTGCTTTTTGTGGTATTAATTATTTGATGTAAATGTATGAGGAATGACCAAAAGGTTCGCAGACAACACAAAAATGCTGTGTAATAGGTAGCGAGGAGAATAGCTGCAGACTGTAAGTAGATTGTCAGGTGGGCAGAAAACCGGCAAATGGAATTCAACCCAATCAAGTGTGAGGTGATGCATTTGGGGAGGTCAAGCAAGATAAATGCACATTAATAGGAGGGCACAGAAGAAATGAAGGACCTTGGAGTGAATGTTGACAGATCCCCGAAGGTAGAAGGGAAGATTGGTAAGGTGGCTAAGAAGGCATATGGAATCCTTTCCTTTATTAGCTTAGGCATAGAATATAAACGCAGGGAGGTTATACGGGAACCATATAAAACATTAGTTAGACCATAATATAAGTACTGTGTGCAGTTCAGGTCACCTATTACAGAAAGAATAGTTGCATTAGAGAGGATGCAGAGGAAAGTTAGTAGACTCTTGCAGGACTGGAAAATTGCAGCTATGAGGAAAGGTTGGATAGGCTGAGATTGTTCTCCTTGGAATAGAGGCTGAGGGAGATTTGATTGAAGTACAAAATTGTGAGGAGCCTGGATTGGGTTGATGGGAAGGGACTTTTTACATTAGCAGAGAGGTCAATAACTAGGGGGTATAGATCTGAAGTGATTGGTAGAAAGATGACGACCAATGAGGAAAAATATTTTCACACAGAGGTTATCGGTGCGGGCACTCACAGCCTGAAATGTGTTTGACGCAGAAACCCTCAACTTATTTAAAAGGTGTCTGGATAGGCAACTCAAGTGCCGTAACCTGCAGGGCTACGTACCAAATGCTAAAAAGCTAATTTCTGAACAGGCACAGACACGATGAGCCAAGGGGCCTCCTTCTGTGCAGTAAACTTTCTATGATTCTATGATTACATAAAGTGGCAAATATACATACCCATTATCACCACACGAATTTTCTGGGAGGCGATGCCAGAGCTATTTTCTGCAAAAAGATTGTAGTAGCCACTATCTTTTCTGGTAACATCTTTAATAATGAGTACTGAAGTGTCCTTTGTCTTATGCACAATTAGACAACTAGATGGAATTACATCCACATCGCCTTTCATCCATTTGCAAGTTGGTGCAGGCTTGCCAGCTACATGAGCCTCAATTCTAAGCTTCTGGCCAGCTTTGATCGTTATGAATTCAGGCATGATAATCTTTGGTGCCACTATAAAAAAGAATAGCATTAATTCAATGTTAATGCAGGAATGAAATCTTTGCTAAAAACTTACATGTATCCTTAAAACATAGTTATGTCAATTTTCCAAGAATACAGTGTTAGCAGAAAGCTTCTGAATCTCCCACGACTACAGGCAACTTGTTAAATTCCCCACCAGCAGCATGTACTCAGGAAATCAGTCCTATTATATCTGCATCTTAAATTACCTAACAACTATCGACAATAAATTATTTCTACTTTCTACCAATACAACATCAGTTCACTTCCATTCCTTTGTTTCTCTGTCAAAAGATTGTAGGATCAAAGTCCTCTCCAGGACGTGAACATAATAGCTAGGATGCCAGTTCAGTGGAGTATTAAGTCAATATTGAATTGTTAGAGATGCTAAGTAGATACTTTAAGATGTTAAACTAAAGCCCTGTTCAGGTGTTCATTCAAAATAACATGCTATGATTCATATCATTGCTATTTACAGGTTGTTGTTCGTGTGTAAAATGGTTACCATGCTTGCCTGCAAAATTGTGGTTACCATATATCAAGGTAATTCATTGCGTGTGAAACACGTAAAATGCCTCTCAGAGATGATAAGCACTAGATAAATATAATCGTTTATTTTTTTTTAATTTGAAGCTATCTTGAAGAAGTTACAGGGATTGAAGCTGCAGGTCGCCTACTTCATGCCTGAAAAACGATGACTGATAAATTAAAGTTAGGTGGGGGAACATCGCGTGTGTGCCAGAGTGCACTAAATGGAAGCTCAGCTAAGATCTCGATTACAACTTTCAAAGAGGAAAGGATAAGGAATCGACAGCACCTGTTAGTCCCATTTCTCCGGGTCCTGAGAAGCCTAATTCGCAAACTTAAAACGGATTATTGGAGACCATACCAAAACAGGTGGGCCAGAAAGGACAGGGGTTCTTTTGGACTGCTACCAGCCGGTTCTTACACTCCCCCAGAATCTACACCCTCCACCACCCCTAGTGACTAGTTATACAAACTCGGGATCGGAGTGCTACAATGGACTTTTCATGAAAGGGAGGCAATGAGCAGCAGCTTGGAGACATAATATTAATGAGACCCAAACTTGAAAGTTATTCAAGCTTCCTGACTGCCTCAATAGGCTGGAGCCTAATTTCAAAGTCTTCATTACCATTCCATTTTGGCACTTTATGTATTGAAATAATTCCTTGTTTACTTACTCAGTTGTTCTTTAATTTCAAAAAGTCCTTCAGTTTCTCTGGGCAAGCTGACCCCTACAATATTTCTCGCAGCAACTCGGAATTTGTATTTAGTCCCTTCCTTAAGGCCTGTTACAAGAATGGACAGTTCCTTGATTACAGAGTATTGATTCCACTGTTTCTCAGTTTGGCCTTCTTCTTGATAGTCAATAATATAACCATCAACTTTAGCTCCTCCATCCCTAATAGGTGGCAACCATGCCAGTGAAGCACTGTTCTTCGTCATATCAGTGACATCCAATTTCTTGGGTGGATCTGGTTCACCTAAAAATCAAATTGAAAACTGTTACTTTGAGACGTTTGGTATCAAATAATATCCAGAAAAGGTTAGTGATAACCAAAAACAATAGGAAAACGTCAAAAAATAAATTACTCACTGATTGGATCTCTTGCCAAAATAGGTTTAGCAGTATCTTTTGGAACCCCGGGTCCATACTGATTGACAGCAGTTACTCTGAAATAGTATTCACTTCCAGGCATCAGGCCGGCCACGTTGAAACTAGTTTTCTTCAAATCTTGTACCACTCCACCCCAGGTCTTTCTATCTGCTTCCCGCTTCTCCACGATATAGTGGGTCACTTGGCTCCCTCCATCATTTTCAGGTGGTGACCAGGACAAATGACATGATGTTTTTGTAACATCAGAAGGTTCAAAGTCTGAGACTGGTCCAGGTGTGTCTGAAACGAAAAACAATTTTGATGAAAATCAAGGCTTTATTTTAGAATAATATAATACAGAAGCAGGCCTTCCAAATCATCTGAGTCGGTGCTAGTTCTTTTGAAGAACAAACATGCAAATTTAGAGCAGGAATAAGCTGGTCGGCCGCCTGATCCATTCAATAGGATGATGGATATTCTAGGATGCGATCTCCCCGAATGGCAACAGAGAGCCATAGTGAGCGTATTTAACCGGGTGCTTCCTGGCTCTCAGAGTGCCGATAAATAGCACGCTATTGAACTCCCATTTGGGTAGATACGGGGCCTTAGCAGGGACCACCCCTCGACGAGGCCACACTTAGTTCCATTTTATGCACTGAGGATCTTCGCCAGAACTCAGGGCAGGTGGAGATCGGGATGCCATTTTTAAATGGCGCTCGATCTCTCAACCCCCCCAACACGATCCCTTAACCTCCCGAAGCCCCATCCCATCTATAAGGGGGTCCTCAGGACCCCCACACCTGCGAAGGGTACCCCGGGCCTGATCCACGGTGTGGGAAGAATGCCAGCCTGCCACCTTGGCAGTGCCAGTCTGGCACTTTGGCAGTGTCCATGCCAGCTGGCAGTACCATCCTGCCCAGAGGGCAAACCCCTGGGGACTTCCGATCCCCTGGGAGACCCCCAGGAGTGCCATTCTGTCTGGTCCCTGTTTGTGGTGACCAGGATGTAAATTGCACCAAGTGCATTCCAATCACTCAAGCGTGTGATTTCACTGCACTCGCCTCTCCTTGAGGTGGGAAATGTTTACAAACATTGGGGTTTCACCACTTAGGCCACTGAAGGGTGAAGGGATATGAATGGATCAAAGGAGAAGATGGTTTTTATGAGCTGTCAATCACAAATCACTGCATGACTGTCATGAATGGATTGCAGACAGTGAATCTGTGGGAGTGGCCCCCCATTACAAGGGTCCCTGGGGGGTGGGGCCGAATTGTGCTGCGGGGTGGGGTGCCTGAAATCGGGATTTCTCTGGAAATCTTTCACATTCCACACCATGCATATATTTGCATAGCAAGGAATACGGAATTACATCCTTCTTTATGACCACAAGGGGGATCGTAAAACTAGTGCAATTCTGCTCCGGCTGGAGAACGAAGGGCAAGATTCTCCGATTTCGTAATCGGCAATTGGGCAGAGAATCCCTTCTGATGATGGAATCGGGGCTGTGTTTGTTTTTGCATGCCCCACCCCCTCCAAAATGGTGTCATCGAGGAGCATGCCGCACGCCGTTGGGGTGGCCTCAGGACGTCACCTGAAGGCCCTTTCATGATGCTCTGCCCTGATGTGCTGAGTTCCCTGGAGCCTTATGGGCGCCCGAGGCAGCGATTGGGCCGGTCCGATGCAGCGACGCACGGCCGATCGAGGGGGGGCCTAGATTGTGCGTGTTGGTCCGTGGTCCGAGTGCGGACTCGGAACCGGAAGTGCGATGGCCTGTATCCGCAGCCAAAGCTGCGTGAAGCTCCCCGGGTCTCTGTTAGCCCCCTGCAGGTAAGTGAATCGACCTTTGTTTTTTGCAGGAAACTGGGGAGTGAAACACCAGCATTTGTACGCCGGCGTGGGGACATAGCCCCATTTTGGGAGGATCCAACCCATTCATTGTTGTTTCTGGTTCTTTTGACAATCACCTGCAACCTGTGCCCTTTGGTTGTCAGATATTCGTCTGTTGGAAACAGTTTCTCTCTATTTGTTTTATCTAAACTCTTCCTGATTTTAAACACCTCAAGCTATGTTCCTCAGCCATCTCGGGAGAAAAATCTTCAGGTTCTCTCATTCATCCACATAATTATAATCCTTCAGCCTCGAAACTATTCAAGTAACTCTCTTTTATACCTACTTCAAAGCCCTGATGTCATACCTAAAATGTGGAGCCCAAAGTTCGGACATGGTACTCAAGTTGGAGCTGTACTAGTATTTTACATAGCTTTATCATAAATTATTAGCTTTTTTAAGCAGTCTTCCTATTGATAAAGTCCTGGATCCCACACACTTTATTAACTGCTTTGCTAATCTGTCCTATCATAGAATCATAGACTCCCTGCAGTGCAGAAGGAGGACATTTGGCACATCGAAAGAACACTCCACCTAAGCCCACTCCCCGCCCTATCCCAATAACCACTTAACCTAACCTACGCATCTTTTTAATAAAAAATAATCTTTATTGTCACAAGTAGGCTAACATTAACACTGCAGTGAAGTTACTGTGAAAAGCCCCTAGTCGCCACATTCCGGCACCTGTTTGGGTACACGGAAGGAGAATGCAGAATGGCCAAAGTACCTAACAAGTACTTCTTTCGGGACTTCTGGGAGGAAACCGGAGCAGCCGGAGGAAACCCATGTAGACACAGGGAGAATATGCAGACTCCACACAGACAGTGACCAAGCCGGGAATCGAACCTGGGACCCTGGCACTATGAAGTAACAGTGCTAACCACTGTGCTACTGTGCCGCCCATCTTTGGGCATTAAGGGGCAATTTAACATGGCCAATCTAACTAGCCTGCATACCTGCCACTTTCTAATATTTGCACCTAAACACCCCTTTAAAATTGTTCCACTTTGCTTTCCATTTCCTCTCCTCATTCTTCTTACAAAACTCGTTACCGGACATCTTTATCCACTGAATTTCATCTACCTTCTGTCCTTCTAACCTATACGTATTCCTGAAGTCTATTAGTCTTTACTTTTACTACACTTCCAGGTATTGCATCATTTGCAACTTTCAAATTATGCCCAGCACCACAGCCCAAGTCATTGTTGCATAGGAAAACAGTAGTGATCCTATTATTGAACCGAGGGAATGTACCTCCTTACAGTCCAAAAGACTGCACTTCAATACAACTCTGTTTTCTATTCCTGAGCTAATTTTATATCTGTGCTGCTTTATGCTATGGGCTTCAGTTTTGCTGATAAGTCTATTAAGTGATACTTTTATCAAGGAACTTTTGAAAGTCATTGTAAACAACATTACAACATTAACCGTACTGCTCACATTCACCATTTCTGTAATATCATTAAAATCTTCATTAAGTTCGTTCTTAATAAATTTGTACTGGCTCTTCTTTATTAGTTCATGTTTATCCACATTGCTGCTACTTTTCTCCCCAATTATTGTTCCTAAAAGATCCCCTGCCACAGACAGTAAACCATCTGGTCTGTAATTGCCAGGCTTATTTTGCACTTTTTTAAGCAAGTCTCATTTCCCTTGTATCAAAGGAGGATTGACAGATTCTAGCCAGCCCCTTGACATTTTCTACTCTTACTTCACTCAACGTTCCCATCTAAACCATGGGCTGCAGTGGCACAGTGGTAAGCATTGTTGTTGCACAGCGCCAGAGACCAGGGTTCGATTCCCTGCTCGGGTCACTCTCTGTGTGGAGTCAGCACGTTCTCCCCGTGTCTGCAAGGGTTTCCTCCAGGTGCTCCGGTTTCCTCCCACAAGTCCAGAAAGACGTGCTTGTTAGGTAAATTCGACATTTTGAATTCTCCCTCTGTGTACTCGAACAGATGCCGTAGTGTGGCGACTAGGGGATTCTCACGGTCACTCCATTGCAGTGTTAATGTAAGCCTACTTGTGACACTAATAAAGATTATTATGTAACCTATTCACTTTACATACTATCAGCCTTTCTAGTGCCTCCTCTTTAGCTATTTTGATTTCTCCAGTATCGCAACATTCTCCTCATTTATAACTTTGGCAAGGTTTTCTTCTTTGGTAAGCATTGTTGCAAAGCACTTAGTTAGTACCTCAGCCAGGCCTTCTTCCTCCACCAATATCTTCTCATTTTGTTCCCTAATTGGGCCCCGCCATTTCTCTGATGACGTCTCCATTGTTGATATGCCTTTGACGATGTTTGTATTCCCATTTATGTTAGCTGCTAATCCGTTCTCATAATGTTGCTTCTTCCTTCTTATTTTCGTTTCTGACTTCTCTGTATTTTTTATATTCTCTCTTTTATTATAAAATTGACATCTGCCAGAAGTCCCTTAACTGCTTCATCCTACTTTCTGATGCCTTTGCCATTCGATTTGGTTGCGCTCTATCTGTTCCTGTGGGAATATGTATGGACTGTACCTGAACCATCTCTCCTTTTAAGGTCACCCATTGCACCATTGCATTTTGGCCTGCCAGTTTTGATTGCAATTTAGCTGAGTCAGTTCCTTCCTCAATTCACAGGTTTTATTCAACACTGCTACTTGTCCTTCTCCACAACTATGCAAACCTTATGTTGCTGTGGTCACTATTCCTGAGATGCTTCCCCCCACTGTGATGTTTTCTACTTGACCCATTACTTTTCCCAGGACTAAATCCAGCAATGATTCCTTCCTCCTTGGGTAGAAAACATACTGATTAACGGGGCTCTCCTGAACATACTTCAGAAATTCCTTCCCTAAGATCATGTTAGATCAGAAAATATCTAAACAAAAAAAAAATGTATACTACTCACCTAGAACTTTAACATTCACGAACACTGCCTTTTCGCCTGCTGCATTTACAAGTGTTAATGAATATTTGCCAGAATCATCACGAGTACTATCAGGAATGACTAGAAAAGCCATGGTGTCAAGTAAGTCCACTTGTCCCTTTCTGACAACGTTGTCTATTCCCATTCTCTTCCAGGATACTTTAGGTGCAGGTCGGCCTCTGATAGTGGCAAACAATCTGATAGGACATCCTGCTCGGACGGTGACAACCTTTCTCAGGCTTGCATCTAAATCAATCTCTGGTGGTTCTGAAGAAAACATATCAATTGGGTGTGAGAAATTATTTTGCCATAAAGAAATATTACATGAAAAAATGTTTTATTTACATCACGAAAAGAAGAAAAGGACAAAATGCAGTGCCTACCCAACACTTCCTTTGGTGATACTGCTTCCTTCAGTTCAGCAGGGCGACCAATTCCAACCTGGTTCTGTGCAGAAACTCGAAATTCATATTCTTCTTTCTCATTAAGGTTGCTCATGGTAAATTGAGTAAGAACAAGCTGAGCTGGAACATTACATCTCTTCCATCCTTCTTCAGGTAATTTGCTGACTCCTTTTGGTCTCATTTCAACAACATAACCGATGATGGGAGAACCACCGTCATACACTGGCTTTGTCCAGCCAAGGGAAATGGAGGTCTTTGTACTATCAATCACCTTTAGACCACTTGGAGGACCAGGAGGTTCTGTGCACAGAAAAGTAGGATATGAGTCAGAAGAAATGTAAAGAGTGACAAGAAGTTAAAATATTTGCAGTAAAAAAATTCAACAAATGTTATATAATAAATACCCATAGGATCCTTTGCTATTGCAGGTCTTGATGGTGGACTTGGGTCTCCTAATCCAACTTCATTTTCAGCTTTGACACGGAACTGGTATTCATGATCAGGAACCAGATTTGTAACCTTCATACGCCTCTCTGGGATTGGACTTTTGTTGATTGCAACCCATCTAAGAGATCGCTTCTCTTTCTTCTCCAATATATACCCTGTGATTGATTTTCCACCATCATCTTCTGGCACATTCCAAACGACAGTCATTTCTTCCTTGCTAACTTTAGTTATCTCAGGTGCATCCGGAGGGCCAGGTCTATTAAACTGTGTCTTAGCTACCATTGGCTTTGTTTCTGTTGGTGGACCGGTGCCTATTTTGTTTTCTGCTCGTACCCTGAAGATATATTCATTTCCTTCAATAAGACGAGTGACATTTGCACAATCGGTAATTATAGAATCGGAAAATATGGACCAGACCATTCTCTTACTTTCACACTTCTCTAGAACATAGTTTTGAATTTCGCAACCGCCATCATCTGCTGGTGGGTCCCAGCTGACTCTACACCTATCACTTGCAATGGCAGAGATCTTTAGGTTTCTGACTTCACTTGGTACATCCAAAACATTTACGGTAGCGTATGCTGTAAAGCTACCAGCTGGATTAGTTGCAGTGATTACATATTTGCCACTGTTATCACGTTTCGCTTTAATTACTGTGAGTTTGGATGTGTCCGTAGTTGTTTCAATCTTAGCTCTAGGTGATCTGCCAAGATCAATTGCATCTTTGTCCTTTACCCAAACAACGTCTGGTTGAGGTTTGCCTCTGAGAGTTGCCTCAATTCTGATGGTGTCACCTGCTTTTACAGTTAGCACTCCAGATAGCTTCAGGTCCAAGACTGGCTTCTGCATTTCTTGTTTAACAATAATATAATCTGTCTTCACCCAGTTGCTTTCACCACCTTCATTCTTAGTTTGAACTCTAAACTGATAGGTCTGATTCTCAATACAGCGGTCAGCCATGAAACTAGTGTCTTTAATACTTCCTTTGTGTAATCTTTCCCATTCATCTGAATCCTTTAACCTTCTTTCAACATGATAAGATAGGTTAGGACTGCCACCATCATAATCAGGTCTCCTCCAATTAAGCAAGACAAATGTCTTTCCTATATCAGCAACATGAAAATTTTCAGGTTCTCCAGGCCTTTCAACAGGATCTATGGCTAAGATTGGTGTTTTGGTTTCAATGGTTGGACCCAGTCCTACTTTGTTTTCTGCACACACGCGGAAGAAGTATTCACGATTTGTTGTAAGTGGAACTTTGACCACACGTTTAGTCAAATCAGATGAGATCACAGACCATCCTCTCTGGCTGGGTTGACGGTTTTCAGCTATGTAGTTAGTAATTTCTGAGCCTCCATTATCATCTGGATTTTCCCAGGAAAGCATGCAGGAATCTTTAGTGACATAGGCTACCTTGATGTTCTTGCAAGGGCCAGGCCTGTCAAGTACATTGACAGTAGTTGCAGCTTGGGCATGTCCACAGCTATTTTTAGCAACAATAATATATTTACCGTGGTCGGCTCTGGTTGCCTCTTTAATCAAGAGCTGTATAACAGGGTAGTCATTATTCATCTTTACACGTTTCTCATCAGAGAGTATTTTGCCTTCTGTTGACCATGTAATTTCTGGATCTGGTCGGCCTTTAACACGGCCAGTTATGTTAATAGTTTGTCCCACACGAACTGTGACCAGCTCACGACAAACAATGTCAAGTTCTAGCTCTGGAGGATGAAGGATGTCTTTTGTAATTACGGATTCTGGTAGTTCTCTTGGCTCACCTTCACCAACAATATTTTCAGCTTTTATGCGGAATCGATATTCATTACCTTCAATAAGTCCATGTACTCTAAAAGCACATTGCTCGATTAAATTATCTTTATTAATTCTATTCCACTGTGTCGTACTTGCTTTTTGACATTCTACAATATATCCTAAGATTGGGCTGCCACCATCCTTGGTGGGTTTTGTCCAGACTAAGTCAACAGATTCTCTCGTCTTGTCTTTGAGTTTAGGATTGATTGGTGGTCCAGGTGGTCTAATAGCACGCTTCGCTGAGACTGGATCAGAGATCGGTGATGGTTTACCTAGGCCAGCAATATTTTCAGCAAATATCCTGAATTCATACACATTTCCTTCAAAAAGTCCAACAGTTCTCATTTTTAGATCTAATACTGGCGTCTTATTCACTCGTATCCATTTACCAGTTGTTTCTCTGCGTTCCATAATGTAACCAATAATTGGGCTACCACCATCATACTTTGGTATGCCCCAGGAAACTGTTACAGCATTTTCTGTGATATCAAAAATCGCTGGTTTAGTGGGTGGGCCTGGAACATCGAACATGTACTTGGCAACAGTTGGCTTAGACTCTAGTGGTTCACCAATACCAATTTTGTTTTCTGCTCGAACACGCATAATGTATTCACATCCTTTCTGAAGACGTGGAATTTTAACTTGAGTGCTTGTGCTTCCAGAGCTAACTACACCCCAGGTTTCTTTCTTGGTTTCGCGTTTCTCAATAATGTAATTGATGACAGGACTTCCACCATCATCCTTCGGTGGACGCCAAGAGATAATCATGTGCTGTGGAGTTACTTCAAGGATATTGATTGGGCCAACAGGAGGACCGGGAACATCCAAGACTGTTAAGTGTAGTGCCACTGTCTTGCTGCCAGCTAAATTGGAAACAGTAAGTATATATTCACCAGTATGTTTTCTGGTACAATCTTTAATAGTAAGGACTGTTGAATAGTTGTCAGTATCGATTTTGTAACTGCCTTCTGATTTAAGCTCAGTATTGTCAGTGACCCACTTCGCTGAAGGAGGAGGAATACCTCTCATTAAAGCAGGAAGTCTGACTGTGCTGCCAGCTTTCACAACAAGACCTTCAATCAACTTTACATCAATATCCACTGATGGGGATACTATAAAACAAAAGCACATATGAAACAAATGAGTATCATGAAATATCAATGAATTGCAGATTGAAAGCAATGGAAAACACAAAGTAAATAATATGAGTCAGTGTAACTGACCTAATTTCTCCTGGCAGTGTATAGGTATTGTTGTATCTGGACGACCAAGCCCAGCTACATTTTGAGCTTTAACACGGAAGCTGTACATCTTTCCTTGTTCTAAACCAGTTACAACACATTCTGGTATGCTGACAGTTTTAAATGTAATCCAGTCTTGTGCTCCTTCTTCTTGGTATTCAACTAAAAATCCTGTGATTTCAGAGCCTCCATCACGATCTGGATAATTCCAAAGAAGAGACACTTCTGTCCTGTCGACATCAACATGGTGTAAGTTCTTCGGTGGTCCAGGTGGAGCTACAAAAATAAGATGATAACATGATAATTTTGCTGTTATGAGCTGGTACAGAAGTTGTGAGCTTGACTGAGTGAAATGTTAATATCAGCAAATAAGAACTTACATATTGGATTAAGTGCCTTTATAGGTTTCGTTGAGTCAATGAAGCTACTTCTACCGTATTGATTTTCAGCAGCCACACGGAACAAATATTGAGTGCCTTCCATTAAGTACTTGGCCATAATGCTGTGCTTTTTGGTTGTGGATGAGACAGGGACCCAACGAGGATCTGCAACATCTCTTTTCTCAATTATATAGTTTGAGATAACAGCACCGCCATTGTCTTCTGGTTCCTTCCAAGTCAGATAGCATGAATCGTTTCTAACTTCACTAATATTCAGGTTACGCGGTGGTCCAGGTTTGTCTGAAAATAATTAATGTATTCTTAATATTGTAATTACTGGAAAAAAGACAAATAGATCAAGATTGTGTTAAGTTAAATCAACAGAGTGTTCCGACAATCTTTGTGCTCCAGCTGTATTACCTAATACTGTAACTATACACGTAGCACTCTTGCTTCCAGCTTCATTTTCAGCTGTGAGTGAATAACTCCCACTGTCACCTCTAACTGTATTACGGATTTCAAGCTTGCTGCGAACGGGAGTAATTTCAATATCAGCTTTCAGTGGGACTTCCATGTCATTCTTTTTCCATGTGATCTTTGGAAATGGCATTCCCTTTATGGTTGCACTGAGGGTTAAAGTAGTTCCTGCTTTTAGGTTTACATTTCGAGTCATATTAGCATCCACAAACAATTCAGGTGCCTCTGCAAAAGGAAGAAAAAGCTTTTGAGTGAACAGACAACCACAAGAACAGGGTTAATAGTAAAGTTCATTAATGTGGAACGATCCACATTGTATTCCTGTCACACACTCACCAAGCCTGTCTTTTGCTTGAACTGGATCGCGGACATAAGCCGGATCTGACGCGCCAGCCTGATTGACTGCCATCACCCGGAATTTGTATGTATTGCCTTCAGTAAGACCCGTCACCTTAAAATGAGTGTCAGGACAGGAATCCGGCGTTTGATTTGCTTTCTTCCACTCTTCGTCACCAACTTTCTGGAACTCCACTAAGTAACCTAATATTTTTCCTTTTCCATCATGGCGTGGAGGTAGCCAAGATAAATCAACAGTAGATTTAGTGTAGTCCACTGCTTCAGGGTTAATGGGTGGGCTTGGTTTGACTGAACAAAAATAGTTAAAAATATGGTTATTATAAACCCAAATGCATACATTACAGAAGTTATTTTGAAGGAAAAAAGAAATTGAGTGTATGTTTCATATACCAATTGGATCTTTTGCAAAGATGGGCTTTGATGGCGGACTAGGATCACCAACTCCTATTTCGTTTTCTGCAGAAACACGGAATTCATATTCACAGCCTTCAAGCAGGTCAGTTACTTTGTACTGAGTGTCTGGATAAATTGGCTCCCTGGTTACTCTTGCCCAGCGATTGGACATGGTTTCTTTCTTTTCCACAATATATCTCATGATAGGCTTGCCGCCGTCACGTGGTCTATTCCAAATCACCACAGCAGAGTCCTTGGTAATATCCTTTATAATTGGTTGTTCTGGTGCTTCAGGGACCCCTTTAGAGAAAATAATAAAACCGGAATAAGAAAGAAAAAACGAAGATTTCTCCCTCATTCTTAATGTTTTACAAGCTTGTTGATAAAATAGGAACGGGACACCTTTATTGCGTGCAACACTTATAACTAAAACGATTTAATAGCAGAACCATAAAATATTTACTTCATATGAAATCAGAATTCAACCTTACTTTTGGTGGGCCTAGTTATGGGAAAATGCAAGATTCTTAATTTACTGTTCTGAGCATTTGCTTGTTTTTTTATTGTGCTTAATATATTAACTAGGAAATTCTAAAGTCAAACACTTACTAAAACGATCTTTAGCTTTCATTTCTTCTGAAAGCAATGGATCACTGATTCCATACATATTTTCAGCATAGATACGAATTATGTACTCTCTACCCTCAATTAATTTCGGAACTTTGCAAGTCGTTTTAGTAGTTGAGGAAGTAACAGGCATCCAAAGTTCTCGGTTTGTATCTCTTTTTTCAACAATATAATTAGTAATTATACTGCCTCCATCATCCAGTGGCGGTTTCCAGGAAATAACCATGTGATCTCTGTGAACTTCATTGAACTCAACTGGGCCAACTGGAGGTTGTGGACGATCTGGAAAAAAAAAACATTTTGTTTCAATCCTGTTTCCTATTTACAAGATTTTAAACCGAAGAAGAAGAAAAATAACTAACTTACCAACAACAGTCACTTGACAAAGACCCTTTCGTGCCCCTGTGTTGTTCTCCACAACCACACAGTATTTACCCGAGTCATCACGAACACCTTTTTGAATCCCCAGACACAGTTTTGACGGTGTAGTGTTTATCTTTAGGCGACCAGTTTCTTCAACTGCAACATCATCCTTCAACCAAGAAACCTTTGGAGCAGGTTTCCCTTTATATTTCCCTGTCAGGCTGAAAGATTCACCGACGCGCACAACAAACTTGTCGCGGAAGTCCAGCTCAAGTGTCGGTGGTTCTAAAGATAATAAGACAGTTAGTGCCTTTCTGGGAGAAAATAGATATTTCTGAAAACATTTTTGAAAGGAACCTTACCAAGTTCATCCTTGCAAGTTATTGGTTTTGTGCAGAATGATGGTTTGCCCTGTCCAACTTCGTTAACAGCACTGACACGATACTCATAAGTGTCACCTTCCTTTAATCCACTATGATTAAAAATCCGATCCATCAATTTCTCTTTAGTGAGCCTGATGAACCGTTCTTTGCCAATAAGACGGCCCTCAAGAATGTACATTGTAACGTCCGCACCACCGTCGTATTTAGGAGGGTTCCATTTCAAGCTAACTGATTGCTTCGTGACTGCTGTTACTTCAAGATCTTCAGGGCGTTCAGGGACAGCTGCGAGTTAGTTAGGAAAAATACATTAAAATTAATGTATTCAGTGGTTACAATTGATTTCTTTAATACTTAAAAATGGGGGAAAAGCATGTAACTGGAAAGATTACTTACACATTGGTTCTTTAACCATAGTTTCTTGTGCTGTCTGCACCCATGGGCCCATGCCTATGATATTTTCAGCAGCAATTCTAAAGAAATAACTATTTCCTTGAATTAGACCCTGAACAATAGCATTCTGCCTTGTGACTGTGTATGTGACAGGGGACCAGCCTCGTCGTTCAGTTTCACGTTTTTCAATGATATAATTGGTGACAGCAGATCCACCATCATCATCCGGAATGAACCAGTTCAATTTGCAAGAATCATTTGTCAGGTTTTCACAGCGGAAAGGTTCACCAACTGGCCCAGGAACATCTGCAATAAAAATATATTAATTTTACTTACATTCTTAAGAAAGGTTGATTGCATGGAGTGTAAAATCAGAAAGTAAGAATACTTACCTAAAACATCAACAAGAATTGTCTTTCTTCTTTCACCTCCTGCATTCTTTGCAATGAGATTGTACACACCTTGATGCTTTCTCTGACAATTCTTAATGACAAGAGCAGAACTGATAACTGTCGTTTCAATTGTAGCTTCTCCTGGTATTGGTTTTTCATCTCTTTGCCATGTGATCTCTGGTGGCGGTTTACCTGACACATATGCCAACATACGAATGACACCACCAGCATGCACCACAATTCTGTCTCGCATGCTAGCATCCAAGGTAATGTCTGGAATGACTAGAATAAATAAAAATATAATGATATCAATTAATATCATTGTCAAAGTAATACAGAAGAAATGCAAGAAAAGTCTTTATTTTTTTTACCTGTTCTATCCTTGACTTCAATGACGTCAGAAACATCCCCTGGATCACCAACTCCAGCAGCATTTACTGCTCTTACTCTAAATCTGTACAAACTGCCTTCCTTAAGTCCTGGTACAACAAACCTTGTGCCTCTAATTTCTTTGTCTTTTACCTGTGAAGAAACAGCACAAAAGGCAAACATATTAGCCAAGACTGAGCAAGAGAGACTGGAGCAAGAAAACTATGATGCTAGATTTCTGGCCTTTCCACACTGCGCGAGAATTTGTGCCTTCCTTTGAAGGTGAAATAAGTCCTGTGCTGACAATAGATGCACTAACATGTGCATTGCCAGCAGTTGTCATGGACGTGAAGTGCATTTCAATCTCAACAACTAAATTCAGCAACAGCTGGAGGAGCTGGTGCTGGACTTCGAGGTTGATCTTCTCATGTGGGAGGGTCTGGGAGAGTCATGTGACCAAGTGAAAGCAAACCAAAAAAGATTTCTGGGGCAGCGGCTAGGGAAATTGGTGGAGTGATGGATAGGGGTGGGAATGTAGTGCAGAAGGGGACAGAAGTAAATGGGGTCTTTAGGGACTTCTACGAGGAACTGTACCGGTCGGAACCTCCGATGGGGAGAGGGGGGATGGAGAGCTTCATGAACAGGCTATGTTTCCCAAGGGTTCAAGAGGAGCTGGTAGAGGTGCTGGGGGCGCCGATAGAGTTGGAGGAGCTAGTCAGGGGGATTGGACAAATGCAGTCAGGTAAGGTGCCGGGGCCGGACGGGTTCCCGGTGGATTTTATAAAAAGTATGCAGATCTGGTGGGCCCCCTGTTGGTGCGAGCCTTCAATGAGGCATGGGAGGGGGGGGCATTGCCCCCGACAATGTCGCGGGCACTGATCTCTCTGATCCTGAAGCGGGATAAGGACCCCTTGCAGTGTGGATCATACAGGCCTATCTCGCTCCTCAATGTTGACGCTAAGTTGCTGGCGAAGAACCTGGCCACCAGGATAGAGGACTGTGTGCCGGGGTGATACACGAGGATCAGACAGGATTTGTCAAGGGACGGCAACTCAACACGAATGTGCGGAGACTGCTAAATGTTATTATGATGCCGGCAGTGGAGGGGGAGGTGGAGATAGTGGTGGCGCTGGATGCGGAGAAAGTGTTTGATAGAGTTGAGTGGGGGTACCTGTGGGAGGTGCTGGAGCGGTTTGGATTCGGGGAGGGATTCATCAAATGGGTGAGGCTGCTCTACGCGGCTCCGATGGCAAGTGTAGTTACCAATGGAAGGAGATCGGAGTACTTTAGGCTCTACCGTGGGACCAGGCAGGGGTGCCCCCTGTCCCCCTTGCTCTTTGCACTGGCGATTGAACCTTTGGCTATGGCGTTGAGGGAGTCAGGGAGATGGAGGGGTCTGGTGCGGGGTGGGGAGGAACATCGTGTATCGCTGTATGCGGCCGACCTGCTGTTGTATGTGGCGGATCCAGAAGGGGGAATGCCGGGGGTGATGGAGCTGTTAGCGGAATTTGGGGGCTTCTCGGGCTATATGTTAAATTTAGGCAAGAGCGAGGTATTTGTAGTACACCCGGGTGATCAGGAGGAGGGAATTGGGAGACTCCCATTTAAGAGGGCAGTGAAGAGTTTCAGATACCTGGGGGTGCAGGTGGCTAGGAGTTGGGGGACTCTCCATAAGCTTAATTTTACCAGGCTGGTGGAGCAGATGGAGGAGGAATTTAAAAGGTGGGACGTGGTGCCGCTATCGTTGGCGGGTAGAGTGCAGTCCGTCAAAATGACGGTTCTCCCGAGGTTCTTGTTCCTTTTTCAGTGTTTACCCATCTTTATCCCTAGGGCCTTTTTTAGAAGGGTGACTAGCAGCATCATGAGCTTTGTTTGGGCGCATGGGACCCCGAGGGTGAAGAGGGTCTTCTTGGAGCGGGGTAGAGATGGGGGGGGGCTGGCGTTACCCAATCTCTCGGGGTATTATTGGGTGGCCAATGTG
Organism: Scyliorhinus canicula; assembly: GCF_902713615.1. Taxonomy (NCBI): domain Eukaryota; kingdom Metazoa; phylum Chordata; class Chondrichthyes; order Carcharhiniformes; family Scyliorhinidae; genus Scyliorhinus; species Scyliorhinus canicula. The sequence continues at coordinate 196,257,281 of NC_052147.1, read as the reverse complement.
TCGATGGTGCGCAAGTGGGTAATGGAGGGGGAGGGGGCAGCATGGAAACGGATGGAGAGGGCGTCCTGTGGAGATACAAGCCTGGGGGCCCTGGTAACGGCGCCGTGGCCGCTCCCTCCTACGAGGTATACCACGAGTCCGGTGGTGGCGGCTACCCTCAAGATTTGGGGGCAGTGGAGGTGACATAGGGGAGAAGTGGGGGGCTCGATGGAGGCTCCGTTAAGGGGGAACCATAGGTTCGTCCCGGGGAACATTGATTGGGGATTTCAGGGTTGGCACAGAGCAGGCATCAGACAGCTGAGGGACCTGTTTATTGATGGGAGGTTTGCGAGCCTGGGGGAGCTGGAGGAGAAATTTGGGCTCCCCCCGGGAAACATGTTCAGGTATCTGCAGGTAAAGGCATTTGGTAGACGGCAGGTGGAGGGATTCCCTTCGCTTCCCGCGAGGGGGGTGAGTGACAGGGTGCTTTCGGGGGTCTGGGTCAGAGAGGGGAAGATATCTAATATCTACAAGGTTATGCAGGAGGCGGAGGAGGCGTCAGTAGAGGAGCTGAAAGCTAAGTGGGAGGGGGAACTGGGGGAACAGATCGAAGACGGGACATGGGCTGATGCCCTGGAGAGGGTTAACTCTTCCTCCTCATGTGCGCGGCTTAGCCTCATCCAATTCAAGGTGCTGCATAGGGCCCACATGACTGGGACTAGGATGAGTAGGTTCTTTGGGGGTGAAGACAGGTGTGTCAGGTGCTCGGGGAGTCCAGCGAACCATGTCCATATGTTCTGGGCATGCCCGACACTGGAGGAGTTCTGGAAGGGGGTGGCGAGGACGGTGTCGAGGGTGGTAGGATCCAGGGTCAAGCCAGGATGGGGACTCGCGATTTTTGGGGTTGGGGTGCAGCCGGGAGTGCAGGAGGCGAAAGAGGCCGGTGTGCTGGCCTTTGCGTCCCTAGTAGCCCGGCGAAGGATCTTGCTACAATGGAAGGATGCGAGGCCCCCAAACGTGGAGACCTGGATCAATGACATGGCGGGTTTCATTAAGCTAGAGAAGGTCAAATTCGCCCTGAGAGGGTCAGTACAAGGGTTCTTTAGGCGGTGGCAACCTTTCCTCGACTTTCTGGCTCAACGATAGGGTACGGGGACAGTAGCAGCAGCAACCCGGGGGGAGGGGGAAGGGGGAGGGAAAAGGGGGGGGGAACGATGACTATGTTTGTTTATTTAATTTAAATTTATTTTTGAGTTCTTTTGTTGTTTATTGGGGTTGGGGGGGTGGGGGGATGTGATACATGCGTCGATACGGTCTGGGGGATGTTACAGTTATTATGGGTTATTTTGTTGCATTTCATTGTTTGTCATTATGTTTTATATTTTATGTACAAAATTCCAATAAAAATTATTTAAAAAAAAAAGATTTCTGGGGCACTTCAGAACTTGAGGCCTTCAGTTGCTTCAGCAGTACCCAGAGGAGCCTAAGGCTAATGGAGCAGAATTGCCATTGTAGGTCGAAGTGACTTCAGCTTAACTTTTGTTTCACACTCATTGTATGGCCCTGTCAATGGGAGAAGTTGCAGTGGGGTTGATACTGAGCCATTAAATGATCAGGTGCATCAGATTTGGGAACTCTTAAGGCCTGTTCTGGCAGATTACAATTCAGTTTTGCTCTGTCTATCCTGCACCTGGCAAAGGCATAGGATAGAAACCAGAAAGGTAGCCCTATATTTAATATATACCAAACCATTATTGATGCATTTACCTTTTCCCATTCTTCCTTTCCTTCCTCTTTAAATTCAACAAAATAACCAGTAATCTTAGATCCACCATCTTTTGTTGGTGGAGCCCATTCAAGGTCTACAGTTGACTTTGTCCAGTCTGTCACCTTAGGGAATGGAGGGCCAGGTGGTGCTGTTTATTAAAAAAAATAACATTCGTAACAAACTATCAAACACATTTGGTTAATCTATTACATTTCTTTGTTTGTTGACGCTACTTGCTTGTTGATTCTATTACTTTACATTAATAAAAATGTTTCCAAGATTACATTGCTTTACTTATGAGTAGCTAATAGTGTTAGAAGTTAGGATAGTTGGTTTCTAGGAATGTGAAAATAGTTTACACTAGTTTATTAATATTTACAGATGTCTCCCACATATAAAAGTTTGAAAACTCTAAGCAAAAATGTATGCGTACCTATGGGATCTCTTGCTCTCACTGGGTCAGAAGGCTGGCTTGGGGGTCCAACGCCTGCTGCATTGATGGCGTACACACGGAATTGATAGTCTGAGCCTTCAATAAGACCAGTTACTTGATGGGATACCCCAAGTGGCATAATCCTAATTGGATCACGATTTACTCTATTCCATCTCTTCCCGGTGGTCTCTTTACGCTCCAACCAGTAGCCAGTTACTGGAGAACCACCATCATATTCTGGTTCTTCCCAGTTGACGAACATAGAATTGCAGGTCACACTACTTATAGTTGGTTTGTCACAAGCTCCAGGTACAGCTTTAAAAAAATATACATTTCATTGGTATTTTCCAAATCTACAAAAGGAGGTAACCTGAGTATATTCTGACAGTCATTTTGAAATTAAAGGTGGAATATTTAATGCTCAAAAAATATTCAAGCACTCGAGCACAAAATTCAAATAACTTTTGTTAGGGAATGCAGAGGATTATACAGGCTGAACAATAACTAGTACAAATTTTAACTTAAGAATTTTTTCTCAACAATAAACTGTCTTGTACTACTAGATATAAACTTCGAACTCAGGATCAACAATTTTACTGTCCATTGTTAAATGTGAAGAATTAAACAGTGTGGATGCATCTGCAAAAATCAGAAATAACAAATTATGGAATATCAGGAGGAAATGTGTTTCAATACATACTAAACAGGTTTCTTGCTGTCTCTGGTTCACTGTCAAGAGGCGCACCAACACCGTATTTATTCTGAGCCATGATACGGAATACATATTCGTGTCCTTCCAATAACCTGGGTACTGTGCAAATGCACTCTTTAACATTATTGGTAACTTGAATCCAGGTCTTCCGATTTGCTTCTTTCTTTTCAACAACGTAGTTAGTGATCTTGGAGCCACCGTCATCTTTTGGAGGGAGCCATGATAAGGTCATCTGTTCAGCACTAATTTCTTCAAACTTAATAGGACCAACTGGAGGACCAGGGCGGCCTAAGTATTAAAACAAGTCAAAATATAAATAGTTTCAATTACACTAGCTATGGCAAGTGACAGGAATTCAGTTATAATTGCATTGCCAAAATTAGGAATAAAGAGATAAATTATAAAAGTCATTACCAAGAACATTAAGTCTCATTTCCTTAGAAGCGGCTCCAAGATTGTTTTTAGCAGTCAAGGTGTAAAGACCAGTGTCCTTTCGGAGGGACTGATGAATTAGTAAAGTACAACCATCCTCAGTCACAATTTTGTTGACGTGTTGATCATATTCTACTTTATATTTTTCTTCTGGTTTATTGACAGGTGCTTTGTACCATGTCAAAGTTGGGAATGGTGTGCCCTTGACTTTGGCTATAATGCTGATATCTGTATTTTGTTCTGCTTCTAAAAATTCTTTAAGTTCAATTTCAGGTGCACCTAGACATGAGAACATTTAGTACATATAAATTAGGCTTAAATTTGGCATGTTCTATTTTTACATTGGTGTGTTATGCTAAAATTGTGTCAGCACTTACATGTTTGGTCTTTCACAATGATAGGTCCAACAGGGTTACATGGTTTACTGGCACCAGCTTCGTTAACAGCTTTCACACGGAATTCATATTGTCCACCCTCTGTAAGATCTTCTACTGTAAACTTAGTTTCTTCCACATCACGTTTATTGCATTGCTTCCAGGTTTCCTTCCTTTGGCCAGTCGGATCCGAGGAAAGACTTTCAATAATGTAATGCGTTACTGGAGCCCCTCCATCTTTCTTTGGTGGCCTCCAAGTAAGTGAAACAGAATTCTTTGTAACCAAACCAACTCTGAGTTTTGTTGGAGGCTCAGGAGGATCTGAAATATAGAAGATAGTCAAAAAAAAAAACCAAAATGTATGTACTCTAAAATAAATTATACTGATCTCTGACTAGATAAGTTTTTAAAACTATAAACTTACGAATTGGATCTCTAGCCCTAGTCCTCTGAATGGTTTCGACTGGTGCCCCAATGCCAAATCGATTTTCTGCCCGGACGCGGAAGAAGTACTCTTGACCTTCAACAAGGTCAGGCACAACAAATGTTGTGCCTGCACAGGCAGCGTTCGCTTTTACCCAAGCCTTTCCTTCCACAGTCTTTTTCTCCACAACGTAGCATTTAATTCTATCTCCACCATCATTGTCTGGGGGCTTCCATGAGAGTCTGCAGGAGCTCCTTGTTATGTCACTGACTTTGAGATCTTTTGGTGGTCCTGGCATGTCTGTAACACACAAAAAATAATTAATTTAATAATCAAATTAAACTACGACAATTTATTCTCTTTCAAATACAATCCAACAATATAATGACATACCAAGTACATTTACTCTGACATTTAATGTCTTTTGTCCAGCCTTGTTCTTCGCAGTAATACTGTATCGACCAGAGTGACTTCTATTACATTCTGGAATAACCACGGTTGATTTATTTTTGATACTTTCCACCTATTAAAGACAACATTATTAACAATTAATCAGCAAGTAACATGCAAATTCAATTTCTACATTCCAAAATCTCCAACATACAACTGTAAAATAATCATTAACGATATTATTACCTGGGCATCAGCTGGGAGATTATGTCCTTCATCCTAGACAAACAGTAAAATATCAAATGTTACAAAATCTGTTTAATCCTTGTTTAGGAAGAACTATGATTAATGATGATTGATTTGTTCCATGTTAAGCTTTCCCCCAATTATTTTTCTCAAGATCCCATACTTGATGAGTCCATACAGGACCTTCAGCCAGGGCCTGCATAATGGTTCCATTCATCTTGACCCAGTGATGACTTAAAACAACTTCAAACAAGGAAATAACTAATCTGGCCAAAACCACAAACACATCAATTTAGAGGTGATAGCTGGGAGGGATCATAGTTTGTGAAAGACAACTAGTATTTAATGAATGGAAACTACCTTACAAATCACAGAATTGTTACAGTGTGGAAGGAGGCCATTCAGCTCACCATGTCTCTACTGGCTCCCGAAATGAGCAATTCACTTTGTGCCATTCTCCTGCCTTTCCCGTAATCCTGCACATTCTTCCTTTTCAGATAACAATTTCATTCTCCTTTGAATGCTTCAATTGAATCTGCCTCCACCACAATCTCAGGCAGTGCATTCCAAACCTTAACCATCATTGTGTGACTTGGACATCCCGGATTAGATGTACAGCCCACTCAAAACTAAAGCTAATTCAGAATGGGGTGGGAGCTGGGAGCAGGTAATGGGAGCTGGTAGCCATTGCAGTCAATGCCAACAGTCTAACCCAGAGAATCTGGATGCCATAGCAGTTTAATGACCTCACACAAATAGCCATGATAACTGAATACATCTTCACATGTCACATTCTGCGAACTATACCATTCAGCCTCACACACTGCTACATTTATCTCATTCCCTTCACTTGCCTTCCAACAATTTTGATTATCATGACTCTTCTCTCACATTCATCGTGTTCCTTCACCCACACATATTTAGAGTTGCTATAAGCCATACACCATATATTCTAGCTTACACACAGTGCCATCTTTTCAGTCTGTTGATGGTGTAGATATACACCCTTGTTTTCCCCCGTCCTCACCACAAACCTTCCCTTCTGCCTTAATGCCCAAGAACTGCCGCTGTCCAGACAGTAACGTGGAAGGCTGAGGCCTAGATGGACAAAAACTAAAGAGGAAGAAACTCCATCATTCAATTAAAACCCGTAGCCACCGACTCAGATACTGACAAACCTGACATTTAGAGGGTAGCATAGAGGCAAGATCTGCAAGGGGTGAGTCAATGGGCATGTAAGGGCTACCAGGAGGAAAAGGTCTCATGGCTTCCTCCTGGATAGCGATGTAGCAAACAGATTCTTCTGCAGAAGAGACGAAGACTTAAATGAGGTGACCTACAGAAAAAAAGCTGATGAATAGTTACCCAACACTGGCCTGCCAGACAGCCTGCTGCCCATCAGACAAGGAGCATGGAGGAATCCAATTCCAACTAGGCACAGATGTTTGCACAGAGTGTGTAGCCCTTCATTATGAAGGTGGTGGCTAACTCCATGCAAACACTTGTGAACCTGACCATGAGGTAGTCTTCGTTGACCAATGCCTCAGCTTCCATTACAATACAAGCAGAGTCACCCAAAACCAAGGTATTGCAGTGGAAGCCTAGAGTGAGGACATGAAATCAAAGCTTGTTGCTGTGAAAGTGCTGAACAAGGATGATTGTTTGAGAACTTTATGGTTTTGTTGGATCAAGTTGGTATGAAATTGTTATTTTGTTGTGATTTTTATTTCAGCCTTGTCGCCAAGAGGACACAGTGCTAGTCAGTGGCAGAGGGAAGATAAGGGCCGTGATTTAGCAGCTTTGTCACACCTGGCAAGAATCCATGCAAGCCGATTCAATCGCGGGAGCAGCCTAAATTGGGAACCTCACTAGGTACCAAGTGGTTTCCAAACAAACTGGCTCCTTCCTGTTGGCAGATTCCGGAACTCGCTTAGGCATGGTGAGAAAACAATAATCACCAATCAAGGCCAATTTCCATGTCATTAACAAGATGGTCGCCCAATCTAATGGCCTACAGGGATCTAATGGGCTCGTCAGCAAGAGGACCCCTGACAACGATTAGTACTGGCCACACAAAAGAGTTCCAGGTGGATTAGCACCTGGAGGGTCTCACAGGACGTTGGAGGCCCCTGAATGGTCAGGGAAGGATGACACCCGGGCACCTTGGCACTGTACCTTGGAACTGTCACCCTGGAACTGCCAAGGTTCCAAGGTAGCACTGCCAGGCCGGCAGGAGCACTGACAGATTGCCAGAACATCAGTGTCGGTGGCACTGCCAAGGGTCCAGGCCAGAGGTAGCAATGCCCATGAGAGGAGGCATAAGGGGGGTATGGAGGATGGGAGCAAAAGGGTGGTTATGGGTGGCCTCTGGAATGTTGGAGGGTACAGCATGGGGGTCCTGGAAAGGGGGGAGGCTATAAGCGGGTGCGGATGGTCTGAAAACCAGGATCCTCTGACCCCATGATGGGGTGTCCTCACTGGATGGGGAGGGTTATGTGCCAATGCCCATGTGTGTGGGGTGGCACTGCCCATCGGTGGGCAGTGTGGGGGACCCTCAAACTCGTTCAGAGATCGGGGGAGTCACTCTTCTAAAATGGCCATACTATCTCCGAGGAGCCGGTCTGGCAAGCCAACTCAGCTCCCGAGGGCTGAAAATAATTAAGTGTGGGTTTGCTCAGAGAAGAACTCGCTAGGACCCAAAACCGTTCGATAGCGGTCAGGAGCTCACAAATGCGGCCATCGAGGAGCTCACAGGAAATCTCCCTCGCTACGGCACTTGGAACTTGTCCTGTTAAATCGTGCCCAAGATGTGTGATTCTTGCAGAATGGGGATTTGAGTTTATGCTCAGTGGAACTGTGGTAAAACGAGGTGATCACTGAGAGCCTGGGCAGAAAGATAATTTGTTGGTTGCCTGTACTTCAGCTGCTCAATTGTTCCCTGGTGCAAGGGTTATACCTTCGTGATGTGAGGGTACAAGTGTAATAATAATAATAATCTTTATTGTCACAAGTAAGTTTACATTAACACTGCAATGGTTATTGTGAAAAGCCCCTAGTCGCCACATTCCGGGTTCACAGAGAGAGAATTCAGAATGTCCAAATTACCTAACAAGCACGTGTTTTGGGAATGTATTGAGATACGTGCTCTGACGGATACTATTGAGCCCTCAGGTGTGCCCAGGCAGTGAATATATTTACTGAGTACTCCAATGGCCTGATCTTTGATGTTTTGTGCATGGCTCTCATGATCGATATGTGTTTGGGTTATGCAGCAGATTCATGAACCAACTTTTAGACTAAGAGCCCTTTTCGTCCTGCAGGTACCCTTGGGCTCAATATGGTGGCTCAAATGCTGAGAGAGCAGTGGACAGGCACAAAATGAATGCATCCTGACTGCTGTCAGCAAAGTGAGCATTGAAATGCATGATATGCTGAGGATGGTCAACTGCACATTCAGTAAGCAGCAGCTTTTGAGGTTGCAGTACATCTCAACTCTTAAGATATGTCAGCCACAAAACCATGCAATTGCAGTCGAAGGTGCCCTGCACCATGGGGAAATCTGCTACCCTGCCAAAGTCATGTGCATTCTCTACGTACCTACCTACCTTCCTGTGGTCAGAGAGAAGACAATGAACTCCTTTTTATTGGCAAAAACAGCTACTGGCCGCACTGTTCACGCCCAGTTCTGAGATTACAGGTCTGCCTGCAAACAATGGCAGACTTCCATAAACATTTCCTTCACAAAACAGAGTAGATGTATATGCCACTCCTGTCTTGGGTAAAGGTAAAAAAAAATGCTCCTGCATTGATAAGGTCTCCTGTTGAGAAACCATCTTCTCTCTCTGTGAAGATTACCCTCTTTGTTTTCACGACATTAATTGGGTGGCAGGCTAAGGTGACTACAGATGCATGACTGGAACAAAGTGGTCTGATTGAGGCACTTGAAGTCAGAACCAAGTCCTTCTCACTACACATGCAGTACCACTCCCTGTTGACTTCATCAATAAACTATGCGCCTGTGGAGGGTCCATCCTGCTGCTTAACGCATGCTCAGCTCTGCACGTTTAACAGAGGCATTAGCCAGAATACCAACTGGGAAAAGGGAAGAGCTGGCATCAAGTCAGCGTGTGATGTCATGATCTGTCTACTCTGTATAAACCTGGTGTAAGTTCAAAATGCCCGTGCCACTGATCTCTCCATAATGACATTTGGTACAGGCAATGCTGGAAATGCGCATACATGGCACAGACGTGTCTAAATGGAATCTGTAGTGCTGACATGCTGGACTCCATGGGGATGAGCTTTGCAGCCTAAATCTTCTGCCAGCATAAGATCAAGTACCACAAATAAACTTGTACTTAAACAGATCCATCCAGGAAGGAGGTGGGGAGGTAATATCCTAGGGCACTGTGACTTGTTTCAGCGTAATAGCTATGCAGAGATGCTCCTGCAATAGGGCAGCACAGTGGCGCAGTAGATAAACTGCAGCCTCACGCCGCCGAGGACCTGGGTTTGATCCCGGGTCACTGTCCGTGTGGAGTTTGCACATTCTCCCCGTGTCTATGTGGGTCGCACCCCCATAACTCAAAAAGATGTGCAGGATAGGTGAGTTGGCCACACTAAATTGCCCTTAATTGGAAAAGAAATTGGGTACTCTAAATTAAGAAAAAAGACAGATTTTCCTGTAAAATATCAGGTTCTGCTGTGAGAGCTAACTGGAATTTTTCCTGTTCAAATGTGAACCATAGCTCCTTGAGGTGAACATTTTTGAGCTGCATGAATTGAAATTTCATTATAAATATTTCACATTACATTGGTTTGATGTCATTCATTTGTGCATCATCGTTTGTTAATACTGGCTCAGTCAGAGCACTAAATGCACAGGCAGGCTTCATGGTTTGCACGCATCGATGTTCACAGGGGAGATATGGACATTTCTTTATTGTAGAAGAAACAATGTTATGTTTATTTATTCACTCTTTATTGAATGTTCATGTAAGTGTCCAGTGATGTACTCACCATTCTGTGACATGTTTGAACTTACAGATTCAACTGATGCTCCCTTCTATGCATTATAAAGAACATAAAGTCCCAGATCACTCTCAGCAGGGATAATTGATATTTTGCAAGTGAATTATCATAGAATTTACAGTGCAGAAGGAGGCCATTCGGCCCATTGAGTCTGCACCGGCCCTAGGAAAGAGCACCCTACCCAAGGCCAACACGTCCACCCTATCCCCATAATCCAGTAACCCCACCCAACACTGAGGGCAATTTTGGACACTAAGGGAAATTGATCATGGCCAATCCACCTAACCTGCACATCTTTGGACTGTGGGAGGAAACCGGAGCACCCGGAGGAAACCCACGCACACACGGGGAGAACGTGCAGACTCCGCACAGACAGTGACCCAAGCCGGGAATCGAACCTGGGACCCTGGAGCTGTGAAGCAATTGTGCTGTCCACAATGCTACCGTGCTGCCCTATTCTGATGTGTTGGGCAGGCTGAGTCGATGTGGACTGCACTTGATGCGGTGTAGAGAGACAGACCTCCAACACTTGATAAGATGCAACACGATTTTATTTAACGTCTTAACTATTATACATGTTCAACTGTGAGTTGACACTATGCTGACTTGACTGGAGACCTAGTACTAGCCTGACCAGACTTACTAGCTACCACATGGTGTTTGCACTGGCTAGCTCACGAACTCTGACTGTCTCAGTGGCTGGGTCCCCAGAGAGCGGGAAACCTAGTGCCCTCTGGCTTTATAGTGGTAGTATCCTGTCTGGTGATTGGCTGCTCTGTTCTGTGTGCTTATTGGTCATCCTGGGTGTCACTCACTGCCTGTCTGCACTCCATTATATACATAGATGTATATTATGACAAACTCAAAGGCCTGGAAAGTCTCTACCAGCCACTCTGAGATAGACACACCCGTGGACAGTACTGACACTGTTCTTTAGGCCCCTCATTTTCTTACCTTGTCTGACTATTCCCACCACTCCCCACCACACTCAGGATGCCAGGCACTTTCCAAATCACTCCTCCATGCTCCCGACCTCACTCTCTGCCCTCACTTGGAATACCCTTCCACTCCTCCATATCCAAGCCCTCATCACCAAGTAGCCACCTAAAATGGTATCCAGCAAGGGATGCTGGGAAAAGTGCTCAAGGGTATGGACAAGCAGGCTGTAGAGCACATCAAACAAAGGTGCAGCAAAAGGCTTTACAGACTTTAAACGATTTCACAGGTTGATGTGAATAACATAAGTAAAAGGCCATCTCCAGGCCATCCCAGGATCAATCCTGTTAATCACACTTGTTTACCAGACACAGCGGCACCTAACTTCCTTATTTGGAAAGCTTTCATGTATTCAACACCTTCAAGCATGGCCACTGAATGCCCACCCCAAAATTGATGTGGCAGCCCCTGATTGGACTTGATCGATCCGGCTGATCGAGCCCTGATTAATTGATTGGCAAACGACACAGAGACCGCCCTCCAAAACAGTCCTGAAATTCAAACAGCATAAAAGTTGCTGCATGGATTCATTCTTTCTCTTGGAGCAGCAATAATCAACAACGGTGACTTCAACCGGCTGATGAATGAGACCATCCACACTACCAACAGAAGGAAGAGGAAAGCCAGAAGAGAACCAGATTGATAACCAACTAACAGAGACTACAAGACCGGAACTATAGATAACGGACCTGTATCTGCCTAGCACTTGTTGGTCATTGCCAAGTTAATTTCTTGGAACTATTGGTGTAGGGTGTAACCTATGATTGGGAGTGTGTGATTGAATAATCTTAACCATTGTGTGCACGTGAATAAATATTGTTGTGTTCGATAAACTGAGTCTCATAGTAATTTGTCTACCATATACTGGTTAAGACACACCGTGGTTTAGAAAGGGCGACAACTCCCATCCCCACTGACTTGCCCTTTCTGGTCCCAAGCCATCATGCAAGCTACCATTCTCCGGCACCCCTCCCTTGTAGCGCAGAGTTCAACAAGGAAATCCACTTGGACACAACTGCACAAAGTTCGCTGCTGCACACCACATGTAAACAAATATGAACTGGTGCCACACGATTCTTTATTTTGAAAGACGAACACAATAAAAAAACTTTACGCCAATGAGTATTCATTGCATGCAAAGCACGCAAATGCTTGTTAGCTGAATTGGACATTCTGAATTCTCCCTTACTGTCCCCGAACAGTGGCCGGAGTGTAGTGATTCGGATTTTCACAGTAACTTCGTTGCAGTGTTATTGTAAGCCTACTTGTGAAACTAATAAAGATTATTATTGACTATTATTATTATTGCAAGCGCCAATCCGCCATAGGATGGTCTGAGTCCCAAAACACCACATACACGTCTCTGACCTCATCTCTGAATCTCCAACTTGCTGCAGGGATATCAAAATTTCGACTTCTGCCTGATTCGGTCACCTGCATGCCAGGTTTCCTACTCTTGCAGGCTGCATTAAAATCCAAACCAAAGTCTTTTGGGGGTGATCCTCTGGCCATTTTGCACCTGGTGCACATCCTGCTATTCCGGAAGAATCGATGGAGCACCCCTAAATGGGCTCTGAGCCAGTTGCCAATCACACTGCTCCCCACCTGCTGCTGATGACATAACTGTTTCACGCCCTCCCAGATTAGCATACATAAATGAACATTTAAACAAGTTGCACCCGTTTAAAGCTGAATTCTCCTGGCTCATGGTGTTCTCCAACTGCCCCCCCCCCCCCCCCCCCCCCCCCCCCTTCAATGGCACAGCTGAGGCCGGCGGAAATCACTACTGGTCTTCATCTGGTGGGCAGAACCGGGCGGCACCACGCCACCTGGAACATCCAACCAGCAGCTGGGCCTATCCACACCCGGTCGCCCCAGAGGACAGCCACCAACAGGGACTCAGTTTACAGGGCAGGAATCACAGCAAGTCTCCTCCATACCTGATGTATCGTCTGGGGATTCATCTAGATGTACCGTTAGGACCCGTAAGGCCAGAAAGTTAGACACTAGCTAAGTTGGCACAGGTGAAGGGCACAGTTTAATTATAGAGGCTAGGGCACGTATATGTATATATTAGTGCATATTAAACACCTGCTCACACTGCTACAATCTGCCTCGGTGCACTGTCAGATGGGTTTGAGGAGAGGGCTTGTCTAGGTCAGAGAGGGGGCATTGAGGGGAATGGGCAGACTTTGTTGGTTGGCTGGGCTTCCCCTCACCCCTCCTGACAGTCCCCACCTCCGCCACCCTAGGGATCCGATAGTCCCGTGTGATGGAATGACCGGTTGACATTATTCATGAAGGTGCTGCCTTCTCAATCTTGCCCCTCACCTGAGGTGTGGGAATCCTCAGGGTAAATCACCACCAGTCAGTTCCCTCCATCAAAGGGGAAAGGACCCTATGGTCATCTGGGACTATGGCAACTTTACCTTTACCCAAGATGGAGTTGTTCACTTTTTTCTCCTCTAATTTAAGTGGAAGAGAAATAACACGTGAGATTTTCTCCATATTTTCCTATCTGCACCAGTGATCATTCACAACTTGGTGTTACAGATTAAATCTACCCCATGTATATTCTTCACCGGTCAGCCAAGGTTGTGTACAAACTATCTCAAGTTATTCATGTTTTGATAGTGAGTATGTGAACAAAACATTTCACAGAGAAGTGTCAGTAGGTTGAGAGGATTGATTGATAACCTCCCATTCCACCCCTAGCAGGCTTGTAAATGCAAGCTAGATTAAGCAAAAGTACAAATCAACTTCACCAGCCTCACAAATAAAGACAACAGTTATCAAGGAACAGCAAACAAAATGAAACAATGAAACATTATTGCAGTATATTACTTAGTTTTACCAAAGCTGGCAAATTAATTTTACTTTAGTAACCTTCTCGAGCACACTTCCCAAATGTATTCACCTTCAAACCCACATGCGCAAGATAATTTTGGATAGCTGACAGAGCAATTAGGGGGTAGGCATTAGATTCTGGACTGGCCGGCAATGCCCACATCCCAGAAATGAATTTTTAAAAAATTCCTTCCTGGGACAGAGGTACATATTTAAATATAATTAAAATATTTCATACCTTCAACACTGTCTTAGCTAGTCCTTCAAACTCCCAAGTAACCTTTGGAGTTGGACGGCCAGTGACAATAGTTGGAATTCTCAAAGGTTTTCCAGCATAGCAATTGAGAAAATCTGGTGCACTGACATCCAATGTAATATCTGGTTCCTCTGTAAATCAAGAAGAAACATATGTTAGTTGTAACTTGTGAAAAGTGTATTCTGATATTCTTAACTTTATTCTTAACTAAATGTAGAGGTACTTACCGAGAACTTCCTTCATAATTATTTCTGAAGTTGGTAAACTTGGTTCAGATTCTCCAGCAGCATTAACAGCTTTAATACGGAACTTGTACTTCTTCAATGTCTTTAGGTTGGGCACCACATATTCACATTTGGGAATTAGTTTATCTGGATCTGATGCTCTTGTCCAATCAGATGAACCCTCCTCCTGCATCTCAACAATATAACCTTGAATTGGGCTATGACCATCTTTTTCAGGGGGTTTCCATGCAAGCGATATTGTGTCCTTGGTTTTGTCAGTGACCTCAGGACAGGATGGAGCACTTGGTGGATCTTCAAAGAGAAATAAAATCATACTTGTGTTGATCTACCCTGTTTCTTTAGTTTGTTTGACTCTGCCTCTGAGCTACTTGCTTGCTTTAAGCAGTGTAACAAAACATCAAATATATTTTACAATGTTACAGATCTCATCTTGTTTAAGTTTATTAAAATACAATCATATTTATTAGTGCATGTAGATTATACTAGAACGGTTTTGTTTTCATCAATGTTTTGATCAACAGCTATTTTTTTAAATGAAGCAAACAAACATATATATCCAGCAATGAAACTTACTTTTAGGATCACTTGCCAAAACAGGATCAGAAGGTTCACCAGGAGGCCCAATTCCAGCAGCATTTACAGCCATGACTCTAAACTGATACTCAACACCTTCAATTAAGCGAAGGACATTGAAGTTTAGGCCTTTTACAACTGGTTTTGTCAGAGGAGCTCTGTTGACGCGAGCCCAATATACACCTCCGACCTCTCTTTTCTCAATATAGTAACCCGTGATTGGAGAACCACCATTGTCCAATGGAGGATCCCAAGTTACAAGCATAGAGGACCTTGTAACATCGGACACTTTTGGTTTACTTGGTGGTCCTGGGAGGCCAAATGGATCTTTGATTGTCACTTTTTCAGACAGACAGTCATCACTAATTCCATACTTGTTCTCTGCTCTTACTCGAAACTGATATTCTCCATCAGTTGTCAGCTTCCATACCTAAATAGAAAAAACTCTGGTTACACAGATAAAATTTGCCAAACTGTATTAAGAAGCTTAATGCAGTAATATGAAAAAGAAACATTACGCCATATCGTCTTTCAATAATATAGTTTGTGATCTGCTCCCATTCAGATTTCTTCCTGCTTGCATCACGCTTGTCGACAATGTAGTTAGTAATTTCGCTACCACCATTGTCCTCAGGAGCATCCCAGGTCAGATAGCAGGATTCCGCTTTGATGTCAGTAACTTTAAGGTTTCTTGGCGGTGAAGGTTTATCTAAAGTTGAAAAAAGTGCAAAGTAAACAAAATCATAAATTTGGGGGAATTTATCATACACGCCTCATAATAAATTCTTAAGTTCTTTGTTGCAATTACTTTGCTTTCTCACCAAGAATATTAACATCCACAGATTGGGATGCTGTTCCTAGACGGTTTGAGGCAGTAATAGTGTAAGTGCCTGTATCCTTTCTAATAGTTGCCGGGATACTAAACTTCGTCATTGCATTCATTCTTGATACTACTTTAGTATTTATCTTCTGTCTGTCAGTTGGTTTTTCAATCACAGTCTCTTCTTTACTCCATTCAATTTTGGGTAAAGGAAGTCCTTCCACTTCAGCTGGAATGTCGATTGGTTCACCAGCTTTCACAGCTATAACACTTTTCTTAACTTTCAGTCGTAGTCTCACAATTGGAGGCACTGTTAAGAAAATAAGCAAATCAAACAAGAATAAAAATATTACTAAAGTATGAAAATTTAGAAGTAAATCATATTGATATTTTCCATGTGAAAAGATCAAGAGCACAAGACATAATTACTAATTGCATGTACCTTCATCATCTTGTACTATTACATTAAGAGTAATTGATGGTTCACTTTCTCCAATTTCATTGACAGCTCTGACACGGAAATCATACATGCATAGTTCTTCTAGATTATCAACCACCAAAGTAGTATCTGGACAAGCTATTTGGTTAACTCTCTCAAATTTAGGCTGGTCATGTCTTTTCTTTTCAACATAGTATCCCAAAACGGGTCGACCACCATCACTTCTTGGAGGTTTCCACTGAAGTGTAACTGTTGATTTTGTCCTTTCTGTGGATGTAAATTTCTCAGGCGATGTTGGTGGACCTATAATTAAAATACATTTTCATTCAGACATGTGGCATAAATGAACAGATATTATTTAATTCCCCTGCATTTCTCATATCTTACCTAGGGGATCAACTGCAGCTATAGGTCCAAGTGTATCAGCAGGACCGCAGCCATATTTATTTTTAGCACAAATGCGGAACATATATTCCTGTCCTTCAAGAAGACCAACAATATCGCATTTGGATTTTTCTGTCTCTATCGGTTGTCTCCAGGAATGCATTTTAGCATCCTTTTTTTCAATAACATAGCCAATGATATCACTGCCACCATCATCTATAGGTTCAGACCAGTTAAGCAATATCATCTTTCTTGTAACAACTACAGGTTTTAGATCCAGTATAGGGCCAGGCACATCTGAAAGAAAAAAGTGGAAAACACCATTTAGATTTAATTAAGATATTGCTATTACCAACCTATTTTGTGTTTGCTTCTTGAGACTATGTCTTACCTACGATGTCCACTCGGGTCCATGCAGATTTGGTACCACTGCTATTTGTCCCAGTGACTATGTATCTGCCAAAATCGCTTCTTTGTGCATTTTTTATAATTAACTCTGTCTTGGTACCAACTGTTTCAATAACAACATTATTTTCATCAAGCTTTCCTTCTTCCTTGCTCCACTTAATTTCTGGAGTTGGTCGGCCTGTTACAGTGGCAGGAAGTCGGAGTACTCCTCCAGCTTGTTTTAGAACGCCTGCTTTTACACTATCATCAAACTCTACTACTGGTGGCTCTGCAAAACAAGATGTGCTTTATTAAAAACAAGAGAAAATTGCAAAATATAAATCAGCTACTAAATAATTGCTTAACTTTTAATACCTTTTGGATCCATTACAGTTATGGCTTCAGTGTGACCAGGAGTTCCTTCTCCAGCACTATTGACTGCTGCCACGCGAATTATATAATCTGCATCTTCTCGAACCCCAATGACTGTGAACTTCAGATCTTTAACTGGTCTTTCTGTGCAGCGTGACCATTCCTTTGATCCAACAAGTTGCTTGTCGACATGATAACCAATGATGTCACCACCACCATCAAAAATAGGTGGATCCCAGATCACATCTATTGATGTTGCACTTGTATCCAGGACTCTTGGTATTGGTGGCCCAGGTGGCACTTAAAAAGGAAAAGAAGACAAACAACATAATTAATTGTGAAATAAATAAAAGGTGCATTAAAATGTGTTTTTCAGTTTATCAGCTGCTGTTAAGCCAGTACTTACAAACTGGGTCCCACGCTGTCTTGGGATCTGAAGGTAAACTGAATTTTCCAGGACCAGCTGCATTTTCTGCACAGACTCTGAATATATATGTTAATCCCTCCATGAGGCCTTCAGCCTGCACTTCTAGAGCATTTAATAAGTTTTTATTAACGCGAGTCCAATGTGTGCTGTTAATTTCTCTTTTTTCAATCCAGTAGCCTATAATAGGGCTCCCATTATCTTTTGGTTCGTTCCATGTAACAACCATACTATTTCTAGTAACGTCCACCACTTCAGGTTTATCAGGTGCCTCAGGAGGATCTAAATAGGAATGACAAAGAGATGTATTATTCCAATACAGGTAACAACCCAATATCAAATATCATTGGCAAAATTGTTGGAAACTACATTATATAAATAAGGTAATAATTAAACAATGTTTGTGATAAGTAAATTTTTAATATAACAATTAAACATTGCACCTTATACAATGATTTTGGTCAATAACAGAAAAAACTTACCAAATGGATTTTTGGCAGTAAGTGGCTTTGTGACGCAAAATGGACCAGGGCCAAATTTATTTTCAGCTGCCACACGGAAAATGTACTCTTTCCCTTCAATAAGTTTTGTCACGTGATACATGCAATGTCGAAGAGTTGTTGTTACAGTAATCCAGCTGACTCCAGCTTTGGAATTATCCTTCTTCTCCAAGATATAGTTAAGAATCTCACTACCACCGTTGTCCAAAGGAGGATCCCATTTACAGATGACTGAATCTTTTCTGACCTCCTCAAATATAAAGTTGATTGGTGGGCCAGGTGTGTCTAGAATACCAAATTACATTAATAGTAACAACAGTAAATGCTTGCATCACAGTAACTTCTTGTAAAAATACTATTGTTGCACCTACAGAAGAAGTTGTGCAAGATCTTACCTAGGACATTAACATCACAACTAGCATGGGCGACACCATGATCATTTTCAACTTTGACAGTAAATTTTCCATAGTCTTTTCGGAGGGAATCTCGAACCATTATTTGGGACTCTCCTATTCTGCTGTAATCGACAGTTAAACGTTGTGGCAAACTGGGAGTGAAAGGCTCCTCCTCTACAGCTTCTTTCTTCCGAGCTGGTATTATTTTTTCTACTCTCTTTTTGATTTCTTCAGGTTTGATTTCTATATCGTTTCGAAGCCATGTCACAGTTGGATAAGGAGAACCAGAAAGACGGGCCAGAAGACTAATCTCATCACCCCTTCTGACGTTTAATCCAAACTGAAGGTTTCCAACAAGGAAAACCTTTGGAGGATCTGCACAGAAAAGCAAAATAATTGTAAGTAATATTGTTCTCTCATTATTGAATTGTTCAGCCTTGAAATTGTCGCATATTATTTTCTCAGCTGGTCATTTATAAAAATGAAGGAATCAAGTTTTGACCCATTGGATGTTTTTTCTTAGCCACACATGAAAGAAATACTCACCAACTGGGTCTACAGCTTTGATTCCTGGTGTTATCCTTGAAGGATCGCTAATTCCAGCGATATTTTCAGCACGTGCACGGAACTGGTATTCATTTCCTTTCTCAAGGTTTTTTACAGTATAAGACAGAACAGGAACCAAGTATTCATTGCATCTCTCCCATTTGTCACTTCCTTTAGCTATCTTTTCTATGATATAGCCCATGATCTTACAGCCACCATCATAAAGAGGCGGTTTCCATGTCAGTGTTGTTGATTTTGCTGTTACATTGTGGACCTCAAGATCAATTGGTGGGTCAGGGCGTTCTGAGGAAAATGAAAAGAATAAATTAATTGGATTCAAAATATGACAATGATTTCAGGCTGTATAAATATTTTTGGGTGCAATTCACCCAAAAAAATGATTAAGGGTGTGATCCAATGGCCATCTTTGCCACAAAAGCAGCTTGCCGCGGCACAGCATGGCCATTGAAAGCTGGGAGACCCCGCTCCCATGACATACCCGGCTTGCAATGCCTCGTGAGGTTCAACGCAATCTCACATGACGTGGCGGTGTGAATCCCGTGCACAATGGGCGTAATCACTTTTTAGCAAATCTGCATATTAGATTGAGGCAATAAGCCCCACTCTGATGTGCAGATCCCTGAGGTACCTGAAACCCCATCACCTCAGAGACCTCGGGCATGCGCTGTTCAGCACTGATCCACACAAACGAGGACCAGACGGAATGGCACCCATGTTTCCCAGGGGATTGGAGACCCCAAGCTGCATGTTTTTGGGCAGGGTGGTGCTCTGGCGCTACATGTTCCAGCTGGTTACCTTAGCAGTGCCAGCCTGTCATCCTGGCAGTGCCCCAACCTGCATGCCACCCCTTCATATCCCCCCTTTCCTGGGCATGCCCCCCCTCAAGCCCCAACCCTTGACAGAGGCAACCTAGCACCCTGGCACTGCCATCCTGGCATCTGGGCAATGCTCCTGACACACTGGTAGGGCCAAAGGCCAGGTTGGCACTGCCAGTGTGTCCAGGTACCAGCTGAAGTGCCAGGGCATTGCCATGCCCTGTCACCAACCACCTGAGGGGCTCCAATGGCCTCTGAGGCTCCCAGAGTGGCCTTCAAGGCCTTCACGCCTGGTCTCCCCTTGTGTAAACCAATACTAATTTGCGCCCAGGTGAGGCCTCATCACTGCGGCCGGTGACTCAGGGGAGCCAGGAGAATACGGCCTCAACCCAGCCACACATATTTAAATGAGCCATTAATATGATAATCTGGATCGCGCCCAGTGAGCATATGATCCAAATAGCGCAAGGCGCCGCGGGTAGGGTGACTTGCCCGTGGTTTTGCATCTGGCTTCAAAGCCCAATTTGAGCCTTTCTTGAGATGCTCCCGGCACAACAGAATTGGTACCGGGTGCATAGCAATGGGAAAATTGCGCCCATTATTTCGCAATGGATTTTCTCCAAAATACCCAAAATACTTACGCTTTTGATCCTCTGCGATAACTGGGTTGCGAAGCTCAGTGTATTCACCACCACCAATTTTGTTAACAGCCTTTACACGGAAATAGTATTCACTATTTGGAATAAGATCCTTCACTGGCCAGCTCAGTTTATTCTCACCAGACATTACTGGTGTATATGTTCTTCTACCAGCCTCCCGACGTTGAAGAACATAGTGCAAAATTGGAGTGCCGCCATCATAGTCCGGAGGATCCCAGGTTATTTTGCAAGAACTCTTGGTGACATCACTTGCTTTGATATCTTTACACTGACCAGGCAATCCTTAATTAAAACAAGGGAAAAAATATTATTTTAATCTGAAAATCAACATTTCAGGCCAGGAAATAAATAAGGAAGTTTCCCTCTATTCATTTCAGATTATTACCTATAACTTTAACATTAATAGTGCCAGTTGTTGAACCCAGCTTGTTCTCCAAAGTAATGGTGTAGACACCAGCATCAGCATGAACACTCTTTGTAATCTCAAGGGATGCAAGGGTATAGGCACATTTCTTTGTCATTCTGTCATCTGCTTTGAGTTCCTTTCCATCCTTATACCAGGAAATTGTTGGTGTTGGTACAGCTCTAAAAGGTACTTGGATACTCAATTTCTCACCCTCCACAACAGTTATATCTTGAGCCTGTACTTCAATACTTGGATTACCTATTAAAAGAAGTATTTTCGGTTAAGTATAATGCAAAAGTTAATTCTATTTATAGAAGAACAACAATTTGAGATCGAGAAAGTGACCATTTCAAAATAAAGCTTTCCTTACAGTCAGAATCCTTGGCGACAACATTTTCTGAAATTTCTGATGGATCACTTGCTCCAATGGCATTAACAGCTCGAACTCTCAAGGTGTAGTCCTTATCAGGGAGAATGCCTTCTACAGCTTTGTATTTCAGTTCCTTTACTGGGCGAGAATTGATTCTCATCCACTTCTCTGTTCCTGCTTCGCAAATTTCAACATGATATCCAATAATAGGGCTACCACCATTTTTATCTGGTGGTTTCCATTCAATCGATATGTGATCTCTGCTTGCATCGGTCACGTGTAATTCAAGAGGAGGAGATGGAGGACCTAGACACAAATAAAATATTAAATGGTATCTGCTTCCTGATAGGTTGGAGAGCAACCTCTCCACCCTGTGCCCTGGCGTGGCGGGGACCTGTTGGAATTCTTGACTCTTGAGAAGGTTAAATTTGAACTGAGGAGAAGAATGAAGGGGTTCTACAATTCATGGGCATTATTCATTATGCACTTTCAAAAACTGGATAACATCGAACATTAGTTGGGGCGGGTGGGTGGGAGGCTGTGTGTGTTAATGGTGACTATGGGTGATCCCTAATTCCTTTTTGTCATTTGTTGGTGTGAACATGCGGGCTAATGTTTGGGGTTTGATGGGAGGATTGGATCGTTGTTATTGATATGGGGATTGACATTACATTCGTTACTGATTATTGTTTATTGTTGGTGGGTGTCAAGTTGGGAGAAAATGTGAAAAAGGAGAATAAAAAATATTTTAAAAAAAATTAAATGTTATCTCTATTTGTTTTCAAAATTTAAAGGGATTCACATTATAACATTTTCTACTCACTAGTTGGGTCTTCAATTGTAAGCATATCGGTTGGTTCACTCGGATGCCCACAGCCAGCTTCATTTTCAGCACGGACTTGGAATTGTACTTCAGTGCCCTCAATAACATCAGTTACTCTATAATTGCATTCTGGCCCTGAAGTCTTCCCAGCTTTAACCCACCGAGTTCCTAATTTCTCTTTCTTTTCAATGACATACCTATATGGACATGCAACAGCATTCATTAATGTACATTATCAGAAAGAAATTGCGATTGTGAGAAAGTCAACTGGATAAAAAAAAAGATTGATAATAACCTCTGAATTGGTCTCCCACCATCATTTTTGGGAGCTTCCCATTTCAGTTCAACGTGCCTTTTGGTTACATCAACGACTGTAAGAGCATAAGGTGGTCCAGGTGTTGCTTGAGGGAAATTAAAATATATATGTAAGATAAAAGTAATTAAACGAAGGAAATCCTTATACACGGAAAAGAGGCATAATAATATTGCTAAAATAACTTACTAAAGGTATCTTTAGCAAGTACTGAATCTTCCAGTTCGCAGTATTCACTCTGTCCAATTGCATTTTCTGCAGCAACCCTGAATACATATAGAGAACCTTCTGAAAGAGGTGTAACTGTAGACTTGGTGTCTTTTATCGTTGTGTCAACAGTCTGCCAGCCCTTTCTTCTTACATCTCTTTTTTCCACAATATAGTTTGTTATCGGAGAGCCACCATCCTTTTCTGGAGGTGTCCATTTAAGATCAGCAGTATTTTTTGTGATATTAACAACTTGAAGCCAACGTGGAGGTGAGGGAGGATCTGTGGGGAAGAAAACAATTCTCATATTTAGAAGATTATGACTTTTCCATTAATTATGGCAATTGGAGGTTGATGTGCGATACCCATGGCACATACAAAAATTGAGTGTAACTTACTCAATCTGTCCTTGCACAGCACAGGATCACTGGGTTCACTGGGTTCACTTTCACCAATTTTGTTAACAGCTCTAACACGGAATGAGTATTCCTGTTTCTCCATAAGCCCTTTCAGGAAATGTTCAGTGATCGGAATACCGTCAGCTACTCTAACCCATTCGTCAGTTCCACTCTTGAGCAACTCAACAACGTAAGACTCAATTTTTGCTCCTCCGTCATGTTCTGGTTTAGTCCAATTTATGAACGCTGAA
Organism: Scyliorhinus canicula; assembly: GCF_902713615.1. Taxonomy (NCBI): domain Eukaryota; kingdom Metazoa; phylum Chordata; class Chondrichthyes; order Carcharhiniformes; family Scyliorhinidae; genus Scyliorhinus; species Scyliorhinus canicula. The sequence continues at coordinate 196,234,045 of NC_052147.1, read as the reverse complement.
GACTTCATGACATTTTTAACATTAGGCTTTCCAGGAGGCCATGGTGGATCTATAAATGAAGAAGATCCATGAAGATGAAGGAAAAATATTGGTCAATTCTGAGGGAAACATAATTTGGTCAATTCTATCAGGCCTTGCACACACCCAGCACATAATGGAAAATTACAAGTGTAATTTTCTGATTTTGCTGTGAGCAGGCTGCTGGTGAAGGGTCTGGTAAAATTTACTCTAATGTATAAAGTATTCTGAAACTTCATTTGATAAGTCATTATATACATACCAATAGGATCCTTCACTAGGATTGGGTCTGTTTCATTGCTGGGTTTGCCAGGGCCGGCTAGGTTCTCTGCCAGAACACGGAACTTGTATTTCTTCTTCGGAGTTAGTCCTTTCACTCTGTTGTTTGCAAGATATAGAAGTGCACATATTAGTTTTTACTCACTACATCCATTTGATTCTCTGATATCTATAATGACCATAATGGTAAGATTATCTTTGTTCTTACTAATTAGTTAATTGTAGCTATCAGCAATCACATTTCACCACTGTCAAAACAATTCTGATCAGACACATTCTACCTAATATTTCTTCCATTTTTGCATTAATAAAACTAACCAATCATAAATCACAATTCACAAATTCAGCAACTAATTATAAAACAAATTCATATTTGTGTAATGCACTTGACATAGTGAAGTGTCCTAAGTTACTTAACAGGCAACCAAAGCTGAAAGAGGCAAAAATAAACTTGAGTACAGGTTTTGAGAGTTCAGGTGAAGTTGAAGTGTGAGACCTCCTTGGGTGCCACTCTGATGGGAAAAGAGCTGATGCAGCCATTCCAGCCAAGCCAGAAAATTACCTGCTTTTCAGAAAGCAGGGTTTTGTTTTGAAGTTTCTTGAATTTCCACAGCAGTGTGTGAGTGAGTGAGAAGCCCTCTGACATACCTTTCCTACAGAAACGATTGATTTGGCCTCTGATAATATCACTAGAATGTTTATAGTTAAAAGGGATTGTTGCTTAAAGGTTGCTTATTTGTGAGTTTGACCAAGTCATAAGACTTTTGGGGGGAATGTTTTGTAAAAATGATTGTAACTGTGTAAATGTAATCTTGTTTTTTGTTATTCATTTACGGGATGTGGGCATCGCTGGCGAGGCCAGCATTTAATGCCCACCCAGTTTGCCTTCAAAAGGTGGTGGTGAGCTGCCTTCTTGAACTGTTGCAGCCCTTGAGGTGTAGCTACACCCACAGTGCTGTTAGGGAGGAAATTCTAAGATTTTGATCCAGCGATAGAGAAAGAATGGCAATATAATGCCAAGTCACAATGATGAGTGCCTTGGAGGAGAACCTCCAGGTGATGATGTTCCTAGGTATCTGTTGCTCTTATCCTTCTAAATAGTAGCAATCGTGGGTTTGGAAGGTGCTGTCTAATAAACCATGGTGAGGCCTGTAGTGTACCTTGAGGATGGTACATATGGCTACACCTTTCGTCAGTGGCAGAGGAACTAAATGGAAGAGGAAGAGGTGGCAATCAAGTGGGATGCTTCGTCCTGGATATTGTCGAGCTTGTTGAGTGTTGTTGGAGCTGCACTCATCCAGACAAGTGGAGAGTATTCCATTACACTCTTGATTTGTGCATTGTAAATGGTGGACAAGCTTTGGGAGGTCTGGAGATAAGTTACTCGTCGCAGGATTCCTAGCTTTTGACCTGCTCTCGTAGTCACAGTATTTATATGGCTAGTCCAGTTCAGTTTCTGGTAAATAGTAACCCGCAAGGTGTTGATAGTGAGTGATTCAGCGACGATAATGCCATTGTATATCAAGGGGCAATGGTTAGATCCTCTCTTGTTGGAGATGGTTACTTGCCAATTGTCAGCCCAAGCTAGATCTTGCTGCTTTTGGACAGGAACTGCTTCAGCATCTGAGGTGTTGTTAATGGTGCTTAACATTGTACAGTCATCTGTGCACCTCACCACTTCTGACCTTATGATGGAATAAAGGCAATTGGTGAAACAGCGGAAGATGGTTGGATCTTGGACACTATCCTGAGGAACTCCTGCAGTGATGTGCTGGAACTGAGATGATTGATCTCCAACCACCATAATCATCTTCCTTTGTGCCATGTATGACTCCAACCAGCAGAGTGTTTTCCCCAATTCCCATTAACTTCAGTTTTGCTAGGGCTCTTTGATGCCATACTCAGGCAGATGCTGCCGATGTCAAGGACAGGCAATCACATCTCACCTCTGCAGTTCAGTTCTTTTGTCCATGGTTGGACCAAGGTTGTAATGAGGTCAGGATCTGAATTACCCTGGCGGAACCCAAACTGAGTGTCCTTGAGCAGATTATTGCTGAGTAAACTTCACTTGATAGCTCTGTTGATGACCCCTTCCTTCACCTTGTTGAGGATCATGCGTGGGCTGATGGGGTGGGAATTGGCCGGGTTGGACTTTTACTGTTTTTTCTGTACAGGACACACCTGGGCAATTTTTCACATTGCCGGGTAGATGCCAGTATTGTAGCTGTACTGGAACAGCTAGTCTGGGGGTGCGGCAAGTTCTGGAGCAAAAGCCTTCTGGATTATTTTTTGCTAAATGGTTTCATTTAATATTTGAAATCCCAAAATTGTAACGGGAATTTCTGGCTTCTGAATTCAGTAAACTTACCTTCTCATTGTCAGTGTGAAACATGAGCCAAGTTCCCCTTTGGGATTTGGTTTGTCCAATAATTAACATCCACTATATCATAATAGTAGTCCTACCATTAAGATTTCCCCTCTCCGGGCCTTGGGCTGCCATGGTCGATTACCTGCTTCAGGATTTACATGCACCATTGTCCCCCCGCTTTAAATAAGGGACCATAGACAAAGCAATACGCATGTATCAAAGTGAAGAGAGAAAGAGAGAGTTTAAAACTTGAAACACAAAGGCCTTGATAGAAGGAGGGGTTTAAAAAAAGTTTTAACATGAGAAATGTCATGGGAGATTAATTAGCGCTAATCAAATCATCGTTATAGGTATTATAGTTATCATTACTTGTTATTGAGATTTTCCAAGTTTGGCTCATGTATAAATCATCATTGTCATAAGTACCTGAAATTTGCGTCTTTGACAGGTATCTTATTACATCTAACCCATTTGTCAGCCTCTGGATCAAATCTTTCAACAAAATATCCAGTGATTGGGCTGCCACCGTCATCATCTGGTTCGTGCCACGTCAATGTCAGCGAATCCTTCGCAATATCTACACCTTGTAGATGTGTTGGAGGACCAGGTGGATCTAATATACAATCACATTTCCATGGGTTTTAAAAAATCAAAATAACTTCTTGTGTACAAATTCTGTGACAAATGTTACAATTACACTAGACAAAATCATATTTTCCTTACCAAAAGCATATTTAGCTATAATTGGAGGATGCTGAGATGGTTCTCCAATGCCATACATGTTTTCAGCACGAACTCTAAATGTATATTCTTTCAATGGTGTAAGGTTTGTTGCCTTGTATTTGGTATCTTTGATAGTAGATGACAGCTTGTTCCATATTTCACTGGTTCCAGCCATACATTCCATGATATAATTTGTAATGCGTGAACCACCATCATCTCTAGGTGGATTCCACGTCAAGGTGCAAGTTTCATTTGTAATGTCAGTAATATCAAACGCAGCTGGTGGCCCAGGTTTGTCTGTGAACAAAAGAAATAGTCAGTACCTGTTTAAGAGAATTAATTTATTTTAAGCTTCATATAAATTTATAAAAGAGCATCTCAACATTTGAATTACCGAGAATATTGACTTCAACAACAGCGGTGGCACGGCCACTAGTGTTTACTGCTTCAATAAGGTAAGGGCCGCTGTCACTCCGAATGGTCTGTACGATTGTCACAGTGGAACTATCAGGTTTGGTCTCAATAGATAGTCTGTCATCAGGCTTCAGCACATGCTCAGCTTTTGTCCACGTAAGTTTTGGAGTAGGTTTGCCAGAGATAAAAGCTGGGAGCTCAACCTTTGTCCCAGCCTTCACAGTAATTCCAGCCAGCAGCTTAACATCAAGGTGAATCTCAGGAGCCTCTGTTGGGAAAAAAAAAATGTTATTAATTCAGTCCAGAAGCCGTATAATTGAAAGGGAAAGTATAGATTAAATTCAGTAAAGCTCTGCTCCCATTGTGAAGCCATTGTGAAAGGGGTTGGTTAGCTCAGTTGGCTGGAGGACTAGTTTGTGATGCGGAGTGACAGCAAAAGCATAGGTTCATTTCCCATACCAGCTGACGTTGGTTGGATTTGTTTATTGTCATGTGTACCGAGGTACAGTTAAAAGTATTTTTCTGCGCGCAGCTCAAGCAGATTATTTAATACATGAAAAACAACACATAATAGGGCAAAACAAGGTATACAATGTAAATACATAGACACAGACATCAGGCAGAGCATACAGGAGTGTAGTATTAATCAGATCAGTCCATAAGAAGGTTGTTTAGCAGTCTGGTAACAGCGGGGAAGAAGCTGTTTTTGAATCTGTTTGTGGGTATTGTCAGACTTTTGTATCTCCTGCCTGATCGAAGAAGTTGGAAGAGTGAGTAAGCCAGGTGGGAGGGGTCTTTGATAATGCTGCCCGCTTTCCCAAGGCAGCGGGAGGTGTAGATAGAGTCAATAGAGGGAAGCGGTGGGTTTGTGTGATGGACTGGGCGGTGTTCTCTACTCTCTGAAGTTTCTTGCAGTCTTGGGCCAAGCAGATGCCATGCCGGGCTGTGAGACAGCCAGATAGGATGCTTTCTATGGTACATCTGTAAAAATTTGTAAGCGTCAATGTGGACATGCCGAATTTCCTTAGTTTCCTGAGGTGCTGTTGTGCTTTCTTGGTCGTAGTGTCGGCGTGGGTGGACCAGGACAGGTTCCAACCTTGCGCCTGAGGTGTGGTGATCCTCAGATTATATCACCTCTAGTCAGCTCTCTCTCAAAAGCGGAGAGCAGCCGATGGTCTCTGGGGGCCATGATGACTTTGTTTTCATTTGTGAAGCCGCATTTGGCAGATTATCGATTGGAGACTTGGGCATTGAAAACTTCATGCCTGATTTGTGGCTTTTCCACAAATTAGTAAGAATTAATGGGGAAATTAGAATTGCCACTAAGACCCTGTTCTGGTTGCATAACCTCACCTCACTAAATGTATTAATATATCTCAGCTGCAAATGCTTTGAAGCGAGTTCCTGAATGACCAGCATAATATATTCTATTTTCTTACAAATTAATCAAACTTGCAACTGTGACAAAGTTTTAACACAATGAGCATATTTGTGAAAGAAACCTATCTGCATTTTTAAATAGAATTGAAATATATTAATAAACCTTTGGCTTGTTAAAATGTTACATCTTTGAAAAAATACATTTATATCAATAACAATGCACCTTTTGGATCAATTGCTTGTATATCATCTGTGGGTTTACTTGGTCTGCTGGCACCTTGTCTGTTCAAAGCTTTAACACGGTATGAATACCATTCCCCTTCAATTAGGCCAGTCACTTCCACCCTGTTGAACATATCACCAGTTTTAGCATTTATTGTGTACTATTCAAAACATAGCAAACATTAGGAAATTAGGTAGATAACCTTACCTCAATTCATTGACTGGGTCCCCACAGGCCTCCCACTTTTCAGCACCACGTTGACACTTTTCTACTAAATATCCTTTAATTTTTGATCCTCCGTCATATTTCGGTGGCTCCCATGTAAGAAAGATTCCTTTGGCAGATGGATTCCTCCATCTGACATTTTCTGGTGGATCTGGAACAGCTGTGAATTACAGAATTACAAATTAAGATCTTCAGTCCAAAAATTTCAAAAAACGATTCAATCATACTTAAGAAGCATTTCCTTCTTTGTGTCTAAATCAGTTTATAGTTGATGCTAATGCAGCTCCAATGGTTCTGAATGACAATTTAGTGGAATTATATAGAGATTGGAAGGATTAAACAATGGGAGTCACAACAGGCTGAGATGTCCCCACCCTATCATGACAGGACCTGCTGCAGGAGACCCAGCAGCCCAACCAAAGGTTCACTGACTTTCGGCAGGACCAGACAATCTCGGTGGCAGGCGAAGCTGGAAAATCCTGCACAAAATATGTCTATGCTGAAGTAGGGCATGACTTCACCCATCCATCATCACCACCAGAACCCTCAAACTGATTTTACAAGTCAAACTATGGCAGGTTCATGCTAGGATTTTACATTTTAACAGCATTAGCGAGCCTCCCCTCTCTAATATCCCCATTGGGGATTGCCTTCACTCAGCAGGAACCGTTCATCAGGTTCCCATTTTACAAAGGTTGTTGCAAACATCTGCAGGAGGGGGAGGGGGTGGGGGGGGGGGGGGGGGGGGGGATATGCCCAGTCAGTAACATGGCACTGACCCGTGATAGCAGGGGCAGTGCCGCAGGGTTCTCCCATTGGGAAGGTTTGGGGTTGGAGGGGGTTTCCCGGGGGGGGGGGGGGGGGGGGGGGGGGGGGCTGTCTGTGGATGGGGGAATGGGGATCCCATGTCCGCTGATGGGATTCTTTCCTGAGCAGGCTGCCCTTGTGGGTTTATTCATCGTCTGCCCTGCCAGAATGACGTCGTAATTTGTTTTTCCAAAGTGTTTGTACGTTCATCGCAAATAGTTGGCAGCGCAGCTGGTGAGCTTCCCCCGCCCGGGACAACACTTTGAAAAAAAACTGGAATATTACATTCATTAAGAGAGTGGATAAAGAAAGATGCTCATCTTAAATTCCATAACACGTTTTAGAGCTGATCAATGAAATTACTTGCTAAATAATTCTTGGAAATAGCTTACAATACTATTTCTTTCCCTACAAATTTATTAACGTGATATATTTTAGCATGTGGGTCATGAGACACGATGAAATATTTAAAGAGGAACTGTACTGCATACATTTTAAAAAAGCAAATATATTTATTTGGCTTTATTTACAAAGGGAATAAGCTGGATGTAATAGAAATATTAATAAAATAATACTTACTTGCTGGTACAGACACATTAACAGGTTCATCAAGACATGCAGGTTCTCCTGGGCCACATTTGTTACAGGCTGAAACTCTGAATAGGTAGTCTCTTCCTTGGAAGAGGTCAGGGACAGTAAATTCCAAATCCTGCACTCCCTCAATAACCTAGAAATCGAAGAATATGATGAGTCATCAATGTTAATAAGCCCAAAACATCATAATACTGCTATCTCTTTCTTAAACACAGCAAAATCCTGCTTTGTCCCTCTTACAATTATGCAATAGATTGAAGAACCATTGTTTGCCAAGCAGCTTCATAATATATCAAAATAACTGCAGGCCAAGCATTGGTCCTTGGAGAGACCATTGGTGAACAGCCATAAGAAGGGTTCGGGATGATGGGAGGCAGGAAAAGACAAAGGGCAGAATTCTACAATCAATCAAATATTGATATTAACCCAAGTTATTCTTTCAGAATCTTTACACACCATGTCTGAATTTAATGCCAGAAACAAGTCCCGTGGCAGGGACAGAGAGTGATTCCTGCTGGTGGGAAAACACGCCATATCTTCTGATCCTGACCTCAGTAATTATACACCCGACAATTTTGCGCGGTATTCCATGTTTGGGTGGGCTTGTTTGCATGTGTCCCACCGGCATATCTGGATGCCATATTTAAAAGGCGTCACTAATCCACCACTGAAGAAAGAATCATAGAATCTATAGAGCAGAAGGAGGCCATTCAGCCCATCGAGTCTGCACTGGCTCTTGGAAAGAGCATCCTACCTAATCCCACGCCTCCACCCTATCCCCATAACCAAGTAACCCCACCTAACCTTTTTGGACACTAAGGGCAATTGATCATGGCCAATCCACCTAACCTGCACATCTCTAGACTGTGGGAGGAAACCCACGCACACACGGGGAGAACATGCAGACTCCACACAGACAGTGACCCAAGCTGGGAATCGAACCTGGGACACTGAACTGTGAAGAAACTGTGCTAACCACTGTGCTAACCATTGTGCTACCATGAAGAACAGGAACAGGCCGAGGATAGAAGATGGACCATCTTGATAACATTGAAGCCGAACGATTAACCTGATAGATGCTCCCCCCACCCAATGCTGTGGTGTTCTAGTGTTGCTGGTAGCTTCAATCCTGAATTCCGGAGGCAGCTCCAGGCATTCTTCGGGTAAGTCGCGACTTTCACACTCCACATTGTTCCAGACATGTTCTGGACTGGTATATTTTCACGCTGGCGTCGCAGAGAATCGGGAGGTGGGGGGGGGGGGGGGGGGGGGGGGGGGGGGGGGGGGGCACGATTCCGCTTCGGCCTTCATCTCCATCCCATTAGCTGGATACAAATCTGTTTCATGCCATGCACCAGCAGATTTCCAGATATGCCATTGTGGGCACCAGCGGAAGATCCCATAGGAAATTCACGTCGGCGAAAAACTGTCTTTTTGAGCTTCCCACCAAATTCCACCTGTATCACTGAACTAGCTGGCGGGCATGTGGGAAAATTCTGCCCAAATAGTATTTACGTTTTCTGGCCTTGCCTGACTTGCTGTCTGAACCCCTTTAATTTTATTGGGCAGTCCCAGACAGCTTTTTCAGGCACCTTTCTATCAGATGGAGAATAAAATGAGGTAAGTGGGTGTTAGCACCCACCTCATTTCCATGGCCTGATTTGATATTCCGATGACAGAATGTATAGACACAGCATTGACAGCATGAAGAACCTGAGAGTTTCCAAAACAAGCATAAAGCGGCATATACTAGATTATGCACGGTGACACAGTGGTTAGCACTACTGCCTCCACAGTGCCAGGCACCCAGGTTCAATTCCAGTCTTGGCTCACTGTCTGTGTGGAGTTTGTACGTTCTCCCCATGTTTGCGTGGGTTTTCTCCGGTTGCCTCCCACAGTTCAAAGATGTGCAGGTTAGGTGGATTGGCCATGATAAATTGCCCCTTTATGTTCAGGTTAGGTTATGGGGTTACTGGGATGGGGGGAGTGGGCATGGATAGAGTGCTCATTCGAAGAGTCGATGCTGACTTAATGAACCGAATGGCCTCCTTCTGTACTGTAGGGATTCCATGATTCAAGAACTCAGAAAGAAAAGAGAAAATTCTGCATGTGCATATGAATAAAAATACTTATATCTACAGTGACTACGTAATATGCAGAATGATACTGACATAGGATTGACCTCTCTATTTAGTTGCATATATTTGACATAATAATGGAGTTACCACTGTACTGGCATTTGAATAGCTCTATTCATGTCTGCTTCCTTCAGTATTTCAGTCTGTGTACTTATAAATGACAAAAATAATTTGTCCAAATAGGCAGTAATAACTTAGTTTCCAGCCGAAATTAGTAACTTCAATGAAAATGGTTGAAAATCTTGAACCACTCATTTGGTATTTGTGGGTTTATAACAAATGTGAAACTAGATCAATATGGTTCATGACTTACTTTGACCCAAGTCTTGCGGTTGACTTCACGTTTTTCAACAAGATATCCAGTCAATGGACTTCCGCCATCATTATCTGGTTGCTCCCACATCAAGTGTACTGTATTTCTACCAATTTCTGATACTTTAAAGTCTTTTGGCGCACTTGGACGTGCTGTTAAAGTTAAAAACAATGAAAAATTAAATATCTTCCTTGTCACAGATTCATTTCTCCTCTCAAGTCACCTTGGCTGTGTAAAACCACAGTGTCACATTTGATCAGGAGCTTCAATCCATTCTTGTGATGCCAGAAAGACCACTTGGTCCTACAACTTCAACATTGTTCATATCCATGCCTTTTTACTACTGTTGAACTCCTTAGCCACACTCTCGTCACTTCTAGGCTCGCTCTTTTAATTATATCTTTATGTCAGGTTTCCACCCCTCACACTCTGTACAGTCCAAGTTGTGAAAAACCTACTTCCTGTCCAGCAATCAATTTCACTCTTCCATTTTCCACAGCATTTCTAACAAACCCTGATTCTATGATTCCCCAATGCATGGAATTTAAAATAGTGACCCTTTTTTCTAATTTCTCCACAGTTTTGAATGTCCTTTCCCTGCAATTTTTCCCAGGATTACAACTCTTTCTTTATAATTTAGTCCTCTTCTCTGACCAATTATGTCTCCCAGTCCTTTTGTTTTTAAAAGTCCTTTTATTTTATCATTGCTTTCAGCACCTTCAGGTGGTTTGACCCTACTCTCTGACCTACCTTCCTTAAATCTTTTCTCGTCTTTGTTTTTTTTTCAATCTTTAAAACCTTTACAAACCTATCCTTGTAATGGCATTTTCAGTTACTTTTCCTAACTTGCGGGTCAAAGGCACGGCACATGCCTGCATAACGTATTTGTTTTCTTTCTCTCTCTGCTCAGTGCCTTGGGATATTTTCGATGTTAAAGATGATACATAAATGCAAACTACCATAAAATTGTCTTGAAACAATGAAATAAAAACGTTGGGCTGTATTCTCCGCTGCCGGGATTCTCCATTGCGCTAGCAGCCCGGGCATTTCCCGATGACGTGCGGCTGCCCACAATGGGAAACCCCATTGGCCATCTGGCGAGACGGAGAAGCCCGCAAGCACGCACGTCGCATCAAAAATCTGTCCGAGACGGAACGGAGAATCCCACCCCTCGTTTTTTGAACATATTCAGATACTTACCAATTACATTCACATCAATTTCTCCTGTGACAGATGACACATCATTTTCCAGTGTCAAGCTATATAGTCCCTTATCAGGGCGCTCACTGGGAGAAATGACCAGCAGTGTATATGTAGCAGTTGTTGTCATCTTCACACGATCGTTACTTTCAAGAGGCTTTTCTTCCTTAGCCCATTTTGCTGTGGGCACGGGGTAGCCAGTGATAGGAATGCGAATCTTAAGTGGTTCTGGAACAATGACCTCAAGACCATCTTTGAATGCGCTCAAGTCAAAGGAAGGAGCCACTAGAAAAGATAAATGTATTCAGTTTTGAAAAGTTATACAAGTTATCATAATTTAAAAGAAACTCAATTTAGTAGCCTTTAAACATATTTGTATTTCAGAAAAAGACTTCCATTACCATGAGGATCATCAGCTGTTAGTGGACCAAGAGCATCAGCTGGGTCTGAAACGCCTGCTGCATTTTCAGCTGAAACTCTATAATAATATTTTGCTCCTTGTTTCAGACCAGTAACCTGGAATGACAAAAATTAAAAGCAGATGCAATATAAAAAAAATAACAGTGCTGGTATTCTGAGCACATTTCCACCAACCATCAGCATGCATAATGTCATAAATGTTTTAGCCTCAAACAATAAATATCGATCAAAAGTCATCTTGATTCCTCTGAACTTTCTCCACCACCTCCATAACTCAACTTTCTCTTCAAAAGTCATCAATATCGAACTCTCTGTGTGTCTCTTCATCTACTCGCTCCCAGTTGAAAGCTAGAGTATGATTTCCATCTGGTCTACCCTATCATCTCTTATTAGTTATAAAATTGTTGTGAAAACCTTCAGCACCTCATGGCTCAATTTGTCTAATGCTTTCTTCACTAATCCCCTGAAGTCCATCCTTGACAAACCTCAACTCATTCAAAACTCTCTGATCGAAAACGTAACCTAACGAAACTCCTGCAAATCATTGGGTGGAATTCTCCGCTCCCGGGAAAAATCGGGAGGGCTGTCGTGAACTCGGCCAAGTTTCACGACGGCCTCGGAGGCCGGTTTCAACCCGCGCATGCACGGCTGACGTCATGACGCTAACGGCACGAACCCTCGCATGCGCAGTGGCCGTCTTTCCCCTCAGCCACCCCGCAAGACGTGGCGGCTTGATCTTGCGGGGCGGCGGAGGGGAATTAGTGCGTCCGATTTGGACGCCGGCCCGACGATCGGTGGGCACCGATCGCGGGCCTGTCCCCTCCCGAGCACAGTCGTGGTGCTCTTTCCTTTCTAGGCCACCTACAAGCCCCAAACGGGCTTCTCACTCCCGTTTCACAACGGCAGCGACCAGGTGTGTTTGCTGCCATCGTGAAACGGCCACGAATGGCAGACCGCTCGGCCCATTCGGGTCGGAGAATCGCCGGTCACCGTGAAAAACGGCGAGCGCCGATTCTTCCGAGCGGGGGGGGCGGGGGGGGGGGGGGCGGAGAATCGCGCCCATTGTTCTTGAACAAATGATTTCAAAAACTTAACCTCACCTTCAAATATCTGGGAACCTACAGCCCCTACCTGGTCTGGCATAGGACGTGCTTGTTAGGTGGACTGGACATTCTGAATTCTCCCTCAGTGTACCCGAACAGGTACCGGAGTGTGGCGACTAGGGGGTTTTCACAGTAACTTCATTGCAGTGTTAATGTAAGCCTACTTGTGACATTAATAAAGATTATTATATATGTTACTTCAGTCATAAACAATGTGGTTGATTCAATGTCCTCATGGCAGCTAGGCTGGGCAAAAGATAATTATCAACAGTGTTGTTCAGAATTCAACAAAAAACTATTTTTAAACTCTCCACGTGACCCAGCAACATAACAAATGTTCTCTGGGTAAGTCCCTACACACACACTCATGTAAAGAGGAAGCATTCCCTGATGCCCCCCCCCCCCCCCTATCCAGGCGACCTATCAGTTAGGACAAAGCTGCATAAAACGGTACAGATATTATGTGCTTTACACATCCATTCACAAATACTTGCACTTGAAGTTGTGAACGAAATTTAAAGCTGATTAACATCTCCCACTTGAAACTCAACTTCATGAATCTCACTGAGCACATCAGCTGGAAGACCAGCTGCGAAGGGACCACCGCCACCAGCTGGCAATCAAATTGACTTGATGATGGATTGTGTGTGAATTGCACCCCTAAAATTACTATTGTGAGAGCCATTTCCTCTCGCTCTTACTAAGCCAGCATGGATATGCTTAACAAAGAAATAAACTGAAGATAATAACCTTGAATGTTGTTTCAGGAATAAGTCGTATATTGCAGGGTGTCCATTTATCTGTGCCCTCTTCACATAACTCAACAATGTAGCCCTGTATTGGACTTCCTCCGTCCTTTAGAGGAGGTTCCCATTTCAGCTGCACAGATTCTTTGGTTTGCTTTGAATAAGCAAATTCAATAGGTGGACTTGGTTTGACTATAAAAAGGAGAAATCATATTGATGAATGTACAAAATTAAAAATTGAAGAACGTTTACTACATACACATATTTCAGATCAGATACTAACATATTGGATCCATAATCTTCACAGGATGTGAAGCTGCGCTGGGTTTTCCTACACCAGCTTTGTTTTCTGCTCTGACACGGAATATGTATTCTCTGTTTTCTACTACATCATTCAGCTGAGCGATGAGTTCATCTGCTTTGGTTGTCATAGCTGGTTCCCATTTGACAGAGGTTCTGTCACGTAACTCAATAACGTAGTTAGTGATTTCTGCTCCACCATCATATTCTGGTGGTTCCCATGTAATAGTGACGCCAAATTTGTTCACATCTTTCACTTGGACGTTCAGTGGTGCATCAGGTACATCTGATAGAAAAACCATAATGTTTTAATTTGTGACACTGACCCATAGAAATTATTTGGAATTCTGAATTTAAAGTAGTGAATGAAAATGATCTAATACTTACCAAACTTATTCTTAGCTTCAACAGGTATATCAGTTTCCACAGGTTCACCTGTGCCTATTCTGTTCCTTGCACTGACACAGAATAGATACTCTATTCCTTTTTGAAGACCAGTCACTGTAAATTCAGTATTCTCAGCACGATCAGTGACAAAGGTCCAAGTTTTGCGCAGTACATCACGTCGTTCTATCACATATCCAAGGATTTTGCTACCACCGTCAGTCTCAGGCTCATCCCAGGCAAGGCTGACCTCACCATCACAAGTGTCTATTACGTTTAAATTCTGGATTGGGCCAGGTACATCTGTAAATTCACAGAAATGATACTGTTTTAGGAAACACATTTTAGAAGATGTTTCTAAAATAATTTCCATAATAACAGAGTCATTTAACATATGTTTTACAAAGAATACTTACCAATAACATTCAAATTTATATATGCTTCACCCTTTCCATGTTTATTCCGAATCACAATCTTGTATCTTCCTCTGTCAGTTCTCTTTGGATCAAAAAGTCTAAAACTAGTGATGTCTGCAGTTGTGTCAACGTTCTGTTTGGGCAGGCTGACATATTCAGATGTAGCACTGTCTTCCTTGAACCATTCAGCTTCACCACGTGGGTAAGCATCATATGGAAGCGTCATTGTGAACGGTTTTCCAGCATCAATCACAAGGTTCAGATCTGTCACCTTGATTATTGGCACCGCTACAATGAAAAGGTTCACAAGACAAGAATATGTCAAACCTTCAGGAATGCTCCTAGTGACAGAAAATATTTGTCTAGAAAATTCAAGGAATTCAAACCAACTTACCTGCAAGTTCCAGTTTAGCTCTTGCATCTTTATCCTTGGCAACGAATCTGTATTCACCCTGATCACGTGGTTTAATGTTACAAACCTGCAACCGGTGCACCTTCCCTTCACTCATCATCTGATGTTTATCACCCTGAACAATTATCATGTTATTTCTCAGCCATTTGACTTCAACTTTATCTTTGTTCAGTTCAGCTTCAAAAATAACATCTGATTCTGGAGCTTCAAGAACATCTTTTGGCGGTCTAATGATCTCAACTGGGATTTCTGGAAAGAGAAAAATAATAATTAGCTCTGCATTTCCTGAATTTTAAAAATCATTGCGGCAAACCTGTGTTTCTAAATCGGTACTTGCCTTCAACGAACAGCCTGGCCCTTGAACGCCTCTCTTCAACACCACAAGAATATTCACATTCATCTTCTGGTCGACATTCCTTGACAATAAGTCTGTGCAAACTACCATCTTTTTCAAATTGATACCTGGCAATGTAACACGGTGATAAATGATATATATGTTATATATGAAACTCTTATGAATGACAGATAATGTTGTAAAACAATAAAATAAAACTTACTTTTTACTTTCCCTGAGTTCTCTGCCATTTCTGTACCATTTCACTGCAGCTTTTTCCTTAGATAGTTGACATGAAAAGATTGCGTCTTCAAACTCAATGACAGTTTGATCTTGAAGATGTTCTATGAAATCTGTTGGTGCTTCTGTGATAAGAAGTTCAGCAACTGATTTGTCGCGTCCAGCAACTACAGTGTATTCACCTTCATCTTTGAACGCACAGTTTCTAATTATAATAGAGTGCTTCTTCTTGTCAATTTTGTACAGAATATGCTTGTCAAATGTGACTTCCTCTCCATTTTTCATCCATTTTAGAGTGACATTTTCACGATTCACTTTGCAGCAGAAGGTGACAGACTTCTTCTCCATTGTTTCACAATCTTCAAGAGGTTCAATGATTTTCAGTTCCTCCTCTGTATAGATTAAAATGTTATAAGAACATAAGAACATAAGAACTAGGAGCAGGAGTAGGCCATCTGGCCCCTCGAGCCTGCTCCGCCATTCAATTAGATCATGGCTGATTATGTAATACTTGTGCCACTTTACTTGTATAATGTATGTGCATAATGTTTAACATCCAAGAAAATATATTTACCTTGTACTTCTAATGTTGCCGAACATTTTGCATGTTCTGCTCTATTATTCGTGAGTGCAATTGAGTACATTCCTTGATCCTCCCTTTGTGAATCTCTGATTCTGAGAGTAAAGACCAAGTCTTTCTGGAGCATGATATATTTTGGACTATCAAAGATAGTTTCTTCATTTTTAAACCATTTTGCTCTGGCACCTTCAGTGTTAACTTCACAATTAAATACAATTTCTTCTCCTTCTGTGGCTTGCTGATCTTTGATGGGAGTTATTATCCTAAGACGTTCTGAGAAAGGAAACAAGTTTATTCAAAACAATAAAATAGTTTAAGTCTATATTTTTTTGCATGAAGTTATGTACTTGGGGAACTCAATTTTCCCCTCAATGTTAATATTAGGGATTGGATACACCAATAACTGAAGTGACATGTCTTAATTTAGGGCCTGGCGCTAGGCTGGGTGACATTCAATGTTCATAATCCCGAAATTAATTTTCTACTCCAAAGAAGACAAAAGAATAGCACTCTTTAATAATCCCCTGCTGATTTTAGCCCCTCTTTCCCATTTGCAGCAACCTGAAAATCACAGAAAGGGAATGAGAATGCTCAGATGTGTAGCATTAATATCAGTCTTGCAAAATTAAAACAAACTTGCTTCGACCTGATATTTGCACATTCTTGAATTATTTATGGACAGTCAAGGAAAAGAACACCTTAAAGAATGTCTGAAATACACCAGGAATGCACAGAGGGCTGTTTTTAGAAATCTGCTAGTGCCCATTTCGAGGGCTGGATTTTATTAATAGGCAAGCAGGCCTTAAATGGCTATCTCAATCCAGCTAGAATGAAGATGAATGGAGCAGCCATTGCTGTGCCAGCAGGCAGTTAAAATGGCATCAATGTCCTATGTAGGAAATGGTTGTGATGTGTGGTCTTGGCAAGTCATTGGTTCATGTCAGCTGATGCTTTATCCTGACCCATTTTCTTGGTACTTCTTGTCAGTCATGGTTTACAATTGCCTTCCTCTCTCTAGAGTTGAGCAAGGGGGCAGGTCCCAAGTTACCTTGGGCAGAATGAGAATCAAACCAGTGTTGTTGGTGTTATTCTGAACTGCATGCTAGCCAACTGGACTACCCAGCCTCCATCGGAAATAGTACACTGATTTAGTTAAATTATCATGGCTTAAATCTAATTTAAACAGGCGCCTCAGCCACCCAGCAGGATGCTCAGAGAAATGGTGTATTATGTGCACCATCCTACCTATTACAGCTCCCGCTTTTGCAAGATGATGGGAGTTAAAGTATCCGCTTTTAGATTTTTCTTTTTAATAATTCAATTAAAATAATATAATTTGATACAGTTGTTTGGTAGTACAGAACTTTAATATTCATAGAATCATAGACTATTGCTGAAGGAAAGACAGGGCTGAAGCTTTTTGTTTTCCACTCATCAGAACAAACACAAGAATGCCAAATTTCAAATGATTGTTTGAAATTTGGTATTCTCGATGAACAAAAAGCTTCGGAAACTTGTCTGCCTTTTCAGCAATATTCAATGTTTTTGAGTGTGCACATGTAATTCTTCTATTTCCTATAAATCCTTTCGTACACATACAATTTAGTTTGCATGACCTACCAATAACTGTCAGTTCTGCTGGTGCTTTTGAGGTACCAATCATGGCAGCATAAGTTCCTTCATCATTCGGTATGGAGTCCTTGACAATGAGCGTTCGTTTTTTGCCATCAGATATGATTTCATATTTATCATCCGATTTAAGCTCTTTGTCACCTTTAAGCCATTTCACTTCATAGGTCTCTTTTGATACCGAACAGACAAACTCTGCTTTCTCTCCTTCTACCACCTCCAGGTTCTGTGGTCTAGAGATGAACTCTGCTGCCAGTTCTGTAATAAAATTAAGAGGATGAATTATATTGGGCAAAGTTAAGACATGGCTGTAATAAACAAACTCACATCAGAATGGACCACAGTACATACCATGAACTTTCAATTCACATGAAGTCCGAGCAGTTGGAAGTCTGCAATTATATTCGCCAGTATTATCTGGGTTAGTGTTCTGAATTATTAAAATTCGCCTTCTGCCATCTACAAGCTGTTCATATTGACCAATTTCAGGCAACTCTGTATCTCCCTTGTACCATCTTACATCAGCATTTGGTTTCGAAACTTCACAAATTAATCTAATGCTATCTGTTTCAGTAACATCCGCATTTGCAAGGTTCTTTGTAAAGACAGCATCCTCTTCTGCAAAACATGACATCACATGTAAGCACGAATGGATCAATAACATTTAAACATGTATCTGAAAGATAAAATTATGCACCACTCTGATCTGATTGATTACCTAAAACTGTAAGCAATCCAGAAGTTTTAGCTGTCCTTGCATCACATACATATTCAGCTTCATCATCAAAGCTGCTTTTGTGAATGATAAGCATTCTCTCCACACCTTTGGCAACAATGTCATACTTTTTGCCTTTTCGTACTTCAACACCATCCTTAAACCAACGAACCTAAAATAAAAGAAAATCCACAATGGTCTTGCTCAGAATAATTTTAGAAATCTTTTTTTTAAACAGTATGTGAAACAAGTTTATTACTTGGTAGAAAGATGTTTGGCAAATCTGACTGTGGGAAGTTGGAGTCTAACATGCTGGTGCTAATTGAGTTAGTTAGCTCAAAGAGGCACTGGTGCAAGCATCATAGAATCATCATAGAATTCCTACAGTGCAGAAGGAGACCATTCGATCCACTGAGTCAGCACCGACCCTCCGAAAGAGCACCCCACCAAGGCCCAACTCCCTGTAACTCCGTAACCCCACCTAACCTTTTGGACATTAAGGGGCAATTTAGCCTGCCTAATCCATCTAACCTGCACAGTTTTGGACTGTGGGAGGAAACTCATGCAGATACAGAGAACATGCAAACTCGGCTCAGGCAATCACCCGAGGTCGGATTCGAACCCGGGTCCCTGAGGCAGCAGTGATAACCACTGTGCCACCCCATCCAAATTCTTGGAATTTCCTTCCGAAGTAACAGCAAATATCATGTTCTCTTTTTGATTAAGCGCAGATGCTGCATTTGCAGAGATGAATGTGGCGAGGTGCTCAATATTTCCATGTATATTTGGGTAGGTTCTGTGGAATATAATCATTGATCTGGAAGGACACTATTGATGGTCATATCTGATAATGCAAAATGCCTTTCTTGGCTACATCAGTGTCTGAGAAGTCTGTCTTTGTAGTGAAGCATCTGAATGGCATAAATGCAGTTGAAGGGAAACTAAATAAGTTTACTAGGGAGAAAGGAACAGTAGGATATGATCTGGTTGGATGAGGATCAGATGGATGAAATAGAGTGGGAGGAGGTTTGGAGTATGAACATTGGTATCGACTGTTTTGGTGCTGTAGATTCTGTGTAATTCTATGTCATGCCCTGAGTAAATCGTAAGCTGCTATATAACTTGAAAAGAAATAGGATATTGGCAAGGTTATATTCTTAGCTTTATTCAGTGCCCTTGCTACCCTCAGTGCTTCTTTGAATTATCTTCAACATGAAGCATTACTAATTTTTCAGCTGTAGGTAGTAATTAACTAGAAGTTCCCTTGTCCATGTTTGGCCTGATGCCATCCGGTCTGGAGTTAATGTCGAGGGCTCGCACGGCTACTCATTCCTGACTCTATACCACTGTGACATCACCTCTGAGGGTCTGTTCTGCTTGTGGGGCAGAGTATACCCATGAATGGTGATGGGAGGGGCGTCGGACATTGGCTATAAAGTATGATTCACTGAGAATGACTATGTTATGATATTGTTTGGCTAGTTGGTGGGACAGGAATCCTAATTCGTAAGTTGCCAGATGTCATTGAGGAGGACAGGGTAGAGTGTGCCTTTCTCGTGGTGACTCAGTCGATACATGGGCTTCAAACCGGCTTTCTGTTCCAGCAGTGGGGATGCTTATTATTGGGGAATTCCAGACCCATTTCTCTGGAATATCAGTCCTATCCTCTGGATTACCAGTTTAGCAACATTACAACTATGCTTCTGCTCACTATAGAGATCTACCAGAACTGAGACTACTGGGAATGTGTTAAGACATACACAGGCATGATGATTGAACCCTTTCAGTTCCCAGAGGTCAGCAAAATGTTTTTTTTAGGGTTGACTGCTTTGGGTGCCTGAGGTTGGCCTGACCTGTTGACTGGGTTGAGGCAAATATTTCTTATACTTCTCTTATTGCCCTGTTTTGTTCTGATTGTTTTAGAACTAAAATGTTTGCAAGGTAACTTCAGAGAGTATTAAGAATCAACAACATTTTGTGAGGGTTTTAGAGGTCTACAGCACATCAAATTTCCTTCGGCCCAAAGCGACTGCGCCAGTCAAGTACAAACCACCAAAGCATTCTATCTCTGTAGCCCCCTAAATTCATCACTTCCAAATACATATTCTGCCCTCTTTTGAAACCTCCTGTTAAATTCACCTCCACCTCTTTCCCAGGCAGCGCAGTCCAAACCCCAACAACTCTCTGAGTAAAGAAGTTTTCTCCTCATCTCGCTCTCAGCTCTCTTGCTGACCATTTTGATGTTGTGACCCCTAGTCACGGACATGCCAAATAGTGGAAACAGAATATCCTTATTTACCCTGTCAAAATTGTTCATAATTTTGAACACCTCAATAAGGTCACCTCTTAATCCTCTCTGCCCCAAGGAGAACAAGCCCAATTTCTCCAATCTTTCCTTGTATCTAAAATTCCTCATTCCTGGTATAATTCCAGTAAATCTCCTCTGCACTCTCTCCAGGGCTTTAACAACCTTCCTTAAATAAGGTGTTCAGAATGGAACATATTATTCCAAATGTGGTCTGACCAATGATTTGTAGAGGTGTAGCATCGATTCCTTGCTTTTATACTTTATGCCTTTATTTATAAACCCAAGGATTCTATAAGACGTCTTAACAACTGTTTCAACTTGCCTGGCCACTTTCTGAGAATTATACACTTGAGCCCCGAGGTCCCTCTGTTCCTGTACTCCCCTCAAAGTTGTAACATTTGGCCTATATTGTCTCCCTATGTTTCTTCGACTAAAACCTCACATTTCACTGCATTGAAGGTCATCTGCCAGATGTCTGCCCATTTGGCCAACTTGTCAATGTCCCTCTGAAGTTGCTCAGTGTCATCCTCACAATTCACTAGTCTCCCTAGCTTAGTATCATCTGTAAATTTAGAGATTTTACCCTCAGCACCCACTTCTAAATCATTTATATAAACCAGAAAAAGCAAGGGTCCCAACACTGAGCCCTGGGGAATACCATTTTCAACTCGACTGCAGTCTGAGAAATGCCCATCTATATCTATGCTCTGCTTTCTATCTCTTAGCTGTTTAACCTCTAAATTGCCTGCTACATCTTGGACCCAAATTTCTAACATCTCCCTGCCATGACATTACCACTGTGCCGCTGGTGTCCTTATCTGCTCTTCTATTTCTCTTAGACTGTTAGGGGGCCTATAGGACACTCCCAGCAATGTAATTGATCCTTTTTGGCTTTTAAATTCAACCCATCAGGCTTCATTTGAAAAGCCTTTGACAATGTTGTTCCTCCTTACTGCTGTAATTGATTCCCTGATCAAAATTGTGAAATCCCTTCCTCTTTTACTTCCAGCCCTGTCTTGCCAGAAGATCCCATATCCCGGAATATTGGGCTGCCAATCCTGCCTTTCTCGCAACCATGTCTCAGTGACAGCAATGACATTATACCCCGATGTTTTAATTTATGCCCTCAACTCACCTGCCTTGTCCTTCAGATTCCTTGCATTAAATAAACACCATCCAATCTTGCCTAACTACCTTGTGACATAACTGCTCCAGGACTTCAATGCCTTCCTATTCATTTCCTGCCTCTGCTAATTTTGGATATGCATCTCCCATTGCTGAACCCTCTTTTAGGACCCCCCCCCCCTCCCCCCCGCCCCTCTGCCGCCAAGCTAGTTTAACTAACAGCACTAGCAAACCTCCCTGCCAGGAAACTGGACCTATTTTGCTTTAGGTACAACTTGTCCACTATGCACAGGTCCCACCATCCCCAAAAATGGTCCCAATGCCCCAGAAATCTAAAGGCCTTGCTGCTGCACCATCTCGCCAGCCATGCATTCCCCTGAACTAACGTCCTATTTCTATACTCAATAGCACGTGGCATCGGAAGTCATCCAGTGATTACTCCCCACTGGGTCTTGTTTTTTAATCTACTTCCTAGCTCCTTAAATTCTGTTTGCAGAACCTCATCCCTTTTTCAGCATAGATCATTGGTACTAATATGCCCCACAATACCTGTCTGTTTGCTCTCCCCCTTCAGTATGCCCTGCAGCGTTCAGTGACAGACCTGATCCTGGCACCAGGGAGGCAAAATGCCTTCGAGTTTCTTCTGTGGCCACAGAATTGCCCATCTGTTCCCCTTACAATTGAATCTCCTGCTACTATATCCCTGCTGTTCATCCTTCTCCCCTTTTGTGAAGTAGACGCACCGCTGGTGCCCTGAAACTGGCTGCCACTACTTTCCCCTGTAGAGTAATCTCCCCAACAGTATCTAAAATGGTATACCTGTTAGAAAGGAGGTTGGCCACAGCAGACTCCTGCACCACCTGCCTTCCTCTTCTCTGCCTGATGTTCACCTATGCCCTTTCTGCCTGTTCAATCTTCACCTGTGGTGTGGCCACCTTACTGAACGTGCTATCCATTGCAGATGCTTCACAGTGAATTCACTCACAGCTCCAACTTTGAAATGCCAGTATCATAGAATCATAGAATTTACAGTGCAGAAGGAGGCCATTTGGTCCATCGAGTCTGCACCAGCTCTTGGAAAGAGCACCCTACTTAAGCCCACACCTCCACCCTATCCCGTAACCCAGCAACCCCATCTCACCCAAGGGGAATTTAGCATGGCCAATCCACCTAACCTGCACATCTATGGACTGTGGGAGGAAACCGGAGCACCCGGAGGAAACTCACGTAGACACACGGAGAATATGCAGACTCCGCACAGACAGTGACCCAAGCCGGGAATCGAATCTGGGACCCTGGAGCTGTGAAGCAACTATGCTAACCATTGTGCTATCATTCAAGATGCACTTAAACACACTTCCTGCACACATGGTCACCAGACACAACTGAAGCTTCCACGATTTGCCACATCGCACAGGAGAAGCATATTATGGGTGTAAGCTCTCCTGTCATGACTACCCTTATTTAGGGACTGGTACGAATTTCAGGTTTCCATGTCTGAAAGGGCATTAGCGAACTGAAATCTTTCTTTTTATCTATCTATAAATGCACAAAATAAAGTGCGCACACAATTTTACAGACTGACTAGAGGTTCTAATAGAAATTTTAATATTAGTACATGTTGATTGATTGGTTAAGCAATCATGCAATTCTGGTGGCAGAAATATACATAGACAATAGAAGCAGGAAGGGGCCATTCGGCCCTTGGAGTCTGCTCCACCATTTCATTATGATCATGGCTGATCATCAAGTTCAATATCCTGATCCCGCCTTTCCCCCTCCTCCCCCCTCCACCCCCCCCCCCCCCCCCCGCCCCCTTGATCCCTTTAGCCCCAAGAGCTGTATCTAATTCCTTCTTGAAATTAAACAACCTTTTCTCTTTAACTACTTTTTGAGGTAGTGAATTCCACAGATTCACCACTCTCTGGGTGAAGAAATTTCTCCTCATCAGTCCTAAAAGGTTCATCCCTTATTGTCAAAGAACTTGCTTCTTTGGTTTCCAGTCAGTGAGTTACAATTACATTAGGAGGAGCATTATGGATTGTTACAAGGGTGGAAAAGACCTGAGAAATCTGAAGCTGTACTATTAGTCACAAATGACCAGGCTACTGATGGACAGCATTGCAAGGCACATTTGAGTCTGAGCATCTTGTAGTCAGAGGAGCAGGACAATGATATCCTGTATTCTTGGAGAAATTCTGGAGTTCCCAGGCTATTATAAGGTTGTGGAAATACAAACTAACATGCAAACTGACATTAGGGGTACTGGGACTGAGGCAGAAAGTGTGGTAGTGAGGTTGGGATCTGGGATGGAGCTGACAAAGAAAGCTTGGGCTAGGAGGCTTGTTGAGGGCAATTGGCATGAAGGTTTGGGTCCAGGAGAGTTCCAGAGCTGTTACGAGGTCATGCGTGAATAACTTGGCACCGACCACCTGCACATGTGCAGGGGAAAATGAGGATTAGTCACCTTGTGGATATATGTCACCCAAAGAAAAATGGAAATTCTGGAAATTGATTAATTTTCAGACCCGATAGGAAGGGAGAGACCATTGTGCTGGAAAATGTACAATAACATTTATTTCACCATGAAGGCTCATTAATTGTAAACTTACCATGCAACTCTTAAAGAGGTGAAAATATATGTAAAGTGAGATATGTAATCTAACCCATCACTTTGCTCAAATTGAAATTATTGGTTTTAATTTTCATCATAAAGGGAAAATTCAAAAATAAAAAACTGATACAATGATTTAAGCAAAAAGCAAACCTTTGCATTCTCGCGTGAAATTTCACACACAAATTTGGCCACTTCTTTTTCTTTCACCTCAAGATCGGTGAGGGGCTTTGTAAATTCAACATGAGGAGCTGTGAAAGAAACAAAGTCTTACTGCAGAGAAATGGCCTCGAATATAGTTTCATCAATGCAGCTCTGAACTTAATAACAAAATGCTTTGGTTGAACATTGCACACTATTTTACTTACGTTCCACTGTCAGGAAGCAGGAAGTCTTGAAGTCTTTGGCATCACAAGTATATGTTTTGGCATCTTCAGGTTTGCAGTCGTGGATAATAAGCTTTCTAACTCTCCCATCAGCAATTATATCATATTTCTTGTTTTTATGAATTTCTTTTCCATCTTTAAGCCATACAACTTTGGCATTCTCTCTGGACACCTCACATTCCAATGTAGCAGTAGCTTCTTCTTCAACTGTCTGGTCCTCCAGAGGTTTAGTGAATTCGACTGGTGGCTCTTTAAAAGATTTAAATGAAAATTCAGCACAGTAATCGTAAAATACATTGCCGAATATATTGTTTTGGAAAGAAAATACATGATTTAATTAGCAGGCTGCATTACATACCTTTAACAATAAGCTTAGCAGATGTTGCAAAGTCTTTAGCAGTGAGTTTGACTTGACCAGCCTCATCCAACTGGGCGTCTCGAAGGGTGAAAGTGTGCACTCTGCCTTCAGCGCGTGTAACAACCTGATGCAAAGTAAGAATTTTACATCACAAAGAAATTCACTTTATGATTATTCAAGTCATGTTTGAAGTAATAAAATATGACGACAAGGCAATTGTCCAGTTCAAACAACAATCACATTTTGATACAAACTATCTTTTCCTACTTTTAAGAAGTGAGGTAAACCTGACATCTGAAAAGACAGTGATACAATTTAACTGTTGCAAAATAGTGTACTAAGAAATTATAATCAATTTAACATTGTTTAATTTTCAAAATTTCTCATGCTTTATTTCAACTATAATCTAGCCTGGTCTTCTTTTTCTTGATAATATAAAGTTTAAATAATTAAAAGTGAATACGTTTATCACGGATATTTTCATTAGTGTTATTTGGTTTTGCAAAATCATGGTTTTGATAATCAACAATTAATAGTTCCATTACTACATTTTTCTAAGCTCTAAAAGCAAAGGTTGCTTTGCCTAGTGAAGCCAATCATGCACATTGAGCTCATGGATATTAGCATCGCTTTAGTACTTATAAGCATACTTTTTCACTGGGCTCAAGTAACTTGTTCTTCAGAAACCATTGCACTTCAATTCCTTCATATGAGAGTTCACATTCAAAAGTAGCTGAATGTCCAGCGGTTACTGTCACGTCCTTGAGCGGCCGAAGTAAACTGATCACTCGAGCTTTGAATGCAAAAGAGATTGGAGTGCCCGTTAGTCCCAAGAAAATTGAATGTAAAGATGCATTTCAGCTATCCCGGCAGACTGTGGCTATTCAATTATCCAGATGACCAAGGGCTGGCTGAAAAAGCAACGGATTAATTCAAAATCTGTATTTCCACATTTTATTTCCTGAAGAGTAATACAGAAAACTTGACCGGTATCACTGAATCTGCATATAGTGGTTGTCCGCATTTCTACTTAAGGAACAATGCATTCAAAATTATTGGTGCATCTGGTTGCTTACACAGCTATGTGTTTAGCTACAGCCTGATTCCATCCACCCATCCATCAGTCTTTTAGCAGTCATCAGAAATTTAGACTTGGGGTATATTCAATATCAAAATAGTAAACACAGCAACTCTCTACTTTAAACTCCAAACAATGTAACCCTCTATCAATCATAAATTCAGTGGTCAGGTCAATGATTTTGGAAAGCTACAGTAATTTGCAATGGAAACCGTCATTGTAGGACAGATTGTTCTGGATATTCATAAGATGCAGGGAAATATAAATCCACAATAAATTGCCAAAATGTCTTAACGAGTTTCATAAGTGCAATTTCTTGGCTATTAACATTCCAGGTCTACGATATTAAGCAGATTTACCTTTGACTCTCAAATGGGCACTGGTTTTGGCATTGGCAGCCTGGAACTCAACTTCACCAGCTTGATCCATGCGCACATTGTACAGTGTAAGAAAATGTTTTGTGCCTTCCTTTTTAATCTCAATGTCCTAAATTGTGAAGAAATTTTAAAATGTTAAACTTTTAAGGAAGGAAGACGGAGAGAAAGAAATAGAGAAAAACCTCAGCAACTCTCTAATGTTAAAACTTACAGGAGATGAATGCAAATTCTCCCCCTTCAGCTTCCAGTTGCCGTGTACATCTTCTTCAGAAATTTCAGTCTCGAACCGAGCAGTTTCTGTTTCTGTGACTTCAACACTGTACAGTGGACGTAATATCTTAATATCACGTTCTGAAGCAAAATAATGTAAAAATGTTATTGTCCAGGAAAGGCACATTACTAATAATTTCAAATAAAATCATCTAAAATGCAAGTTGAGTTACTATAATAAACAAGTACAAAGAACACAGGACATTGGGTTATTCTAAATGCCATCAATAAGATGACATTTAATTTCTCTTACCCTCAATGTTTAGTTTGGCTGATGTGTTGTCAGAGCCGCAGTCACAGGAATATTGTCCCTGATCACTCTTCTGAGCCCTTCTAATAATCAATATGCGCTTCTTCCCATCAGTTTTAATCTGAATATTCTTTGAAGGAATCAGTTCTTTTCCATCCTTAAACCACTTAACTGGAGCAGCAGCTTTACTGACCTCGCACCGGAAGATAACTTCATCTTTTTCTACAGCTGTATAATCCTGCAGTTTGCTAATAAAATATGGGTCACCCTCTAAGAAAATAATAAAAAGAGGTAAATTAGAAAGAAAATTCAAACAATGAATGCATTGTTTCAAAGTTTGGTTAGAAAAAGTAATTCACGTGTTTCCATATACAATACTCACCGATTACAGTAAGTTTGGCCTCTGAACTTTTAGCCATAGCTTCAACTTTGATGAGGGAAGTATCATCGATGGTCACATCTTTGAACATGATGGAATGGACTTTACCCTCATCTTTCATAGACACTGTCCTACTTGGATGCAGACGTGTGTCATTTTTGTACCACACAACTGGTATGTTGTCATGAGAAAGTTCAGTTACAAATTCTGCAGTTTCACGCTCTTTCACAGTCTGGTCTTCAAGAGGTTTGGTGAATTCAAGGCGAATGCCTGCAAAGAATGGAATTTTTAATCAAATTTTGTCTTGTTTACTATTTTGTACACTCACCCAATAAAGAAGCTGCATTGCAAACATTAGTGATTCCAAATAACCCTGGTTGGACTTTAACATGGTGTTGTAATACTTCTTACTGTAATCAAATTTAAACCACCTTAACAGGAAAACAGTTTATCTGCTAATTAATACATTGCTGTTTTGCTCCTTTCACTTGCCTTGGATAATCAGTTTGCCACTTGTCCTCTTCTCCTCTGCTTCAAACATATATTTTGCCTCATCATCAAATGCAGCTTGTTTAACTACCAATGCATGTTTTGTCCCTTCTGCTAAAATTTCAAATTTATCACTCGGCTTAATCTCCTCAGTTCCTTTCAGCCAACGGAAAGTTTTGGGCTCTCTGGACACTTCACATTCAAACTTTGCTTCATCTTTCTCATATACTTTCACATCATTAAGTGGCACAATGAAGGTCAGTGGAATTTCTGAATGGGAGTGTAGGAAGGAAAAAAAAGTTAATAATCCAGATAGGCGTATATATTATGCATGTGTAACATATGGGAATCACACATAGCATTTAAAGGAACCAAGGTACTAAATTACTAGCCAGAATTGTAATTATTCAAATCCCAGAAAAAATAAATACTTCTTCCAATTGAATTAAAAATTACCTTTGACTTTCAGATTAGCTGCACACTTAGCATTAGCAGCCTGGAATGAAATCTCTCCAGAATCACTGAGCTTGCAATTGTAGAGTGTAAGAATATGTTTCTTGCCAACTTCGACAATCTCACATTGCTGCCAATACAAAAATAGCAAAGATATTTTTGATTGATGTTCATTTTTAGAAAACTTATCCCAAAAATCTTCTTCAGGGACAACTATACAGGCTCTTGAACATTATTAGGAAGGAAGTTTTAATAAATTAACACAATTCTGAGATTAAATTCTGAGATTTAATTAGATTAAATGGAAAGGGATAAGTATACCCCGCAGGGCAAGAGTTATAGCTGGGGGAAGGGCAATTATGATGCCATTAGACATGACTTAGGATGTGTAGGTTGGAGAAGTAGGCTGCAAGGGTTGGGCACACTGGATATGTGGAGCTTGTTCAAGGAACAGCTATTGCATGTTCTTGATAAGTACGTACCAGTCAGGCAGGGAGGAAGGGGTCGAGCGAGGGAACCGTGGTTTACCAAAGAAGTGGAATCTCTTGATAAGAGGAAGAAGGAGGTCTATGTGAAGATGCGGCGTGAAGTTTCAGTTGGGGCGCTTGATAGTTACAAGGAAGCGAGGAAGGATCTAAAGAGAGAGCTGAGACGAGCAAGGAGGGGACACGAGAAGTCTTTGGCAGGTAGGATCAAGGAAAACCCAAAAGCTTTCTATAGGTATGTCAGGAATAAAAGAATGACTAGGGTAAGAGTAGGGCCAGTCAAGGACAGTGGTGGGAAGTTGTGTGTGGAGGCTGAGGAGATAAGCGAGATACTAAATGAATACTTTTCGTCAGTATTCACTCAAGAAAAAGATAATATTGTGGAGGAGAATGCTGAGACCCAGGCTATTAGAATAGATGGCATTGAGGTGCGTAGGGAAGAAGTGTTGGCAATTCTGGACAAGGTGAAAATAGATAAGTCCCCGGGGCCTGATGGGATTTTTCCTAGGATTCTCTGGGAAGCCAGGGAAGAGATTGCTGAGCCTTTGGCTTTGATTTTTAGGTCATCATTGGCTACAGGAATAGTGCCAGAGGACTGGAGGATAGCAAATGTGGTCCCTTTGTTCAAGAAGGGGAGTAGAGATAACCCCGGTAACTATAGGCCGGTGAGCCTAACGTCTGTGGTGGGTAAAGTCTTGGAGAGGATTATAAAAGATACAATCTATAATCATCTAGATAGGAATAATATGATTAGGGATAGTCAGCATGGTTTTGTGAAGGGTAGGTCATGCCTCACAAACCTTATCGAGTTCTTTGAGAAGGTGACTGAACAGGTAGACGAGGGTAGAGCAGTTGATGTGGTGTATATGGATTTCAATAAAGCGTTTGATAAGGTTCGCCACGGTCGGCTATTGCAGAAAATACGGAGGCTGGGGATTGAGGGTGATTTAGAGATGTGGATCAGAAATTGGCTAGTTGAAAGAAGACAGAGAGTGGTAGTTGATGGGAAATATTCAGAATGGAGTTCAGTTACGTGTGGCGTACCACAAGGATCTGTTCTGGGGCCGTTGCTGTTTGTCATTTTTATAAATGACCTAGAGGAGGGCGCAGAAGGATGGGTGAGTAAA
The DNA here is from genome assembly GCF_902713615.1 of Scyliorhinus canicula. NCBI lineage: Eukaryota > Metazoa > Chordata > Chondrichthyes > Carcharhiniformes > Scyliorhinidae > Scyliorhinus > Scyliorhinus canicula. The sequence continues at coordinate 196,204,385 of NC_052147.1, read as the reverse complement.
TTTGCAGACGACACTAAAGTCGGTGGAGTTGTAGACAGTGCGGAAGGATGTTGCAGGTTACAGAGGGACATAGATAAGCTGCAGAGCTGGGCTGAGAGGTGGCAAATGGAGTTTAATGTGGAGAAGTGTGAGGTGATTCACTTTGGAAAGAATAACAGGAATGCGGAATATTTGGCTAATGGTAAAATTCTTGGTAGTGTGGATGAGCAGAGGGATCTCAGTGTCCATGTACATAGATCCCTGAAAGTTGCCACCCAGGTTGATAGGGTTGTGAAGAAGGCCTATGGTGTGTTGGCCTTTATTGGTAGAGGGATTGAGTTCCGGAGCCATGAGGTCATGTTGCAGTTGTACAAAACTCTAGTACGGCCGCATTTGGAGTATTGCGTACAGTTCTGGTCGCCTCATTATAGGAAGGACGTGGAAGCTTTGGAACGGGTGCAGAGGAGATTTACCAGGATGTTGCCTGGTATGGAGGGAAAATCTTATGAGGAAAGGCTGATGGACTTGAGGTTGTTTTCATTAGAGGGAAGAAGGTTAAGAGGTGAAGAGGCATACAAAATGATCAGAGGGTTAGATAGGGTGGACAGCGAGAGCCTTCTCCCGCGGATGGAGGTGGCTAGCACGAGGGGACATAGCCTTAAATTGAGGGGTAATAGATATAGGACAGAGGTCAGAGGTGGGTTTTTTACGCAAAGAGTGGTGAGGCCGTGGAATGCCCTACCTGCAACAGTAGTGAACTCGCCAACATTGAGGGCATTTAAAAGTTTATTGGATAAGCATATGGATGATAAGGGCATAGTGTAGGTTAGAAGGCCTTTAGTTTTTTTCCATGTCGCTGCAACATCGAGGGCCGAAGGGCCTGTACTGCGCTGTATCTTTCTATGTTCTATGTTCTACTATCAAATAATTCCAAGATGATGGCAAAAATGTTTAATTTTGAACTAAATTAAGAAAACAACTTACAGGTGACATTAACAAAGTTTCACCCTTCAGCTTCCATTGAGGATGTATATCAGTTTCTGAGATCTCCACTTCAAAGTGCGCAGTTTCACCTTCAAATATTTCAACACCATGCAATGGGTGCACAATCTTGATGATGCGAGCTGCAAATAATATTAAAAATGGCAGTTTAAACTGCACACTTGGAAAGAACATTACTTTAGAATTTTTGAAGAATATACTTATATTCATCCAGAACAACAATACCTTCAATATTCAAGGTGGCCTTGGTCTTGTCAGTTCCACAGTCACATTCATAGTCACCCTTGTCTTTATTTTCAACTTTTTTGATCGCCAAAATACAGCGTTTATCAACAGCTTTCATGGAAACAGTCTTTGATGCCACAATGTCCTTACCATCCTTCATCCATTTTACCGGCACGGCCTTGCTGAGTTCACATTCGAGAATGACTTCATCTTTCTCGATAGCAGTATAATCGTGCAGTTTCACAGTGAAGTACGGATCAGCCTCTGTGGATGAGAGACAAACAGCTAATGTTCTGCCTGAAGAAAATGAGTCTCACAGTCTGTTAATATTTAAAACTTTTCAAGAAGTGAATTATCAGGAACACCTGATGCCCTCTGTTTTAAAAAAAAACGGTTCGTTTTTGGTTCTGTTCTGCAAAGGCTTGTACGCAACACATCTGACAGAATTTAGTCGTCCCAGCACACAAACCAGTGACAGACCTGGAAATGGGTGACATTGCCAATAGTGGCAGGAATAGCTGGCCAATCATAATTACATGGTGGTTTTTGGCCAATAACAGTGATGGTGATCCGGGTCCAGCCAATTCTGCAGTGTGAACGGGAAGGATGTTTCCAAACCTACTGTCAGCTGATGGAGTCAAAGGTCCAGGCACCATTTTCAATGGCAGTGACTACAAGGCAGAAGTGTCAGTGTTGTAGAGGCAGAGGAGGATCCCAGTACTGAAAGCGCCATCAGCCTTACATTTCTGTCCTTCAACAGCACCTCAAATTCACCCTTCAGGCTTCCAGCTTCATCAGAGTTTGTCCTGACCTATGATCCGCATCCACCAAGGAGTGTCCAACTGGCACATAACACACAGATAAAAGGATGACTCTACAGTTCAGTGAAGCACCCCTCTTGCAGTTCTCCCCCTTCCATCCACCGATAGCATCAGGTGACTCTCCAGCTTGACCAAGTCAAAGTGAAAGTGGAGGTTAGCAGCGTGGGGTTTTCAGGCAGCCTGTGTCCAATGAAGATAGAGGGTCAATTACCTCTTCCATGCTGGGGTGAGTATAACTAAATATTTAGAACTGCGTAGCTCTCATGAGGGCATCATGTAATGTGTCTTAATAGGGGGAGGGAGTGGGAAAACAGGCAAAAAATGTGCAAAGCCCAGCAACAGATATAAGATGAGGCTTGGATACCTGTGGCCACCGAGTTTAAGGTTTATGTTTTCACTGTTGTACAAGTGCCATGAAAATGGACAACCAACAGGCCCCATTGTCCTGGTAGAAGGATGCATGATGATAAGGTCATAAGGTCAGAAGCCCATTGAGCTAGACCAAGTCTCCCCTTCTGTTCTCAGTAGAACAGACACAGTAAGGCCAGGCAAAGGTGGGTGGAACAGTGCCTAACATTGGATCTCTCACATCAGCAAGGAGGAGGCAGTGGATCTGGTTGAGAGCAGGGGAGCTGAGCAATTGAGATTGGTGAAGCAGGAGAGGAGTGAGGGGGACTCCAGGTGATGTCCACCAATGGGCAGAAAGGAAACATGCATCAGAAAGGGATGTGATGAGAGATTGTAATTAATGTGAACCTAATTTTTTGTGTTCTCCAATGGAGGGACATCCTGTTCTGTCATTCATATCCCTGCAGTTCGGAATGAGGATAACATTGAAGACTTAGGGGTGCATCTTTCCCTCACATTCTCCACCAGTGCAGATACACTCACCTCGAAGAGTATGCAATCACCATTTAGAATCAGGTTCACAATCTGATGAACATGCCAAACATGCCAGAGCAGTTCATGGCGGCTGTAACAGCTGAGAGACCTGGCAGTCAGAGGACTGTTGGAACCCAGGCTAGCAAACTGATGATGGGCCTCTGGTCACAGCCAGCAGAAATTTTCTGGCGATGCATAAATAGAAAGGGGAACATCTAGTAGAACTACCAGAGACATTGTATATGCATGTGTGGATGATGGAGGAATGTATTCACACCGTGCAGTCTGCCATGTCTCCAACATGGCTTTCTCTATGGAGAGGCTGCAACCATCATAGAGAGCCCCATTCAGCAGACCATTCAGTGGCTGCTGGCTATGTGCTCGGACCTGCATACATTTCAGGATCTGGTCACCGCTGCATTGGCCCTGAGCTCTATGCAGCAGGGGTCAAGCAAGAATGGGATGAGATGGCTAGACATTCCCAAGGTATTCCCTCCTCCTCCATTTGTCAGGAAGCTTCTGTCAAGCAAAGAGATGAAGGAGAAGCACCTGGATCCTCTCCTGGAGGTTCTTCTGAGGACTCTCAGAGGGTGAGCAGCTGTTCCTCAGGCAGTGACCCGAGCGTCTCCACGGCATCAGAAAAAGCATTTGCACCCAAGCAAGAGCCCTTCCATTTTCCAGGATCCTCCAGGCCTCGGCCAACCAGAGAATGGTCACCAAGATCATCTCAGGCAGCGGAGCATCGCACTCAGTGGAATCACTGTGGAACATTCAGAATTTTGACAGAAAGGTGCAGAGGGACCAACTAGAATGAGCACAATTACATTGTCTCCATTTCAAATGTGGATGTTGAACACAAGTCACAACGCTCGTAAATGCATGAGAGAACATGTTGCTGCACCATGTTGACAGTTTATGGCAGTATATGATTAAATAGTCTTATTTCCTTTATTTTGGTGTTTTAGATGGTGCTAATGTCATCTCCTGGTTAGCTATGTGAGTACCTGCAGAATAAGTTGCAAGTCTATATGGGTGAAGGCAGAGTATTAACCTCTCCATGATTGGAGTGGAAAGAAAGACCTAACTTCTTGATGGACAATGGTGAGTTGCTCTTGGAAGGATATGGTGAGGTCCTGTGAGTGTAAGGCCTAAAGCCGAGTACTTGTCAAAGGCAATTTGTTTTCTGGAATCTGGTTTGAATGTGGGACTCATGGGCCTCTCTTCCACATCTTTCCATTGCCTTTGCATTTGGTGCAGGAGCTTCAGCCTGATGACCTGCCTGTTCTGCTCCCTCCTCCCCACCTTATTCATCAGATAAGGAATGTGACCTCCAGCTCAGGAACCAGCAAGGTTTCCTCCCTTTGCTGCATGAGGTTATACAATGCATAACAGTTGATGATAATCCAAGAGACCCACCGAGGCACATTTTGTAGAGCCCTGCCAGAGCATTTCAGGGAGTGGAACTTTATTTTTGTCAAGCTGATGGTCTACTCAAGCATTGTCCTTGTTAATAATTGGAATTCAATGTGGCATCTGGGAGTGGTGGGAATGTATGCATCATGTGAACTCTCTGGAAACCGAGCACACACCTGAAGGATATGTTTTCTCTGGGTTCCAAATGAATTGCACATGAATGGAGTGGAACCATTTCTGTCGATAAATACCACAGGCTGGCCCCAGGGAGACCCGATTGCCACATAGGTGCAATGGATAACATCCTGCATTTTTGAGAAACCTGCTATGGCCCTGAAGCCTGACTCTCTGGGTCAGTTTTGTATTGCACAAACCCCTTGGCCCTCTTGAACAGGGATTTGTCACTTCTATGATACAATGGTGAATGGCAGCCTGGGAAATTCCACACATATCCCCAGTGGTGCCCTGGAAAGAGCCACTGGCATAGAGGTTTAATGACGCCAGACTGTCAAAGCCACAGGCAGTGAGTCTCCTTTGGGTTCCAGATGCTGTGGGCCATACCTGTCGCAACAACTTACCGACAACCACAATGTTTGTTGGCATTATCTCTCTGATATTTGAAAGTAGTTCAGGCAACATCTGTACACTGTGACACACAGCAATCATGGGCTTCCTCTTGACTGTCCTCAGTGTTTGATCCAACCACAGGTGAGTCACTTTTCAATGGGCTCTCACCATTTGTGCCTCTGGGCCCAGTACCAGACTCCCTCTGTGCTTCTTTTACTCCTCCACTCAGGGCTCCAGGAACATGGGTGGGCACGATCATGGTAGCTCTGAAAGCAGTACCAATGTCACGATCCTGCCCTGGCAAGGGTATGCTGTCCACTGGGTCCCTGCTCTTCAGAAAATATCTGGCACCTGTCTACGAAATGTGACTTCAAGTCACCAAGTTCCTGCAGCCAATTTAATTTGTCCTTGTCCTCCTATAGATAGTTCTTGCCCTTCCACAGTGAACTTCTTCCTCCTCGAGTTGTCCTTTCACCTACCTGCAATGACTTTCATCCTACCCGAAATTAACTTGGAGATTCCCGCAAAGACTCCCTGCAGTGATCCTTGATCTCCTGGCAATGATCCTCAATCACCATGCAGTGGCAGCATCCTTTCCTATGATGTATCACAGCCTCCTCTCCGCTCATGAAGAAAAATGGCTGATGGTGAACAGGAAGGTCCAAGTGGGTAACTTTCCCCTCATAGACTGACCTGCCTGCTCACCATCAGCTTTGAACAGGAAAACTGAAAACCTGCAACCCCGTGTGCCTCACATTTAATTCCAAAGCTACTATTTAATTGCAAAAAGTTCCAATTAATGAGTCATAAGCATATGCTAAACCAGTAAAATTACCCTTTTTCTGTGTGGTGTCGGCTTTGCCGAGTGCTTCCCCACAACTGCCAGAATAATGTGGGCCTTTGAACCCAATATCAGAGATCTGACATGGCACCTCTCGTGTGATTCAATGCCCTCCGCACCACCTCCCTCCCCCTACCCGCCAAACCGGCAGCCTCATTCTACGCCCTCAGCAAGCATTACATTCCACCCATTGGCAGTTTCATTGCACAGCAGAATTCCAAACCATTGTTTTACTTAATTCTTACCGATGACATTCAGGTAACCTTTTGTGGAGAGCTGAGCAACTTCTGCTCGTATCTGACATGTATCATCAAGAGTTGCTTCTTTAATTTCTAACACATGCTTCTTTCCATCAGTGGAGATCACAACCAATCTGCCTGGGTGAACTTTGTTTTCATTCCGGTACCATGTCACTGGGAGGTTTTCATGTGACAGCTCAAATTCAAAATGCGCCGTGTTACCTTCTTTAACTGTCTGATCCTTTAGCGGTGTAATGAACTTCAACCTCATACCTGAAATGTGAAGTAATGTATGGACCAGTAAATGTACAGTTCAAAACCATGCAATTAGTAATTCAATTGAAATCTATGTTTGTTTTATACCCTGTGAAAACTGGTTGCTGAGTTCCCCTACGTTACAACAGGAGCTATTTCAAAAGTATTTCTTTGAGCTTTGGCACATCCAAGGGTGGTGAATGCCATGATATAAATACAAGTTCTTGATTTACTGTAGTATTTTTTAAGATGCCTAACTCTGCAATCTACAAATGCAACTCCCCAAATCTGGATTAGTCCCAGGCTTTAATCTAATCTGGGTGGAATATTCTGAATGATAAGGTCGCCACCTTTAATTGCACACATTTCTCAGTGCTTCAAAAAAAAAAAACAAATGCTACAGGAAATGTATAAAAAAGCATCCCTAAAATATTTAAATAAGACTTCACAAGTATCTTATCACATTACCAAACCATAAGCCAAACACAAGTTAAGTCAATTAAATATTACCAATGCATTAATGGTTTAACCATGAATTGTAATTAATTAAAAAAACTTACCAGTTACAGTCAGTTTTGCAGTTGATTTCTTGCCCACAATTTCAGCGGTGTAATCTCCTTCATCATCAAAGGTTGACTTATTGATAACAAGAATGTGCTTCTTTCCATCAGCGACTAAATCAAATTTATCACCAGCCTTAAGAATGTCAGTACCTTTTGACCACAGAACTTTGGGAACCTCCTTGTTAAGCACACACTCAAAGCGTGCTTGCTGTTTTTCAGGAACAGTCACATCTTTTAATGGTGCGTCAAAGTCAAGTTCAATTTCTGCAAGAAATATAATATTTTAGTGAAAGCTAAACTAAAAAAAAACCTTTTCTTTAAAATTTCTCATCTCCTTTCATCATAAAAACTGCGCTGAGTATTTTCTTCAAAAGGGCTATTAGTTACCTTTAACTCTCAGGTATGCAACAGATGTGGCATTGCGTGCCTTGAAGACAACTTCACCAGCTTGATCCAGTTTGCAATCGTGAAGTATCAAGAAACGTTTTGTACCATCTGCTTTCATTTCACAGGTCTGAAAGTTTTTTAAAAATTGTAATTTAGGTTTTTTTTAAACAAAATAGCATTACATTCTTTAATTCCACATCTGTATGATAATGATTCTAGCTTTGAAGAAAATCTTACAGGAGATGGGCGTAGGATTTCTCCCTTGAGCTTCCATTCAACTGGAACATCTTGAGAGATCTCAGTTTCAAAGGTGGCTGTCTCTTTCTCATACACTTCCACGCTTTGCAATTCTGAAAGTATGTCAATCTCCCGTTCTAAAAATAGAACATTAAATGTAGTTTTCCTATTAGAGTAGAATGCTGAAAATATACCACCACAAGTAATACCATCTCAAGCAGACTTGAAAAATCTACACAAGAACTTCTTGATCATGAATTCCTGATTTGTATAATTTCCATTTCTTTTGGAAAACATATCATAGATATAATAACAACAATCTTCAATTAGAATTCAGAATGTTGCTGAGGGTAGGTTCCTTTGAAATACTGAAAGGTGAGAGGTGGAGAGTTGTTTGGAGGGGCATCACAATGGAGGTGGTCCAAGGCAGAGGATGATTCACTGAATACAGAGGCAGGTGGCATGGAAGATGGGGGTATCTGTCTTTGATAGGGAGAGAAAGGGGTGAGAGCAAAAGTACAAGAAAAGGGATTGATGTGGCTGAAGGGCCAGTCAACCATTCTTTGGGGGGAGTGTGGAGGAATCCTTCATTGAAGAAAAAGACATATCAGAAACAGTAGTCTGCACTTAGCATCATCAGGTGCAACAGAGTCAGGGAAACTGGGAAAATAGAGTGCTGTCCTTATGGAAAACAGGGAATGAGGCAGTGTAGTCAAGTTAGCTGTGGGAGCCATTGAGCTTCTAGCGAATATTCATTGGTAGCCTATCCCTAGAAATGAAGGCAGAAAAGTCAAGGTAAGGAAAGGAAGAGTCAGAGATAGACCAGGGAAATGTGGGAAACATGCAAAGGTGATGACATTTTCTAGTTCAGTGTGAAAGCAGGAAATGGCACTAATTAGGTCATCAAATTGCTTGAAAGAGAGATGAGGAATGTGTCCCAAATAGGGATGGAATAAGGAACATTTCACAAAACCCACAAAAAGGAAAGCATTTGGATACTCCTTAAAAAAAAAATTTACAGTACCAATTCATTTTTTTCCAATTAAGGGGCAATTTAGCTTGGCCAATCCACCTACCCGGCACATCTTTGGGTTGTGCCCAAATCCACACAAACACGGGGAGAACGTGCAAACTCCAACTCCACACGCTCAGTGACCCAGAGCCGGAATCAAATCTGGGACCTTGGTGCCGTGATGCAGCTGTGCTAACCACTGCACCACCATGCTGCCCCACATCTGGATACCTTAAGCAACACCTCTTCTAGAAGGAAATGAGTGGATTTGGAAGACTATTCAACGTGAGAACAAATTCGCTCAGGTAGAGAAGTGTGGTGGTGGATGCAAAAAAACAGAAAATACTGGATAATCTCAGTACGTCTGACAGCATCTGTGGAGAGAGAAGGGAACTAACATTTCGAGTCTGGGTGACTCTTTGTCAAAGCTAGAGAGAATTGGAAATAGGATCAGATTTATACTGTAGTGGGGGGGTTGGGGGTGTGGAGTGGTGGAGCTCGATAGAGGGTCAGCAACAGGTGGAGATTGACAAAGATGTTGTGGACAGAAAGACAAAGGGAATGCAAATGGTGGAGATAATGACTAAGAAGGGTGCTGATAATGGCACATTAAGAGATCAGAATGTGTTAATGGTAGAACAAGGTGAGCAGTGTGTCAAGGACAACCTGAAACAGGGTACAAGTGGGGTAGGATAGAGGGGAGAGGGGACAATGGTGAGGGGAAAACTGTTCGATGGAAGAAATGAAAATAAATTGATAGAAATAAAAATGGGGTGAAGGTAGTGCAGAGAATTCATAGTTGGAAGGTGTTGATCTCAATGTTAAGTCCAGAAGGCTGTAACATGCCTAATCGGAAGATGAGGTGCTGATCCTCCAGTTTGCATTGGCTTCATTGGAACATGAGAGCAGGATGGTGAGTTGAAATGGCAAGCGACTGGTAAGTCTGGGTCCTACTTGCAGATGACCGGTTCTGTGATCACCCAGTCTACATTTAGCCCCTCCAATGTAGATAGACCACATTGTGAGCAGCGAATGCAATAGGTCAGATTGCAGGACATGCATGTGAAGCACTGCTTCACCTGGAAAGAGTGTTCAGGATGGTGAGCAAGGAGGAAGTAAAAGGGCAGCTGTTTCACCTTCTGCGATTGCATGGCATGGTGCCGTGGGAAGAGGGTGGGATGTTGGGAGTGATGGGGGAGTGGACCAGGGTATCCAGCGGGGAACGGTCCATGTGGAATGCTGACAAGGGGAGTGAGGGGAAGATGTGCTTGGTCCATCATGCTGGAGTTGGCAGAACTGGTGGAGGATCATTCTTTGAATGCGGAGGTTGGTGGAGTGAAAAATGAGGACAAGAGGAACCCTGGTTCTGGGAGGGAAGGGAAGGGGTGAGAGCAGTAATGCGGGAGATGGGTCGGACAACGTTGAGAGCTCTGTCAACCACAGTGGGTAGGAAACCATTATTAAGGAAGAATTAAGATATCAGCAGCACTGTTTTGGAAAGTGGCATAATTGGAACTGACGTATCATAGAATCATAGAATTTACATTGCAGAAGGAGGCCATTCAGCCCATCGAGTCTGCAGTGGCCCTCGGTGGTGAAGGAACTGGAAGAATGGGATGAAGTGTGAAGAGCTGTAATCGAGCAAGCTGTGGGAGTCAGTGGGCTTGTAATGGATACCAGTGGGCAGTCTACCCTCAGAAATCGGGATACAGAGGTCAAGGAAGGGAAGGGAAGTGTCACAGATGGACCATGTAAGGTGATAGAGAGGTGGAAATTGGAAGCAAAATTAGTACATTTTTCCAGGTCCAGCTGAGAACCAATGGAGTCCATTTGTGCCTCTGGTCAAGGAAGTTGGGCAGCCCTCAAACTATTCTGGTGGAGGATGGAGGCATTGCGAGAATGCACATCTATGAAGAAGATGACATGGTTAGCACTAGGAAATTGGAGACGGTTCAAATGGCTGTGGGCACTGGAAGAGTCATGGATGTAGCTGGAGAAAGACTTGACTGGGGTGGATAAGATAGAGTTAGATAGAAAGAAACTAATTCAGTGGTGCAGGAACAGGCTGAAATGATCGATCCATCAAGACAGTCTTATTGTGGATCTTGGGAAGGAAGAAGAAGCAAGCTAATCAGTGTCGGAAGTGAATTTGAAGGCCATGAGAGAAGATGACTATGTGGTTGGAGGGAATAGGATGAAGATTACCATGAAAATAGAGGCCATTTAAGGATGTTCCTAGTTCTGATGAAAAGTCATCGACCTGAAACCTTAATTTTGTTTCTCTGTTTGCCGATACTGCCTGACCTGCTGAGCAATTCCAGCATTTTCAGTTTCTACTTCAGATTTCCAGTAGCTGCAATATTCTGCCTTAGTAGCAGGCAGAGGTAGAGTTGATTGGATGACGATCAAAATGTTCAAAATTATAAATTAAAGTTATATTTCTTATTTCCAATGATTAATGAGACAGTAAATAGAAAACCTAACTTAAAGACTATTCTCTGAAAAACACATTGAGAGGTTAGCATTTTTCATGTACCAGATTGCTAGGTTAGGAATGCCCCATTAGATAAAGTGGTGGAAGTGGAACCTAATATATTTTTCAAAAGGCAAGTGGAGAAATACTTCAAGGTAATGGAGAAAAGGCAGGGGAAAAGGATTAAGTGAATTGGTCCAATGATTGTAAAATTACTTCATAGAACCCCTACAGTGCATTGGAGGCCATTCAGCCCATCAGGTTGGCACCGATCCTCTGAAAGAGCTCCCCACCTAGGCCCACTCCCCCAGCCGGTCCCCGCAACCCCACCGAACCTGCACATCTTTGGACTATGGGAGGAAACCGGGGCATGCAAAGGAAATCCACGCAGACATGAGGAGAATGTGCAAACCCCACACAGACAGTCACCCAAGGCCAGAATTGAACCCGGGTTCTTGGCGCTGTGATGCAGCAGTGCTAACCACTGTGCAGCCTTGCCTTACTTTTATAATTGGAATATCAGAAAATCACCGGACAAAGATTTCTATTTTATGGTGATAAACAACATAAGAAACATTTTTATAAACTAGTAACTTAACTGTGGTGTTGCTCACAAGTCAGTAACTACAATATTCAGGATCTAGCTCAAAAGGCCACTTGTGGCTCAAGCTTACTGCTACATTCCTTCTGTTCACAAAGGAAATGAATGAAAAATCCCGACAGAAATTTTCAACGGTGACCAAACATTATGAAAGTAGGAATTATAATGCATAGACATGTAGCGTGTGCCCTACCTAAAATTATTAATAATACAGATAAGCAGTGCTGTAAGGGCAAAGGAGTGAAAATTTCTACAAGTAATAGAAGACCTACCATCAACAAACAGATTGGCTGTCGAAGCTTGTCCTTCCACCTCCACTGTGTATTCGGCCATATCTTCCGGTGTTGCATTCTTCACAATGAGAGTAATAATTTTCCCAACTTTCTTAATTTCAGTTTTTGCATTGGGTTCCATTGGAATCTCCTCCTCACCCTTGAACCACTTAATATTTGGCGTGTCTTTTGCAATTTCACATTCAAAAACGGCATTTTCTTTTTGCTTGACCCGCTGGTCCCGGACAGGTTTAACAAACCACTTCCTTACAATCTCTACAAGAGATAAAAATAGATAAGCTGAAACCAGTCCTGAAAACCCTTCATTTCTGTTTCAAATATATAAAAATGTTTTTATATACTAACCTTGCACATTCACTTTTTCTTCACATCTTATGTTAGCAGTCTCAACAGAATACACTCCGGCATCACAAAAATCTGAAGTTGGAATTGTAATTGAACGCTGTAGCCCAATGACACTAATCGTGTATCTGTCCGATGTGGTTTCAAGAGGTTCACCATCCTTCTTCCAAACCACCTCTTTGTCTTTGGTCAGCTCACAGGTCATATACAGGGGCTGTCCTTTGAAGATGGTTGTTTCCTCTTCCAGTGTTTTGAAGAATGCCACTGGCACTTCTAAAATGTTTTGGGAAAATATCAATTAATTTTCTATAATAAACTAAAGTTTTCATTTATACAAAATTCTCAAAAGCCTTTCATAACATGTAAAAGATCCAAGTCTGCATTGAACTGATGAAGTACTATGCAATAACATGGTAACATTGTATATGACCATTTGAGCTTATTAGATTGTGACAAGAACTATTCAGTAGGATTCCTAAGTTGCACAGTTTTAATATAATGCGCAGTCTTGCTCTTGGTTTGCGCTGTGAAATATCTCAAACAGCAATGCTAAATACCTTCAACAATTAGTTTTGCTGTGGATGTCTTTTCTTGCTTGCCGAGGCGACCTACACAGCTATATTCACCAGTATCTGAAAGCTGTACATCAATGATTTGTAACTTTCTATCTTTGCCATCGGAGGTAAATCTGTATTTAGGACTTTCTCTCACAGTGCTCCCATCCTTCATCCATGATGTTAATGCTGTAGACGGGGAGATCTGGCATTCAAAGTTGGCAGCAGACCCTATAGACTCCGCTTCCTCCAACACAATATCTTGTAGCTCTTTGACAAATTTCAGTGGGACTGCTTTGAGCTGGAATCCTGCAAAAGGTGGCTCCTCTGAGGGTGGCCTTCCCGAACCTGGTTTAAGTGGTTTCCTGTCTCCGTCTCCAGGTGATGGTGTTTTTTTTCGCTAAAATTTAGAGTTGAAGATAAATACATTGGATTTTATTTGTTGCTTTTTTAGCATGCTTCTGAAGATGGTTTGATGCGAACCAGACACTTAGATGCCACGTGCCATTTTCAGTCGGTAAAGAAACGACAGCGATGCAAGCAGAGCAATGAAACTGACTAAGAGACCAAACTCTGCAAACTTGGTTTTAGTTCTTCTCTGAGGTAAATTGGTGCATTGAACCTCATCCTTCAAAGTCTATACATTTCATCATGCGATTCAGGTTGTAAGATTTACATAATATCCAGCCACTAGAATTTCAGCACAGATATATTCGCCATTCATCAAGGAGCATCAGCGATTCATAATCACAGTCAGCAGGCAACACAATTATATTCAAGTGGAAACAATTCGGTACAGCCAAAACACGAATTGTGTGCAAATAGAAAAATAAATGCATGCATTAAAGTATTAGATTCTAGTTAGGTGACCATGACAGCATATATTTCTTCATTTAGTTTCCATGCCACGTTCTCCTCCGTCAACATCAGTTGTGGCCAATATTCAAGTGCAGTACACAAAACTTGCGGTCAGGTAAATAGGATTATTTAAATTATTACTCTTTGGAGGTGCAAGCACAAAAAGAGAGGACAGTTCCATGCAAATGTAGGTAATGCAATCTTCATCTATGCTCTGCTATCCAGTCTGCAAAGCCAACAATATTTTTTGTAATTGGAAGACCATGCAAATTGAAATGACAAATTAAATTCTAAAATAACTGCAATGTATCATAGTGCTTAATGGAGGTTTTCACTAATGTATGAATGAAATTTAAATGGAGTTCTGTTTAACAGCAATATAATAGGGGCTGGTTTAGCTCACTGGGCTAAATCACTGGCTTTTAAAGCAGACCAGCAGCATGGTTCGATTCCCGTACCAGCCTTCCCGGACAGGCGCCGGAATGTGGCGACTAGGGGCTTTTCACAGTAACTTCATTGACGCCTACTCGTGACAATAAGCAATTTTCATTTCATTTCATTTCAATTCATTAATTCATCTAAATTGATGTTATGTTGGAATATTATTGCATGTGTTTGCATCTAAATGTTCAGTAGTGCTCGTGGAACAAGTATATATGTGTACAATCATGCATGGATTCATAACTGTGACTATATCCTTGATATTCCCTCTCACCTCTTAGTATGCCTCTACCCCTGCCGGCTTGATCAGCTGGTGCCTTAGCATCTGTAGTGAGATAGTAACATAATTATCGGCATGTCATGACTATCCTTCCAAATTATTGTATGTTAAAATGCTTCGGTAATAGCCCAAGGGTGGAAACAATGAGGTAGGAAAGTGTATGAAATTTAGAGGCAAAAATATATTTATATATTGATTATCTATAACACAGGCAAAAAAATAAATGACAAATGGCACTACCATTTGTTTAATACACTAAACAAAGACTTACTCATGCGGCTAGCGGAGATTTAAAATGAAGAAAAAGACATATTAGTTTTGAATGAAAAATGTGAAACCAGACAATTTTAAAGTTTTGCAGAAGCCTGTACCTTCAATGATGTGTATGAAAAATGATTTTAATTCACCAATAGCTCTGTTAATAGCAAACAACAAAGCCAATTAAGACAATTTTTCTTTGGGAAGCATAGGACGACATAGACCAAACACAAGCAGCAGACATGAATTTTAGACTGAACATTTTTGACAATGGCGAAATGTCAAGCACATAAAAACGAGCTGCATTGCCAGGACAAACAAATATGTTTGACAAAGATGAACACACACAAAAATAAAGAACATAGATCCATTTTCCAAAGCACAAGATACGAACAATCAGTTTGATAGATGAGCAGCAGCCATCTCACCTCGTCGTTTGTAAGGCTTTGAAGGAGTCTCAACTGCACCCTCAAACTCTTCGTCATCTTCATGCTCCCAATCAACAGATGAGCCATATTCCTCCTCCTCTTCCGTCAGCTCCGATCCCCAGTCACCTTTGTCCCGTAATTCCTCTATTGATATTTCTTCTGATTCTACATCGTAGTCTTCTTCTGTTGAGATGCTTTCGGAGGGAACTTTTTTGACTTGTGTTAGTTCCAATTCTTTTTCAGAAACTGATGCAACCCCTTTTCCTGCTTTAAGATGTGCAACATCTCTAGGCGTCAGTACCTTCTTCACCGGTATTTTCTGTGGCTTTTCTTCCACTGCATGTTCTTTTGAAGGAATCTTTGCCAGCTGTATGTGATCCTTTTCTTCTTCTGATACTGGCACTTTTCCCTTTCCAATTTTAAGATGTGCATTATCAGGTATATCTCTGGGTGTCACTACCCTCTTTACCAGTATTTTCTGTGGCTTTTCTTCTACCGCATATTCCTTTGAAGGAATTTTCGCCAGCTGGATATGATCCTTTTCCCCTTCTGATACTGGTACTTTTCCCTTTCCAATTTTAAGATGTGCACTATCAGGTATATCTCTGGGTGTCAGTACCCTCTTTACTGGTATTTTCTGTGGCTTTTCTTCCACTGCAATGTCTTTTGAAGGAATCTTCGCCAGCTGAATATGATCCTTTTCTTCTTCTGATACTGGCACTTTTCCCTTACCAATTTTAAGATGCGCACTATCAGGTATATCTCTGGGTGTCAGTACCCTCTTTACTGGTATTTTCTGTGGCTTTTCTTCCACTGCAATGTCTTTTGAAGGAATCTTCGCCAGCTGAATATGATCCTTTTCTTCTTCTGATACTGGCACTTTTCCCTTACCAATTTTAAGATGCGCACTATCAGGTATATCTCTGGGTGTCAGTGCCTTCTTTACAGGTATCTTCTGTGGCTTTTCTTCTGCTACAGCCTCTTTTGAAGGAATCTTTTTCATCTGTGCCTGATCTTTTTCTTCAGCCACTGGCACTTTTCCCTTTCCAAATTTAAGATGTGCACTATCAGGTAAAGCTCTGGGTGTCACTACCTTCTTTACCGGTATTTTCTGTGGCTTTTCTTCTATTACAATTTCCTTTGAAGGAACCTTCTTCAGCTCTATGTGATCCTTCTGTTCTTCCAAAACAGGCATTTTTCCTTTTTCAATGTTTAAATGTGTTTCTTCAAATTTCGTTGGCGGGATCTTTTCAGGAACTTTCTGTATTTTCTGTGATTCTTTTGCTTCAAATATAATTTCTTTTGAGGAGAATTTTTCTAATTGTACTTGTTCCTGTTCTTCAAATCCTTTCTCTTTATCCATTTTAGAAGGGATAATTTGTGTTTTCTCTTTATAAACCATTACATCCTTTTCAGGTAGTTTGTGAATCTTTGGCCGTTCTTTCGCTTCAAATGCATTTTCTTTTGAGGGAACTTTTTTCAGGAAAGCAGTTTCCTGTTCTTCTTTTGAAACCAGGACTTTCCCTTTTACAATCTTTAAAGGTGTCTCATGAGGTTTTTCTTTTGAGGGTATCATTTTAGTTTTACGTGCTGCCTTGGAAATATCAACAGCCTTTTCTGCAGTAACCTCTGGTACCATTTCTGAAGCAGGCTCTTTCAAAGCAATGTCCCTGGGTATTCTTTCGAATGGATACACTTCAATACTTTTGGGTGCCTCTTCTTCAGGAGGTGGTGCAATCCTGGGCTTTTCATGAATAATTTTAGGATGGTCAACTTTCCTGAAACTAGGATATTCCTTTTCCTCCTCAAGTTTAGGAAATGTACTCCCTTTCCTCAGTGCCAAATGCTTGTCTTCATCTTCTGGTACTATAGGGCTTTTAGTAGGTTTTATCAATGGAATGATTTTCTCCTTATCCTTCTCTGCACCAGCAACTATAGCCCGCTTTAAAGATATATTTTTTTGGTCTCCTACTTTCATAGGATCTGGTTCTGTTCTAGTTAAAAGCACAGTCTTTTCAAGTTCTTTTTCAATTTTAGGCACTCCACCAACTTTTTCCAATATTATTTGCTTTTTTCTATCTTCCTCATCGCTGGGTAGTTTCTTTGATATTATATATTTTTCTTTTAATGCTTCTTTTTTAGGGACTGTATCATGCTTTCTTAATAGTACCATTTCTGTTTCTTCCTCTTGTTGAAGGATCTTATCAGGTTTCTGAAGTGGTGTACCTGGCTTCCCTTCCATTTCTTTGGATTGTACTTGAGTAACCTTCCTTGGTAATATTTTGTATGTATCATCTTGTTCAATAGAAATTTTATCTAATTTCTTTAATGATAAACTTTTCCCAACATCTTCATTTATTTTAGGAATCTCACCAACACGCTGTAATATTATTTCTCTTTCTGTTTCTTTCTTTTTTAAGATTACATCTGGTTTCTTTAGCGATACATGTTCTTCATCTTCCATTTCCTCAGGACCTTTAGCATGTTTCCTAACTTTTACCCCTATGTCTTCTTCTTTAGGAGAGCTATCAACCTTCTTTAATATAATACCCTCATCTTCATCTTTCTCTTCCTTGGGAACCTTACTAATTTTCTTCAGTACAGGAATTTCTATATCTTCTACTTCCTTTGGAATTTTCACTGTAGATTTTAGTTTCAAAGATGGCTTGGGTTGTTCTGCAGCTATAAAGGTTTCATACATAATTTAGTGACACATCGTAAAGGACTTTTTTTGCAATTCCATAAAAGAACAGTCTAACATTTAAACAAAACCAAACAATGTCTTAATCTCCAAACTACATTGGTGTTCACCAAATTAAACACACTGTGAAACGAACCCATAGACAGTAAAATTTCCAAATAAACACATTAACAGAAGATACCACAACAGACAAGATACATGAATTGTACTTTTTAAACAGACTGAAGAGACAATTTGGTACAACCGATACACAACATTTAGAAACCTGTGGACTTAACTTCACATTTAACATTCAGGAAAAGAAACTGAAATTGTATGTCGACATACTATATTGTTAGGTAGTTTAAAATTTACCATTGTAAATTAAGATTCAAGCTTTTAATAAATTGTACCTTTAAGGGGTTTCTTGACTGGTGCTGGAGCAGAAACAGGGAGTGTCGTAACAGGTACTTCTTCAGTTTCAGGCACTTAAAAAATAATTCAGAGATTTTGTTACCATTAAAGTCATATCTTCAAAATCACAATTATATGGGATGTTGTCCCTCAAAATGTCAAAAATATTTTAAATGCTTCGCAAATTATTCCATGGTTCAGTAGCTACAGTGCTTTGAATTATTAGAATTCAGCATCTGTCTAGTTTTGACAAGCATTTGCTTTCCAACTTTCCACTTGATGCTGAATTTGTCAGCTCATCCTGGTCATCAGAGAGAGAGAAGAAAAACTTGGGAGGTGTTACTTTCTGTCGGGTTTAGACATGCCACAAGATTGGCCTTGATAGAGTTCTTAGACACTTAAAACTCATGTTTATTCTTTACTCTTGAGAAGGGATGAACAGGAGAATTAGAAAAATAAAACTGGTAATATTATTCACATTGAAATTGCTTAACATGTTAAATATTATTCATAACTATAAAACCAAAAGAAGTAATTGGATAGATCGGGGGATTGAATTTAATTTTTCATAGCTAAATCTTATATGCACCCGACATATTTTCCTTTCACTGTAAGTACTGCTTTACTAATTCGACTGTAAGAATGATACCTGGGTGACAACATTAAAACAAGGGACAGTTGAAATATTACCAAAAGCAAGCATGTACAATTAAGCAATGAAATAACGAACCACAAGAAAGATGAAATGCAGATGTGGAGATGTGATGGAAGTGAAAGGTATTGAAATGCAGAATGTTTCATGGATTTTGCACCAGTGACACAAGCCAATGAGTGACATAGATTTGTATACCTTCCAAATCTTGTTTCACTGGAGCACTGACTAGAACATCACCTTTAGGTTCAGTCTTCTTGGTAATTGTAGTCACTTCAAAAAATATTTTGTTTAAGTATTTAGTGTGCATTTACATGATCTAAATGTCTGACAATATCAACAACAGAAAACAGAACATGTGTAATACTGAAAGAACAACAAACATAATTATTTAACTTTAAAAAAAAATTTAACAAAGAACCTTTGAGTGTCAATTATTCCGTATCATTTTTTCATTTGTACACGGCAGATGAAAGATGGTAGCCCCATGAAAAAGACTCTGAGCAACTCAGCAAGCCAATACCCTACCACATAAAATGGTCTTAGGTGGACAAATGTTTCCAATACTCCTTTATTTTACACTGCATAGTTCTAGCTGATTAGTCTCCAGCCTTGGCTCTTGAAAATTAGGGTTTACATTTTCTGCACTCAGGTAAATGGAGCATGTCCCTATTTGGGACTCCATCCATCAAATATTAACTGTCACTTATATGAACTTTTACTTAGCTAGTTTGCCAAAGTTTAACTTTGGTGGGGAATTTCTAAAAATTACTGCATTCACAAATCCTTCCACTCCTCAATAAACATGAGAAGACAGGAAATATAGAGCCAGTGTAACTAAAGAACATCTGAAATGTAGATGTCAACATTGGAGACAACAGTATTGTGAGTAAACAGAGAGCCTCGCAGAGAACATATATAAAAATCAAAACTTCATAGACATTTCCACTGGCTGTGAGATGCTGCAGCTGTTTTAGATTAGAATATAATCTTCTAATAAATCAGTTCTATACCTTTCTCAGAAATTAATTTCTTTTTTTCAGGACGTCTGACTTCAACAATTTCTTCATGGAAAATCTTCTCACCAGCCTCAATAATTCGCTTGGGTAAAATAATCTTTTCAAGCTGAGCAGATTCTTCACGTAAACCCATCTCATTGGACTCAACACTTTTCTCATATACAGTCACCTCATCAGGTTCAACAATTGCCTCATGTAAAATCTCATCTGCCTCAACAATTTCCTCAGGTAAAATGATATTGTCATCCTGCACAGTTTCTTCTGAAAATGTCATCTCATAGGACTTGACAATTTCCTCAGGTAAAATTATATTGTCATCCTGTACAGTGTCCTCATATAATATCATCTCATCAGACTCGACACTTTCCTCATATGTCATCTCATCAGCCTCAACAATTTCCTCAGGTAAAATTCTCTCATCAGGTTGAATTGTTTCTTCATGTAAAATCATCTCATCGTGCTCAATAATTTCCTCGGTCTTGTCAGCTTCAACAATCTCTTCATATAAAATCTTCTTGAAAGCTTCAGATTTTGAAGAAAAAGTTTTAGAATTTTAGATAATGGTCAGAAATGTAGAAGTTTTGGTTTGAAGAAAGTATAAGATGACACAAACGTTACCACATAAAATACCAAAACATTGCTACAAACACAGGTACAAAAATCAGGATGTAAAGATAAAGCCACAGAAGATTATCACCAAAACAATCTAGATAAAACAATGAAAAAACAAGAAACAGAGAAGATATTACTTGTTATTGGAAAAAGCCCATGGAACGTTAAAGCTACCATTAGTAATACATGTGAAAAGACCACATAGATGAGAGTACCATCACTTCTGTACCTTTTACTGGAGTAATTTCCTTGATTTCTGCAAATGTGATTGGAACAACTTTTTCAGGCACAAGTTTCTTGGCAGTCTCAGGCACTTTAAAGAAATTATTAAAACTGCTGTAAGCCGCAATAAAGATTTTTCTTCTTGAAGAGCAAAACAAGTTCATTAAAGAACCCACAATTAAAAAAAAATTATAAGAGCAATTTTCAGGGAACAAAATTGTACAGTATTAACAATATGGAAACAGGCCATTCAGCCAGTGATCATGTCCCAGCCTTGTCTCACCCTATTTCATTCAACCCCATCTGCATAAATTTCTATATCTTTTTTCTTCAGGTACTTACTAGCTGTCCTTTTCAATATCATGTGCTATTCAAATATTACATGTGGGGCAAGTTCAACATCCTAATCACTCTCTGAGTAAATATATTTCTCCTGAATTCCTCATTGGATTCATTCATGACTATGTCTTATTTGTGTCCTTTAGTTTTGGACTCTATCACAAGTTGAAAAGTTTTCATTATATCTACCTCATCAATCCCATTCATAATTATAAAGCCCTCTATTAGGTAATTGTTCAACCTCTTCTTTTCTCGGGAAAACAGCTCTGGCCAGTCAGTTTTTCCTGATAGGTATTACCTCTCAGTTCTGGCATCATCCTTGGTATTTTTTTTTGCATTCTCTATTCTTTAGTAATTTGGAGGCTGGAACTATGCACAGTACTCTAAGGGTGTTTGAGCAAAGTTCAATGCAAGTTTAGCTTAATCGATCTGCTTTTCAATTTAATTCCTTTAGAAATGAAACCCAGTGGTTTGTTTGCATTTTTATGGTGTTGAACACGGTAGCCAACTAACTAATAATTATTTTCTTATTGTTAGGGACAAACTTTCCATTGCTGCAGGCAGATTACCCCGGCCAGTAATACAAAACAAGAGCAAAATACTGTGGATGTTAGATGTCGGAAATAAAATCAGAAAATGCTGGAAAAACCCAGCAGGTCAGGCAGCATCTGAGGAGAGAGAAACAGGGGGTGGAACTTTTTCTACCAGGCTGACCGACCTTGAAGAACGGACAGCCCATCTGGCAGCGGTGTAGCAGGTTAGATCCATCTGAGGTTAAGATGTTAGCTTGCCTCCTTCATCCAATAAGGATCCATACATGTCACATAAACCTCTGGGTCAAGGGTGCCTCCATGTTGGAGGCAGCTGATGCAGTCACCCACTCTCACCTCTCTTACTTATTGACACCAGCAGAAAGAGAGCAAGGCCCAAAAGTGAAGAAGTCCTGTCCAGCATTTGAACAAGCCCAGAAAAGAGCGAAGATATTGCATACGATGAAAGTGCACCTACAGAAGCATCACAAAAGACACCTGCATCTTCCATGAGCCGACAGGCAGACATCTTGGTGGATATTAGATTTAGTTTAGGAACGATATTAGATTCTGGTGGTCACTGAACGGACATGTGTTCACAGCAGGAGGAGGCAGGATCAGCAACGCTTTCTGGCACTTGGGAGTGCTGGAGAAGAGGCACCTGCGAGATTCAATCCAAAGACAGGCCTCTGGAATTGACACTCCAAGAGCTGCTGGAGAGACAGCAAGAGATGGAGGAAAGTCAGGTAGAGATGTGGGAGGCTCTCAACAGAGTCTCACACAAGGTGGAGGGGTCCCTCAGCCTGCCAACTGATGAAGTGGTGCCGACCTGTGCATGCTTGGAGGGCTCCATGGAGAACCTTGCCAACAAATTTTGCCGAAATGCACGGAGGCCTATACTCCATCGCTGTAGTCATCAATAAGCTTCTGTGGTGGCTACATGAGATGAGAAGGGGACAGACACCTCAAACTCACTCCAGATGGCCCGTCCCCTCAATGAGTCAGACAGGGTTCCTTGGCACACAAAGGTAGGAGGAGCAACAGTTGGATACACCTGGGACCTCCACTCAGGACTGAGAGTGCCTGACCCTTTCAAATCACCTTTGCTTCTGACCCATTCAGCCTTGTCCTCTGTGACCCTAGAGGAAACAACTGTCCCATAGCAGGATGGCCAAAGTAAGCCGAGGTCCTCCAGACCTCTGGTCTCCAGAGGATGGCCACCAAGACCATCGAAAACAACAGGGTCAACTGGCTAGCAGGCTGCCACCATCCACACAACATGTGTCGGGGAACAATTAGAAGAAGTGTTAGGGAAAAGAAAATGAAGACGTTCAGATTTCAGAAGTGGTGCATTGGTGCACTGTTATGGTTACACACAGCACACTTTTAAAAATATAGTTCACTTGCATTGTAATCATGTCTGATGTGGTGTATTTGCGATAGTCCTTAAACTTGTGCATCAACTGTCCAATATCTTCCAGAATTAGGCAGGTGTAGAGAAAAATGTCTTTTCCAGGGTCCTTCCGAGCCATGTGCAAAGTCCTCTTCACGCTTTCATCTGTCCCAAGGCCCTAGCATTGTCAGTGCCACATGCTGGACTCTCCTTCAGTTGTCCAGTTGAGCTGACCCACATCTCAGCTCACTCCCGACCAGATAACCCAATGAAGCATCTTATGATCTCCACCATGAGTCTCTACATAACAGTTTGCAGCCATGATTGTCGTCATCTTCAAAGTTTAGTCTAATACCTTATTCCCTTCCCCTGTCATCCCCATCCTCCCTCCCGTTATAACTAACCGCCCAGGAATCACTCCCATGGCCACTCTTACACCCTCCTGCTTTGCTTCTGTCCAGGCGAAGGTAGAAGTTATCTACCTTCCGGAATATCCCCTCTGGTACGACTGACATACCTCCCTCATCCTGCCGACCCAAAAATCCACATCCACCTTCTGGAAGGAGTTGCTGCACCGAGAACAATCCCATCCTTGAATCTGTACGGAGAAGATTCACGTGGTTGATGCACTCCCACCCACTGCTGCACGTGGTGTTCCAGGGTCCAATTGCTGGAGGCCTCCACCTTCTCTTCAGATCTCGGCTAGCTGCCCCAGGCCTTCTTCAGGTAAGTGCTGACATGTACATGTCATGTTGGTCCAGACGTGTTCTGGACGGGCGACATTTCCTGCTGGCAGCATCACAGATCTGGGGCGGGGGGGGGGGGGGGGGGGGGGGGGGGGGGGGGGGAGAACACGGAGCGAGTCCAATCGTGCCTTCATCTGGATCAAGTTAGTGGGATGCAAATCAGTTTCATGCCGGCCTCTAGCAGGAATTTTAGTCGGCGAGAGTGGAAGATTCCACCACCATTTTACACTGGTGGAAAAAAGACTCCTGCTGCATTGCCTCCACCCCCCCCCCCCCCCCCCCACCCCGCACCCTGCCTGTTGTTGGGGGACCAGAAAATTCTGCCCAGAGTAAATGTTTTTAGGACGTATCATCAAGGACTCAAATCGTTACTCTGTTTCTCTCTCCACAGACGCTGTCTGACCTGCTGAGATTTTGCAGCATTTTCTGTTTTTATCATTAATATACAACAGTTCGTTTTGACCAGCCAAGTGTCCAAAATTCAAATTGTAATGTAACAACTATTTCTTGGCAACATAGGTATAGACTGATTTCAGTCTTGAGGCAGGACATACCGAGCAACCGGCCGTGAAACCGGGAGGCGGTCCGCCATTGGACATGGCGAGTTCTGGTTCCGCCATGGTTAGCGGGATTTCCCGTTGAATGGAACCCTTACTGCCAGGAAACCCACAGCGGGGGGTTGCTGTCACCCGGACCAGAAGATCCCACCAGCCTGAACGGCTAGAAAATCTTCCTGTTGGTGTCTAGATTGATACTAAGTTGAATTTCCAAACCACATCTTCTCAATTACAAACTGCACTTAATTTCACCTCCACAACTCTAAGGTGGAAGAGCCAACTCAATGGGGAACAAATCCTATTGCATGACTTTCAGACTCCAAAATTCTCTTTATTGATCTTCCATTTTCCACCCTCTATGGCTGCTAATTGTACAAAACTATGCTGCAAATCTTCTGTGTGTACAAATACTAACTTTCCCAGCACTTCTACCCTCATTGTTTACATTAATTTCCCAGTGCAATATGTTGAATTTAAAATCTTAACTGGGTGAATTACTTCACAGCTTCTCCTACTCTGTACCTCCGCCCAAACCTTGATTGCACATATAATGAAATTTCAGCTGAGTGCCTTTCTCAGTAATGACAATTGACGAAGAAACACTCTTGAGGAGATTCAGCCCCCATGTTTGTCATCAAAGCTCTCCATGACCTCACCCCATCTACCTAATTCATTTCAGCCTTCTATTCTTCCCACCTAGTGGCCCAATTCTTCTGATTCCAACATTATTTTACACCTGACCCAGCCAGATTCAAAATGTTTAGCTGCCAAAACCCTACTGTCTGGAGTTCCCTCCATACACCTCTTACACTCTATCTCTTCCAATCAAAACATCCTCAAATCCCATCAATAGAACCATCTTTTTGTTCATTCCCTTCCACTCCTCCCCTTCTGGCTCAGTGGCTATTTTCCTGACTCCTATTTGAATGTGGCTTCGGACATTTCAGACCTTTAAAGATGTCTTACAGATGCTTGTTGTTGCTCAAAATTGTACATTTGAGTTCATTTAATCAATAGTACAGAGACTTACAACACATTAAAATATTATTCAAAACACAATACAATAACATAACAGACAGGCCAACACGTAAAATACAAAACTACATGGATCAAAGCTATATAAATAGAAGAGCCACCATAGCACTGGGACACAAAAAGAATTAAAAGGACAGCCGTCCACAAATATACCTTTAAGAGAAGAAATTTTTTCTCTTTCTTCATAATAAACTTCTGTAATTTCTTCATGTGTGTGACGTTTCGTAACCTCAGGGACTTTAATAATAATAGATAGCTTTAGACGGTACAGAAGTTACCAACATCGAATATTAAAGATAAACAATGTTGACAGTTAGAACCAATACTTGTTTGACATGATACAGGTGAATATAGTTGAACATAATGTCACCAGACAATAACTTTCACTTCCAGGCCTTCTTTACATGTAACTCATTGATCTCCAGTCTGATCCAGCTGGCTGGTTGGTTGGCACAGGAGGCCACCAGCGAGGATAATTCACATCACCAGGGAAGGTTGATTAGGAAACAGTTGGGGTGTGGGGAAGGCAAACCAGTTGCGACAAAATTCAGGGCGGGGATAGTTTTCTGATGAGGTCTGGAAGAGCATTTCAATATCAGAGCATGGTCTGCAAGTTTAAAGCTGGATCTCTCTACCTTCGGGTCAACAAACCCCGGCTTAAAATGTATTCCCGCTTAATGCAGTGGCACCCCAGGGATAACTCGCTATCCACGTTTTATCTGCCCCCTCATCCAGGTTCTGTCGAAGAGAAGAATTAGAAACTCCCCAAGCTATAAGTTAACAATATTCATATGTCAGATGACTTTGGGAGGGCCAAACTGTTATTTGGAATGCTGAACAGAGCAACGCAACATATGTGCAAGCATCTATGCTCCATGCTATTTCATGGCTGTACTTCAATCGAGGCTGAATAAGCAAAGTGCTGGATGCTGTGGTATTGATCTGAGACATTAGACAAATATTCACAGCACAGTATGTTGTCATCAAGGTATAAACCTATTCAAAGTGGCTAGATATATTACTTATAATGAATAATTATAATTATTTGCTATAGCAGAGATTGTATAGCTTGTAATAAGGGTAAAGGAGTTTTATGATAAGTGGTTCATATGCAAAGATCTTTGGAGGTGGTAGGACATTGAGAGAGTAATTAGCACAGCATTTGGGGTCTGGGACTTCATAAATAGCGGTGCTGAATACAAAAGCAGGGATATTATGCTGAACATTTATAAACTTCTGGTTAGGCCACAACTAGAGTATTGTGTCCAATTCTGGTCACCACTCTTCAGGATGGTTGAGAGGATATAGAGGTTATTACCAGAAAGGACCTGGGGATGAGGGAAACTAGTTAAAGGGTTAGGTTGGAGAAGCCGTGTTTATTCTTGGCGTAAAGAGGTTGAGGGAAAATCTGATAGTGGCGTACAAGATTGTGACTGGATCAGCTGAAGTAAACAAAGAAAAGCTGTCCCCATGAGTTGATGGTACATGGACTAGGGGACACAGATTTAAGGTTTTGTGTTAGAAATAAAGGGGAGATGTAAGGAAGAACGTGCTCATGCAGCAAGTAGCAATGATATGAAACTTACTGCCTACGAGGGTGGTGGACATGGAGATGGTGAATGATTTAAAAAGGAAATTGGATAGGGACTTGAGTGAAATAAACTTGCAGGGTTACATGGATAAAGTGGAGGAATGGGACTGACTTGAATGCTTTACAGAAAGCCAGCATGGACTCAATGGCCTGCTTCTATGACTCTAAAACAGAACAAACATTTCAAGACTGATACATAACTGAATTACATCACTGACATTGAAACAAAGGACACCACAATTACGCAAGAAGAATTCTGATGAACCAGCTAATCACTGGTAACGTTCAGTAGAAAAAAGAATGCTCACACTAGCACATTTTTTCAAACACCGTAATTCATAGGCTGGTTTTGTACCTTTGCTATCTTTTTCTGAAGTGAGTAAGACTCTTCTTGAAACAGTGATGGGTGCACGTTCATCCCTCTTGTCAACTTGAAGCACTTCAAATATTATTTTTTAAGACAAATTAAGTATTCAGTAAGACAGACAACATAAATACATTCACGAAAAGCACAGAAATATAATGAAACAATAAACAAAATTGCGTTGTTTTCTATCATTTACAATATCGCTGACTTTTCTATTCAACTTGGGAGGTTTAAGGGAACATTATAATTTCTCAAACTCAAAGCATTTTAGTTTGAAAAATGTTAAAGCTACCTAAGGTGTCTTTTATGATTTTGTATAATTTAGAAAATCTGACAACCAAAGTTGAGTAATACAATTAATTAGACATTTTACTTTCAAAATCAAGACCAGATTGATTTAATGGAAAACTGCTGTTCCAATGCTAACCTAATGAGGTTGTTTTTTTAACCCAATTCACGAACTCCAGTACAGAACTCCACTTTGTGACATGAAATTGGCAATTTAACTGAGCCAGCAAAGGAAGTTTGAGAAATGTTTTAAGTAGTGTAGGAGATAGCTTTATTTTAAGCTTGACCCCTGAGGTTTATTCTTGGCGGGATTTTATCTGAGTGCTTGATGCTAATTACGAGTGTTTGAAATAGACAATATTCCATTCTATAGCACAAATGATCCTCCCTTCAACGAGCACCAAATTATCTTTAAAACTGTCTTAAGAAAGAAACAGGAGGTTAAAATTATTAAATTTATTCCAATCTTCCATTTTGCATTGTTTTTATATTTTCCATTTACGAGATAATTGCAATATAAATTCTACTTTTATGTTTTGAGATCAACTAAGTGAACAGTGTATATGTTTTAAGAGGAAACATGACAAGACTTTGAAAAGCAACAAAAAGGGAATCACGACTGAAAGACATAACATGCTGTGAACTCTTCTGTAACAAAAGAAAATCATATCAAAGGAAGTGATTGAGATATCCAAAAGTAAAAATAAAGAAACTTTGAAGAATAAAGAAATATTTCTTCTGAGAGATGCTTGCATAAAACATGAAGGAGAATTGAATTTTGACAGGGACGCAAAATTAAATTAAGTGGTTAATTAATAGATGTCCAATCCATTAATACCAATATTGTGCTTCCATAGAGTGCCCCACTCTATTAAATCTTTGTTTTACCTTCTTTGAGTGCAGGCTTCTCAACTGTTCTTGGAACAGTTACTTGTTCAGCTTCAGCAACTGGCTTCTTAGGAATCTCAGGCACTTTTAAAAACAATTATTTTCAAAATAAGTACCAAAGAAAATTTACATGAAAAGAAACTCACAATAGACACATCACACAACAGTTAATGTATCAAACGGATTAATATTTTCATACAAATTAGTTTACATTAAAGCAAACATTAGCACTACGTTTTACTGTCAAGAATGAACATTTCACAGGCTCTTCTATGACAATCATAGAATCCACCTCTTCCCCAGTCTGCTGCTAAAATGTTGTACACCAGTGGTTCATAGGAAAAATAATAAGTTGGTCATGTAAATTAAGGTAGTGTGTTATTACTTATGTCTGATTCATAGATAACAAATATAGCTTGCAGTTTCTTGCTTGTTTAGGTGATTAGAAATAATTAAATAATAGGTTCATTATGTGCACTAAAATCTGTAAAACAAAACTGCAATTATTCTGTATCACAACACCTTTGAGAGTCCACCTTTAAGAGTCCACCTAACAACGGATTCAGCAGTAATGAACAAGTTTAGCACAGATATTCTTTTTTTTAAAGGGGGCAATTTAGCGTGGCCAATCCACCTACCCTGCACATCTTTGGGTTGGGGGGGGATTGTGCAAACTCCACACAGACATTGACCCGGGGCCAAGATCGAACAAGGATCCTCGGTGCCATGAGGCAGCAGTGCGAACCATTGTGTCACCATGCCGCCCAGATTTTCAATACAGGTGAATAATGCAGAGTAAACAGTAGAGTTCTTGCATTTCTTTACTACCAGCTTCATAGATCAAAAATAAACCATACTCAGATGTAAATAGGAGGGAACTACTTACTGCATATCACAAATTACTCTTCATATATTATAGCAGGGCATGATCACTATCCTAGTGCACTAATATACCATGACATAATAAGTAACTACTGTTGCCTCTCATTATTTAGACATTTTAGGTTTATTGATTATATTGTATGACAGAGTGGGGTGAAGACTGCTTTTTGCTGAATGGGCAAAGTGTGCAGAGATATGAGTGGTGGCCTACATCTACACCCTCCAACTTTTCCTTCAGGAAAGTGGAAGTATGGGGTTTGCAATAACCTGTTATGAGCTATTGTTTGGTGCTGGTAAGCAGTTCCCTCTTTTTGACAAATGAAATGCATACTTTTATAACCTAAGTAAAACATTGTTAAGCTAACGCTCATCAAACAATGTTGTCTACTGAAATTAGTAAAGACATAAATAATGACTCTGGGTCATTCTCAATGCTGTCCAATCTGGGTAACTTCCATAAGTTATTCAATGTCAACCATCCTTTCAATTAGCTGATGCAATAACCCTGGCGTATACTTCCATTTCTGGGGACTTAGATTTAGGCCCGCGACTGTCCAAGTGAGATGTAGCAAAAATAATAATATTATGAAAATTAAATTGAATATTAATTCTTTAACAGGAACAAAGGTTTTGCTTCATACAAGTATTTCCAGCGTGAAAAACAACTAAAAGAAATGTACCTTTTTCAGGAACCATCTCCTTCTTAGGTTTCAATGGTTCAGGAACAGGTTTCTTGGGAACCTCTGGCACTTTAAGAAATAGCACAATATTAAGATGCTTATGGTACAATGCTTTTATCATTAATATGTTGATACAACAAGTTAAAGTAACAGAAGCATACTTGGCAGTCGAATTCAACCCAAATGGCATTGTCTATTCTCATGTACTTATACTGGAGGAGAAACTGTTTAAATTAAGACAAGATGGATCATCCGCCATTGGCCTAAGCAAGAGTAATGACAAAGACACATCCAAGTTGACGCAGCAAATTTCACCTCACTAACGTCTGGGGTCTTGTGTCAAAATTGTCCCACAGATTAATCAAGCAACAGCCTGACATTATAATCATACTCACCAAATTATACCTTACAGTTAATGTTCCAGATCCCAGCATCACCATCCCTGGCTATGTGCAGTCCCATCAGCATGACAGACCCATCAGAGATGGTGGTGGTATGGTGGCATACAATGCGAAAGGAGCTACACTGGGAGATCTCAACATTGATTCCTGATCCTATGACATCTGATGTTTTCAGGCCAAACGTAGCCAAGGACGTTCCTGCTGATTATCACCTATTGTCTTCTCTCGGCTGATGGTATAGTACTCTTCACAAACCATTTTGAAGAAATACAATGGTTTCAAGAAGACCAATTGTATTCTAGGTGGGCACTTTCAAGTTCTATCAGCAATAATGGCTTAGAAGCATCACGATTGAATGAATGGCCTTTTCTGAAGGTTATAATTGCTGCCGAACTGGGCCTGTGTGTGTGTGCTATATATCACTATCACAATACTAAATAGAATAGTTCAGAACATAGCGAGAAGCTCAAAACTGATCATCCTTGAGGCACCCTGGGCCATCAACAGCAGCAGTATTATATTCAACTGAAAACTGAAAACGCAGGTGGAATGTCGGGAAGACCAAGGAACTGATCATCGACTTCAGGAACTGTAGCACGACACACACTCCCGTCTGCATCAATGGCTCCGAAGTGGAGATGTTCGATAGCTTTAAGTTCCTGGGGGTCACCATCACCAATAGTCTGTTCTAGTCCACTCATGTTGATGCAACAGTCAAGAAAGCCCAACAACGTCTCTACTTCCTACGGAAGCAAAAGAAATTTGGCATGTCTGCAACTACTCTCACAAACTTCTACAGATGTGGGATAGAGAGCATCCTATCCGGCTGCATCACAGCTTGGTATGGCAACTGCTTGGCCCAAGATCACAAGAAACTGCAGTGTGGTGAACTCAGCCCAGCGCATCAAACCATCTTGCCACCCGCACATTGATTCTGCCTACATCTCCCGCTGCCTCAGGAAGGCAGACAGCATTATCAGAGACCCCTCACACCCAGGCTTTGCCTTCTTCCAGACCCTTCCAACAGGCAGAAGGTACAGAAGTCTGAAGACCTGCACATCCAGAAATAGGAATAGCTTCTTCCCCACAGCTAAAAGACTCCTCAATGACTCCCCCGGACTGATCTTCTCCTGTGTAAGAACACTATTCATGACACCCTATGCTGCTCTTGCTCATGTATTTGCTTTGTTTGGTCCCTTGTTCCGCACTGTAACCAATCACTGTTTGTTGATGTACCATTTCACAATGTTCTCTGTTGATTATTCTCTTTGTCTACTATGTACGTACTGTGTACGTTCCCTCAGCCGCAGAAAAATACTTTTCACTGTACTTCGGTACATGTGACAATAAATCAAATCAATCAATCAATTCTGCCATTTTGAGACTCAGTGCAGTGGCGGGTTGCTCCGGCAGCGACTGTCCCACTGAGTAGAATAGCAGGATCCTGTGCCTGGTCCAGTGCTTAAAAAGCTCTTTAATTATGCACAAGCGAGTTTCCCTCCGACTCTCCTGGTAGACCAGCAGCTGATTTGTCCGCCTCTCCTCAGCTGACAGAGTCCCGGTGCCATATTTAAATACCAGTCCAGAACACTGATATCACTCTCTCCAGTCCATCTGGCTTCACCAGACTGCAGGATGACACCAACGCAGAGGGAAAGGCTAGCAGCCTCAAGACGTCTGTTGCTCGATTCAACTCCTCTGCTCCTGAGACTCTCATGTCCCACATGGAACTCTACCCACTGCATCTGGGGTCTGTGAGCATCCCCTTCCCATTGACTCCCTTGTTTGTGAGCTTTTCCTGCAGCCTTGTTGGGGTCCATCTTTCCTCCCCTTGATCTTCCTTCTGCCTTCATTATTATTTTCATTACCTTCATTATTCATCTTCTTCATCCACGTCCTTGGGCCTCTGCCTGCTGTCATGTGCCCACTCCCTTCCCACTCCTATTGCACTACACTCCCTCCACATTGCCCTCCTTGACTTCATTAGGCCACAACCCCCCTGGCCTCAGCTCTCTCTCCAACCCGGTCGAACTTCAGACCTTTGTTGCGGTGGCTGCATGAATCCTGCAGCACAGTGCTGTCCAGATAGACACTGCTATGTGGTACCAGGGGAAGGAAATCCCTGTTCTCCCCAACCTCATCACAGTACTATTCCAACTTAATGACACAGGAGGGCCATGGGTCCAGCAGCACAATGCTGTCCATGAAGTCCAACAGATGGAGATGGAGGGCAGGAACCGGTTTCCCCCGCGGACTGGTGTACAGTTTAGCAGTGGCAGCATGCACTGTGACAGAAAGTTGTTACTCTCACCCCGAAGCTGCTGGCAAATTGACGACCGCCTTATGCACACTGTTCATCATTAGCAACCTGGTTTCAGACCAGCTTAGATTCCCACTGGCGTGAAGCAAGATTGGGAGGCCTGATAGGATGCCGGTGGGCAGCTGCTTTGATGAGCATTCATGAAATGCAAACCGCATTTGTGGGAAGGGCAACCCGTCATTAACCCGCTGCTGGAGGAATTGGATGTGCTTTTTACGCTGACAAGTTTATGACTTTTCGGCTCTGACCAGATTCATTGCGCCTACCCACCACCTAACTAGCCATGGACCAGTTGGGAGAATCTTATCATTCATGGCCCACCATAGCTTTTACTTTCCCATTATCATCAAGCCAGAGGGTCAAACCTGGTCCAATGATGAATGCAGAAAGGCAGGCCAGGAGCAGCACCAAACATGGCTAACAATGAGGAGCCAACCCTGTGAAGTTACAACATAGCACTACATTAAGCAGTTCACTATAGGCAGAGTTAACCAATCTCCAACCAATAAAGCTCTGTAGTCCTGCCATATTCAGCCACGAATGATGGTGGACAATGAAACAACCAATAGGAGGAGACTCCAAAAAAACATTCCCACCCTCAATGATGGCGGAGTCCAGCACTTCATGGTATAAGCCGGGTCTGAAACATTTGCAACGACTTTTAGCCTGATGTGCCATGTGGATTATCTATCTCAGCCTCCTCCTCAGCAGCACAGATGCTAGTCTTCAGTCAATTTGATTCATTTTGCTTAATACTAAGAAACAACTGAAGCCATTGGACACAGGCTTTGACAACATGCTGGTTGCAGCAGTACGGCTTTTTGACCCAGACCTATCCATGACTCTACCCAAGTTGTTCCAGTACAGCTACAACACTGGCATATACCTGACAATGTGCAAAATTGTCCCTATATGCCCTGTCACAAATAGCAAGAAACATTCACTTCAGCACGTCCCCATCCCCCCCTCTCAATCATTTGCAAAATGCTGTCAGGTTTTGTTGACAGCCTATTAAGCAACACACACTCAGCAATAGCTTGGCTGCTGATGCTCACTGAGTTCTGCCAGGGTCATTGGTTCCAGGCCTCATTTCAGCTTTGGCCCAAACACAGACAGAAACACTGAATCCAAGAGGTGTCATTAGAGTGACTGCTCTTGACACCAAGGCTGTATTTGACTCTGCGAGGAATCAAGGAGCCTTGCAAATTTGAGTCAATGGGAATTAGGGAAACGCTAGCTATTGTTTGGAATCATACCTAACACAAAGGAGGACGGTTGTGGTTGTTGGACATGGTAGCAACAATGACAATACTCCTAACTATATTGAGGCTTCAAACAAAAATAAAATATTAGCATTTAAACAGCAACAAGTCATCTGCTTCATACAAATATTTTCAGCATTTAAAACAACAAAAACAAATGTACCTTTTTCTGGAGTAACTGCTTCTTTCTTTGGTTTAAGTGGTTCAGGAACTGGCTTCTTTGGAACTTCTGGCACTTTAAGAAATTGTTTAATGTTGAGATGCTTAGGATACAATTTTTTTATCATTAGAATATCTAAGCAACAAGTTAAAGTAACAATAACATAGATGGCAGAGAAATCAAAAACACGGCAACATTATCGATCCGCATTTCGGCATATTGAGATAGGAACTGGCTAAAAAAGAAAATCAGATTGACCACCTGCCATTGACCTAAGCACTGGAAGCAATTGCGGCACATCTTGCCGATTCGACCCTGCAAAATCCTCTGCCAAACGTCTGGGGACTTGTGCCGTAAGTAGGAGAGCTGTCCCATAGATTAAGCAAGCAATAGCCTGATATAGACATGCTCGTAGAATAATTTCAAATTTTTAGAACTGCTACAATGCCACCAGGGTGAAACCAAATTTCACAAAAGAATTGATACAATACAGATAACGGGCGCAATTTAATGACCTCGTCGCGGCCAACTTGGTGACACGACGAAGCCGTTGAATCTCGCAAGAGACATCTTGAGAGACATCAGATTAACATATTTAAATGACTCATTTGGCTGTGCTGTATTCTCCTGGGGCCCAGGAACTAATGGCCTGCCTGGGAGACCTCGCCAGGGCGCCACAAACATGAACAAGGTGTAACAGCACTTCGGGAGGTGTTCCATGCCATTGACCCATGGGTGGTCGGGCTCTGGGCAGAGTGGCACTTTCACACGTTCACTGACACCCTGACATCTTGACCGTGCCACCCTTATCTTGCACATAAGATGTAGGGTATGTGGAGGAGGGGGGGGATAGCTCGAGGACCCCGTAAGATGTAAGTTCAGTATAGTGGGGGGGAGGGGGGTCCGAGAAAAAGAGGGGCTGAGGGGCCCGGAAGATGGGGTGGTATTTAAAAATGCTGTGCTGATCCATGAATAGCTGAGATGATCAGTGCAGGAAATTATGTAAGTGCGGCCTTGATGAGGTATTCCTGCTAAGGCCAAAAAAGACAACAACATTCTGTTATATAGTGGGGTCGTTCTCGCACTGCAGGAGCTGAGAAACCCCTCCCCCATAAATGCACCCGAAATGTGACCCTGTTTTTGTCCTGTTAAATCGCGCCCAATGTCTCATGCTCCTGCATCACTATCTCTGGCTATGACCTCTCCCACCAGTAGGATAGATCTACCAGAGATTGCAACTTAACGATAAGCAGTAAGGATAGAGTGACACTGTGAGCTCTCGACATTGACTCAAAACTCCAAAAAGTCTAATTGTTTCAGGTCACATGTGGCCAAGAAAATCCCCCGCTGATCATCCCTTATCACTCCCCCTCAGCTGATGAAATTGCTACCTTGCATGTAGATCACCATTTGGAAGAAATTCCGAGGTTAGCTCCGAGGGACCAGAGCATATTCTAGGAGGGGGGATTTTAATGCCTATCAGCAATAGCGGCTCGGTAGCATCATTGTTGACCCAGTTGACTGGGTCCTGAGAGATATAGCTATGAGCAAACTGGCCGTGTACCTCCTCAGTGGTGCGTCACACTAACACCATGCTAAATAGGATAGATTCAAAACAAAATTTGTACCTCAAGATTGGGTGTTCTGGAAGCACATGGGCTAACAACAGCTGCAGTATTTGTGTTTAATGCAAATGTTGTTCTGCCACTTCCCTGATTCTATCATTCCCAGTGAGCCAGGGGATCAACCCAGTTCAATGAACAGTGCCAGGAGCATGCTAGGAGCAGCAACACACAGATTTTAAAATTAAGTGCCATCCAGGTGACATGCATAACAAACACCTGAAGCAGTTTGCTTTAGAAAAAGTTAACCAATCCAAAAACCAATATCTTCAAACAAAGCTGTAGTCAGGAATGGTGATTAAAAATGAAACAACAATAGGAAGGGGAGGCCCCATGAACATCCTCTCCCTTAATGATGGCGGAGTCTCTCACACCAGTGCAAAAGGCAGGGCTGGTGCATTTGCAATCATCTTCAGCCTGAGGTGTCATGTGTCTGATCCACCTTGGCTTCCTCCTGAGTTCCCAGCATCACAGATGACAGTACTGAGCCAATTCTATTAATTGAATATGATTTCAAGAAATCGCTCAAGGCTTTAGGTAGAGCGAAGTTTATGGGACTTAACAAAATCCTTGGTGTAGTAACCAAGTCTTGTACTCCAGAGCTAGTCGTGTCTCTAGCCAAACTGTTCCAGTACAGCTACAGCACTGGCAGCTACCTGTCAATGTGCAAAAATGCCCAAGCAAGTTCTGTCCCCAAAAAGAAGGAAAAATCCAATTCAACCAATTACTGATCCAACATTTTTCACTCAATCATTTGCATGATGGAAGATATCAATAACAGTGCTTCCAAGTGACACACTTGCTCAGCAATAATCTGCTTGCTGAGGCTCAGTATAAGTTCTACCTGGCTTCAAGCCTCATTTTAGCTTTGTTCCAAATATGGACTAAAAAACTGATTTGAAGAGGTCAGGTCTGAGTGGCAGCTCTTGAGCTCAAGGCAGCATGTTACTGGATATGGCATCAAGGAGCCCAAGCAAATTTTAAGTCAATGGAAATTAAGGGAAAGCCCGCCACTGGTCATTGTGATGTCCAGCACAAAGGAAGATGGTTGGGTTGTTGAAGTTTCCAGCAACAATAACAATTCTTATAAACATATTAAAGCATGAACCATAAATACAATAGAATATTATTATTTAAACAGAAATTTGACATTTGGTCCATTCAAGTATTTCCAGCATCTAAAATAACACAAAGAAATACCTTTTTCTGGAGCAACTGCCTCTTTCTTTGGTTTCAATGGCTCACGAACTGGCTTCTTAGGAACTTCTGGTACTGTAAGAAACAGTTTAATGTTAAGATGCTAAACATCTAATAATTTTATCATTAAGATATCTAGTCAACACGTTAAAATAACAAACATAGTTGGCAGTGAAATTCAACCCAAGGCAATATTATCTATTATCATGTACTCATACGCCAGGGAAGAAACTGGTTAGAAAAAACCGACAAAAATTAGCCAGAAGTGACCCAAGAAACAACAAAGACACATGAAATCATGTCCACCCTGAAAAGTCCTCCTCATTAACATCTGGGGATGTGTGCCAAATCTGGGAGAGCTGTCCCACAAATTAGTCAATCTAGAGCCTGATGTAGACATGCCACCAAATCATACCAAAGAGTCAATATCCTCGACTCCTGCATCTCTACCCTGGTTATGTTTTGTCCCACCAGAAGGACAGACACACCAGAGAGATGTACAGTCTGGTATCACCCTGGGAGCTCTCAACCTTGACTCTAGATGTCATGAATTCCAATGATATTGAGTCAAACAAGGTTAAGGAAACTTCTTGCTTGTTAACACCCATTGCCCCCCCCCCCCTCCCCCACTTAGCTATTAGTTCCTACTCCTACATGTTGAACACCAGTTAGATGAAAGCTTGAGGGATGCAAAATAAAATAAAATATCTATACATAAAAATTTGAAATGTCTTTCTGTTCTATTAGTAAATATCTCCGAGGTCATTGAGCCAATCTCAACCAGTCTTGGTGGGATGATATCCTTGACCAAGGTGCATGTCTTAGGGGATTTAATATCTCACAACCCCTACTTGGGGGTGTTAGACTCATGGCAGAGGATCCTGAAGCCTGCCTACACTGTGTCCCCGCTGACATTGTAAGTCAGACATATTTTGACCAGCCTTAACCTAACATTTCAGGAAAGAATGTGACAAATTTACATCACGCATCTCCTAATTCTTTTCCTATTTCATTTGCTTTTTTTCTCATAATTTATGTGCTTTGTGCAAGTAATGTTCTGAGACCAACATTATTATTTGACAAGGCAAAAGCAACAGATGTCACACGGAGGTAGAGGAGAGGAAGAGGCTCGAGCAAGAAGTTGACAGACAGCAACAGAATGCAAGAAGACCCAATGTTTCAGGTAAGAGACCAAGATTCTTTAAAGAAGCTTTAACCTAGAATACTCAGCATAATTATGAGTCAGACCCAGAATGTGATACTGGCAGTACATCAGAGGTAAATTAATATTGAAGTGGAAAAAAAAGCCACCTTCAATCTGTTGCGCAAAAGGTAAAGTACAATTGCCACCGTTAAAGTGAGCCACCTGACCCACTGAATTTTTTAATGAGAAAAACACCTTTTAAAAAACATCAGAAAATGTAACAGCTGAGTAGGGTCACCAGAAATCTCTTTATTTTGTCCCCATAATGAAGAACTTCTAATGTGGCCCATCATGAAATACTTAATCTTTCATTGAACACTGAAAATACAGGCACTCATACTGAAAATATAGAAAGTGATACTACAGATGGGGACTCTTCTTCTGAGGTAGTATGGGCTGAGGTTAGAAACAGGAAAGGAGAGGTCACCCTGTTGGGAGTTTTCTATAGGCCACCTAATAGTTCTAGGGGTGTAGAGGAAAGGATGGCGAAGATGATTCTGGAAAAGAGCGTAAGTAACAGGGTAGTTGTTATGGGAGACTTTAACTTTCCACATATTGACTGGAAAAGATATAGTTCGAGTACATTAGATGGGTCATTCTTTGTACAATGTGTGCAGGAGGGTTTCCTGACACAATATGTTGACAGGCCAACAAGAGGCGAGGCCACATTGGATTTGGTTTTGGGTAATGAACCAGGCCAGGTGTTAGATCTGGAGGTAGGTGAGCACTTTGGAAACAGTGACCACAATTCGGTGACCTTTACGTTAGTGATGGAAAGGGATAAGTATACCCCGCAGGGCAAGAGTTATAGCTGGGGGAAGGGCAATTATGATGCCATTAGACATGACTTAGGATGTGTTGGTTGGAGAAGTAGGCTGCAAGGGTTGGGCATACTGGATATGTGGAGCTTGTTCAAGGAACAGCTATTGCATGTTCTTGATAAGTACGTACCAGTCAGGCAGGGAGGAAGGGGTCGAGCGAGGGAACCGTGGTTTACCAAAGAAGTGGAATCTCTTGTTAAGAGGAAGAAGGAGGCCTATGTGAAGATGAGGCGTGAAGTTTCAGTTGGGGCGCTTGATAGTTACAAGGAAGTGAGGAAGGATCTAAAGAGAGAGCTGAGACGAGCAAGGAGGGGACATGAGAAGTCTTTGGCAGGTAGGATCAAGGAAAACCCAAAAGCTTTCTATAGGTATGTCAGGAATAAAAGAATGACTAGGGTAAGAGTAGGGCCAGTCAAGGACAGTGGTGGGAAGTTGTGTGTGGAGGCTGAGGAGATAAGCGAGATACTAAATGAATACTTTTTGTCAGTATTCACTCAAGAAAAAGATAATATTGTGGAGGAGAATGCTGAGACCCAGGCTATTAGAATAGATGGCATTGAGGTGCGTAGGGAAGAAGTGTTGGCAATTCTGGACAAGGTGAAAATAGATAAGTCCCCGGGGCCTGATGGGATTTATCCTAGGATTCTCTGGGAAGCCAGGGAAGAGATTGCTGAGCCTTTGGCTTTGATTTTTATGTCATCATTGGCTACAGGAATAGTGCCAGAGGACTGGAGGATAGCAAATGTGGTCCCTTTGTTCAAGAAGGGGAGTAGAGATAACCCCGGTAACTATAGGCCGGTGAGCCTAACTTCTGTGGTGGGTAAAGTCTTGGAGAGGATTATAAAAGATACGATTTATAATCATCTAGATAGGAATAATATGATTAGGGACAGTCAGCATGGTTTTGTGAAGGGTAGGTCATGTCTCACAAACCTTATCGAGTTCTTTGAGAAGGTGACTGAACAGGTAGACGAGGGTAGAGCAGTTGATGTGGTGTATACGGATTTCAGTAAAGCGTTTGATAAGGTTCCCCACGGTCGGCTATTGCAGAAAATACGGAGGCTGGGGATTGAGGGCGATTTAGAGATGTGGATCAGAAATTGGCTAGTTGAAAGAAGACAGAGAGTGGTAGTTGATGGGAAATGTTCAGAATGGAGTTCAGTTACGAGTGGCGTACCACAAGGATCTGTTCTGGGGCCGTTGCTGTTTGCCATTTTTATAAATGACCTAGAGGAGGGCGCAGAAGGATGGGTGAGTAAATTTG
This sequence comes from Scyliorhinus canicula, assembly GCF_902713615.1. NCBI lineage: Eukaryota > Metazoa > Chordata > Chondrichthyes > Carcharhiniformes > Scyliorhinidae > Scyliorhinus > Scyliorhinus canicula. The sequence continues at coordinate 196,164,288 of NC_052147.1, read as the reverse complement.
CAGACGACACTAAAGTCGGTGGAGTTGTAGACAGTGCGGAAGGATGTTGCAGGTTACAGAGGGACATAGATAAGCTGCAGAGCTGGGCTGAGAGGTGGCAAATGGAGTTTAATGTGGAGAAGTGTGAGGTGATTCACTTTGGAAAGAATAACAGAAATGCGGAATATTTGGCTAATGGTAAAATTCTTGGTAGTGTGGATGAGCAGAGGGATCTCGGTGTCCATGTACATAGATCCCTGAAAGTTGCCACCCAGGTTGATAGGGTTATGAAGAAGGCCTATGGTGTGTTGGCCTTTATTGGTAGAGGGATTGAGTTCCGGAGCCATGAGGTCATGTTGCAGTTGTACAAAACTCTAGTACGGCCGCATTTGGAGTATTGCGTACAGTTCTGGTCGCCTCATTATAGGAAGGACGTGGAAGCTTTGGAACGGGTGCAGAGGAGATTTACCAGGATGTTGCCTGGTATGGAGGGAAAATCTTATGAGGAAAGGCTGATGGACTTGAGGTTGTTTTCGTTAGAGAGAAGAAGGTTAAGAGGTGACTTAATAGAGGCATACAAAATGATCAGAGGGTTAGATAGGGTGGACAGCGAGAGCCTTCTCCCGTGGATGGAGGTGGCTAGCACGAGGGGACATAGCCTTAAATTGAGGGGTAATAGATATAGGACAGAGGTCAGAGGTGGGTTTTTTACGCAAAGAGTGGTGAGGCCGTGGAATGCCCTACCTGCAACAGTAGTGAACACGCCAACATTGAGGGCATTTAAAAATTTATTGGATAAGCATATGGCTGATAAGGGCATAGTGTAGGTTAGATGGCCTTTAGATTTTTTCCATGTCGGTGCAACATCGAGGGCCGAAGGGCCTGTACTGCGCTGTATCGTTCTATGTTCTATGTTCTATGTACAGATGTTGCCTACGAAACTCATGATGAAAGATCCAGAGTATTATCAAACATTGAGAGAAAGGTGTGGATATAGATTTTGAGCCTGTGAATATTTAGAGTGGCACTGAGGTTGTAGAGGGAGGTCTTGCAGCGCAGTGGGTAACGTCCCTTCCTCTGAGCCAGAAGCTCCAGGTTCAAGACCCACGCTGGATGGCCAGTGAAGGTGCATTCATAAGGCGGCCAACAGATTGATTATCAATCTGCAATATCCTTCCATCATGCCAATGACAGATGGTAAGAGTGGGAGAGATTCCTGGGCAGTCATGTTTGATGTAGAGTGGCACCTCTCAAGCTATAAACCTCTGTTGACAGTTTAGTGACCTGTTTCTTGCTATCGGAACCGATTATAGTCTGCCTTCTGCACCACTATGTACGGGAAGAGAAACAAGAATGACCAAGGCTTAGAGAATAATTTATAGCAATAATTTTAAATCTATTAAAACTAGAGTCAAGCCAAGTAAAGCAAATCAAAGTGAATTAATTGGGAAATAATGATTTTTTAGTCAAATAATACCTTGAATTTAAGTATTTGTATTTCACATTTGACAGAATTAAAATTGGTAACTAAAGTAATTACATGAAAGGAGGTAATAAGTGCATTGTTGAATGAAATTTCCTGGATATTCAGATCATCTTCCCATAGGGTGAATATTTTAGCCTATTACTTTATAAAAAAAACATTTTCTTTCTCCTATTATTTTAAAGCTTATTTTTTACTTTCATCCCTTTATTTCCTGGACATAGGAATATCTTGTTGGAAAAGATATGTACCTTTTTCGGGAGTAATTGCTTCTTTCTTTGGTTTTAACTGTTCAGGAACTGGCTTCTTAGGAACTTCCGGCACTTTAAGAAACAGGTTGACATTTAAGATACAAAGCTTTTGTCATTAATATATCTCAGCGACAAGTTAAAATAACAACAGTATACTTGGCAGAAAAATGTAACCCAAGGTGACATTATTTATTCTCATGTACACGTACTGGGGGATACACCTGTTAAATTAACACAAGTAAGAAGTCTTACAACACCAGGTTAAATTCCAACAGGCTTATTTCGAATCACTAGCTTTCTGAGCACACCTCCATCCTCAGGTGAATGAAGAGATAGGTTCCAGAAACATATATATAGACAAAGTCAAAGATGCAATGCGATACTTTGAATGCGAGTCTTTGCAGGTAATTAAGTCTACACGTCCAGATGGAGCAACTGGAGAGAGGGATAATCACAGGTTAAAGAGGTGTGAATTGTCTCAAGCCAGGACAGTTGGTAGGATTTCGCAAGCCCAGGCCAGAAGTGGGGGGATGGAATGTAATGCAACATGAATCCAAGGTCCCGGTTCAGGCCGTAATCACATGTGCGGAACTTGGCTATAAGTTTCTGCTTGGCGATTCTGCATTGTCGCGCGTCCTGAAGGCCACCTCGGAGAATGCTTACCCGAAGATCAGAGGCTGAATGCCCTTGACTGCTGAAGTATTCCCCAACTGGAAGGGAACATTCCTGCCTGGTGATTGTTGCGCGATGTCCGTTCATCCGTTGTCACAGCGTCTGCATGGTCTTGCCAATGTACCACGCTTCGGGACATCCTTTTCTGCAGCGTTTGAGGTAGACAACGTTGGCCGAGTTGTGCGAGTATGTACCATGTACCTGGTGGGTGGTGTTCTCACGTGTAATAGTGATGATCTGGCACGTCTTGCAGAGATTGCCATGGCAGAGTTGTGTGGTGTCGTGGTCGCTGTTCTGAAGGCTGGGTAGTTTGCTACAAATAATGGTTTGTCTGAGGTTGCGCGGTTGTTTGAAGTGGGGGTGTGGGGATGACCTTGGCAAGATGTTCGTCTTCATCGATGACTTGTTGAAGGCTGCGAAGAAGATGTCATAGTTTCTCCGCTCCGGGGAAGTACTGGACGTCGAAGGGTATTTAAAACAATATGGACAACACAACATTGACTTAAGCACTGGAAACACCAAAAACGCATCCTTCCCGGTTGACGTTGAAAGGTCTCACTCAGTAACAATTGGGGACCTGTGCCAAAATTGGGAAAGCTATCCCAAAGTTTAGTGAAGCAATGTTCTGACGTATTCCTTACAGCTCATGTCCCGGTTTCCTGCATCACGATCCCAGGCTTTTCTCTGTCCCATGAGCAGGACAGACCCATGAGCGGGGGTGGCACAATGGTATACGAGTGAAGATTGAAATTCTCAACATTGAATCCATCCCCCATGCCGTCTCATGGGGGTGGATTTAATGCAACTGATATGGATTCACGTCAGATGTCTGAAGACCCGCACATCCAGAGGAAAAGCTTCTTCCCCACAGCTACAAGAGGCCTCAACGACTCCCCTTCAGACTGATTTGTTCCCTATAAAAACACAATTCATGATGTCCTATGCTGCTCTTGCTCATGTATTTGCTTTATTTGGCCCCTTGTTCTGCATTGTAATCAATCAGTGTTTGTCGATGTACCATTTGCCAATGTTCTCTGTTGATTATTCTTTTTGTCTACTATGTACGTACAGTGTATATTCCCTCGGCTGCAGAAAAATACTTTTCACTGTACTTTGGTACATGTGACAATAAATCAAATCAAATCAAATCAAAATCAAATCAGCCCACCGGTTGGGGAACTGGTTGGAAAACCATGTCATTTCTGAGGGGAAGGCCCATCTGGAATTCAGACTAATTTTCAGTCAACAAAATGACTGAAGGTGTTGTTGACAGTGTTATCTAGCAACACTTACTCAAGCAATAACCTGCTCATTGATGCTCAGTTTGACTTATACTGGGGCCACTTGGCTGTATGCCTCATTTCAGCTTTGTTCCAAACACAAACAAAAGTGTTGAATTCAAGAGGTGAGGTGAGAGTGCTACTCTTGGCCTGAAGGCTGTATTTGACTGGGTGTGGCATCAAGGAGCCCCATCAAAATTGAAGCTCAATGGGAATTGGGGCACAACTCCACTGGTTGAAATCATACCTAGCACAAATGAAGATGGTTGTGGCTGTTGGAACTTTTAGCAGCAACAGCAATACTTCTCAACATATTAAAGCCTGAGAAAAATAGAATATCAATATTTAAATAGAAACATGGTATTTGCTTCATCCAAATATTTCTAGCATTTTAATTAACAAAAAGAAATATACCTTTTTCTGGAGTAACTGCCTCCTTCTTTGGTTTCAATGGTTCAGGAACTGGCTTCTTAGGAACTTCTGGCACTTTAGGAACTTCTGGCACTTTAGGAACTTCTGGCACTTTAGGAACTTCTGGCACTTTAGGAACTTCTGGCACTTTAGGAACTTCTGCCACTTTAGGAACTTCTGCCACTTTAGGAACTTCTGCCACTTTAGGAACTTCTGGCACTTTAAGAAACAGTTTAGCATTAAGATGCTTCAGGTGCAATGTTTTTTTTATCATTAAGGTATCCAAGCAACAAGTCAAAAAACACAAATATGCTTGGCAGAGAAATTCAACTCCAAATTTTCTATACTCATGAACAATACTGGGGGAGAAATTGGTTAAAAGCAAACAAGGCTGGCTGCCAGGTAACAACCAATACTGACAAAGACACGTGGAGCCAAATTAACACTGCAAATTTTTCCTTGGTAACATCTAGGGACTTGTGCCCTACAGACTAGTCAAGCAAGAGCCTGATGTAGATATACTCACTGTATCATAACACACATCCAGTGACCCAGGCCCATGTTTGGTTATGTCCTGACTCATCAGCAGGACAGATGCACCAGAGATGACGGCACGGTGGTACACAGTAGGAATAGAGTGATGCTGAGAGCCCACAACATCAACTCCATATCCCATTAAGTCTCATGGTATCAGGTCAAACAAGACCAAGAATTGATGTTTTTAAATTTGTTCATGGGTCATAGGCATCCCATAATACCGCCTTTGACCTGCTGATGTCGTTGATGATCCTCCCTTAACTGATGAATCAGTAATCTTCCATGTGCTTGTTGTGTGCCACTATCACCATGCCAAATGGGAGAGATCTGGAGCAGGTTTGGTAGCTCAGAACTGGGCATTCTTGAGACACCACTGGCCCATCAATAACAGCAATACTGTATTGAACTGCAAACTGTAATCCCATGGGCCTGCCACAGTCATCACTTTACCATTACCATCAAGCCAGGAGATTGACCCTGGTTCAGTATGAAACACATGAGAGTATACAGAGAGCAATACCAGGCATATCTAAAATGAGGTCCCACCACAGTGAAGCTACAACACAGGACAGCATGCATGCTAAACAGTTGAAGCAGCTTGCTACAGAATTAAGAAGTACTCAATTATTGTGCTCTCGAACTTGTTGAATTCTAGCCAAGCACAACGACAACGCTAGCATCTACCGTACCTTTGCCAATTTGCACATTGTGGGCGCGATTCTCCGCTCCCACGCCGGGTGGGAGAATCGCGGGAGGGCCGCTCTGGGACCGCGATCCTCCCACCCCCCCCCCAAAATGGCGTGTCGCGTTTTGCGACATGACGCTCGGAGAACCGCGGGCCGCCGTTTTTCATGGCAGCCCGCGATTCTCCGACCCGGATGGGCCGAGCAGCCTGCCGTTCCCGACCGGTTCACGCTGGCGGCAACCACACCTGGTCGCTGCCGGCATGAAAATGGCGCCAGCAGCTGTTTTGTGGCTTGTGGGGGCAGAGAGGGGAGTGAGCACCACGACTGTGTTCGGGAGGGGACTGGCCCGCGATCGGTGCCCACCGATCGTCGGGCCGGCGTCTCAAGGGAACGCACTCTTTCCCCTCCGCCGCCCTGCAAGATCAAGCCGCCACGTCTTGCGGGGCAGGAGGGGAAGACGGCAACCGCGTTTGCGCGGGTTTGAGCCGTCCTCTGTCGTGACGTCAGCCACGCATGCGCGGCTGACGTCATTAGGCGCGCCGGCCGCGTCATTCTTGACGCCAGCGACAAGGCCCGGCGGCCGAGATTTACGGCACGGCCCTCCTAGCCCCCCGGGGGGGGGGGGAATAATGGGCCAGGAGCAGCCTCCGACGCCGTCGTGAACCTCTCCGGGTTTCACGACGGCGTCGGGCCTTGCGGAGAATTCCGCCCTGTATGTCCTGTCCATCAAAGCCAGGAAAATTCCATACTGCCCCAAAAGTGGACTCTCAGTCGTAAGCAAAATGATGTAAGGTGTAGTACTCGGTGATAACCTGCTCACTTTTGCTTAGTTTGGGTTCTGCCAGGGCAACTCTGCTCCTAACCGCATTAGAGGTTTGGTCCAAACATGGACAACAGAGCTGAATTCAAGAGGTGAGGTGAAAGTGACTCGTCTGCCCTTGACATAAAGGCCGTCTTTGAGCAAGAATGGCATCAAGGAGCCCTAGCAAAGTTGAAGTCATCAAGAGAAAACTCTCCACCGGTTGGAGTTATACCTGGCATAAAGAAAGTTGGTCGTGGCTGTTTGAGTTTGTAGAAATAATAACAATACATATAAATCTAGTAAAGCAGGAAACATCAATAAAATAGAATATTTATATTTAAACAACATCAAGGGGCAGGATTTTCCTATCCTGCTGGAGTCAATAGACTTTTAGCTGGCTTGCCGCATCTGTTGCCGCCCCACTCCCTCTGCTATGTGTGGAAAATCCCAACCATGGTATTTGCTTCTTACAAATATTTCCAGCTTCTAAAAATAAATACCTTTTCCTGGAGTAACCGCCACTTTCTTTGGTTTCAATGGTTCTGCAACTGTCTCCTTGGGAGCCTCTGGCACTTTAAGAAACAATAATGTTCAGATGTTTAAGATATAGTTTCACCATTAAGCTATCTGAACCAACAACCAACAATTTGGCAGAAAAATCAATCCAAGGCAACATTATATATCCTCATGTACATAAACGAGGGAAGAAACTGGTTAAAATAAAACCAAATGAACCACCCAGCATTGACCAGAGCACCGCAAAAAACAAAGGCGCATCTGTCCTGTTGATCCCCCAACATCATCATTACAAATACCCGAGTATTTGTGACACAACGGAAAGAGTTGTTCCACAGATGAGTCCAGAAGCAGCTTGGCAAAGACATACTCACTGTATCATACCTTACAGCCAATGTCCCAGACTCTTGCATCACTGTGCCTGGATATATCATGTTCAACCAGCTAAACATACCTACCAATTGTGGTGGCACAGTGTTATAAAGTAGGGAGGGACCAGCCTTGTGAGCCCTCGCAATGTTGATTCCAGATGTGATGAACTTTCATATTAATATGTCAAAAATGGGTAAAGAAATATCTTACTGACTACCTCCTATCATGCTCCCTCAGCTGATTATTCCTCCATGTTGAATGTTTTTACAAGAAGCACTGAGGGTGCAAGAGCATAGCATGTATTCTCTGAGCAGGATTTCAATGTCTAACATCAATAGTGGCTCAGGAGCGTCACTACTAACGGAGCTGGCCTGCCCTGAAGGGCATAGCTGCTGCCAATCAGGGCATGTGTGTGTGTTGTATGGCACCATCATCATGCTAAATGGCATAAATTCACAACAGAGCTAACAGCTCAAAACTGGGCACTCATGAGCCATTGTGAGCCATCGACAGGAGCAGCATGTATTTAACTGCAACGTGTAACCATGATCCACCACATCCCTCATTTTCCCATTATCATCGTCAGAGGATCAATTCTGGTTCAATTAGCCACGAGCAGAACCATGCAAACCTAAGAATGAGGTGCCAACCAGTGAAACTACAAATCAGCACTACATTTATGCTAAAAGGTGGGAACAGCTCGCAATGGACAGAGTTAAGTATTACACAACCAATGAATCAGATCAAATCCCTGCAATTCTGCCACATTCAGTCATGGGTAGTGGTGAACTGTGAAACAACTAGGGAGGAGGAGACTCCAGAAACATCTCCATCCTCAATGATGGGGGAACCCAGTGCATCAATGGAATAGAGAGAGCTGTACCATTTGTAACCATCTTCAGACAGAAGTGTCAAGGGCTTGATCCATCTTAGCCTCCTCCTGAGATCCAAGGATCACAGATACCAATCTTCAGCCTATTGAATTCACTCCACCTGATACCAAGAAAAGGCTGAAGGTGCCAGCTACAGGAACGGCAATGTGCCCTAACAACATCCTAGTTGTAGTACTCAAATCTTATGCTCCAGAATTACCATGTTCCAGCCAACCTTTCCAGCACAACTACAATATTGGCCTCTACCTGACCACATGCAAAAATGCCCAGGTATGTCATGTCCACAAAAAGCAAGAAAAATCAAACTGGTGAATTCCTGCCGCAACAGCCTACTCTAAATCAACAGAAGAGTGATGGAAGGTGGCGGTGACAGTGATATCAAGCAACACTTGCTTACTGATGTTCATTTTGAGGTCTTCGAGGGCCACTCAGCTCCAGGAAACAAACAAGAGCTGAATTTAAGTAGTGTGTGTCTGTGTAGGGGCGGGGGGGGGGGGGGGGGGAGTTCTGCTATTGACATCAATCCTTGATTTAACTAACTAGCATCAAGGAGCCCTCGCCAAATTGAAGGAAACAGGGGGAAATTCTCCACTGGTTGGAGTCACACCGGGCACAATGCAAGATGGTTGTTGTTATTGGGGACCAACTCCAGGAGTTTACTGCAGGTGCTCCTCAGGATAGTGTTCCAAGCCCAACCATCTTCATTTGCTTCATCAATGACCTTCCCTCCAGCATACGGTCAGACGTGTGGATGACTGCACAATGTTTAGTACCATTCCCGCAACTTCTCAGATACTGAAGTAGTCCATGTCCGCATGCAGCAAGGCCTGGGCAAACTTCAGGCTTGGGTTGATAAATACTATCCATACCACACAAGTGACAGGTAATGACCATCTCCAACAAGAGAAAAACTAATTAGCTTGCCTTGATAGTCACCAGCCTTAAGATCATTCAATTCCCCACCATCAGCATCCTGGTGGTTACTATTAACCAGAAACCTAACTGCAAAATCTGTATAAATGCTGTGGCTACAAGAGCAAATCAGAGGTTGGGAATTCTGAGATGAACCAAAGTCTCTCCACCATCTGCAAGGTATAAATCAGAAATATAACGGTACATTCTCCACTTGCCTAGATGAGTACAGCTCCAATAACTTAGAAGCTTGACACTATCCAGGAAAAAAGCAGTCTGCTTGATTAACACCCCATCCACCACCTTAAACATTCACTCCATTCATCATAAGTACACATTGGCTGCAATGAGTACCATCTACAAAGCTGCGCTGTAGAAACTCAACAAGTCTCCTTTGACAGCATGTTCCAAACTCAACCTCTACAAAATAGACGGACAAGGAAGGACAGCAGGTGCGTGGGCAAAGAACAACCTGAAAGTTCTCCAGGTCACACATCATCCAGGTGGACCATATTATATAAGAGTCAGATGAGGATTTTGACAGACCTGACTTTGGAAGAATCAAAGCTGATGGGTGTACATAACAAACATTCAGTGAACTGCAATGTCTGTTCTTAATGTATAGAGTATAGAGGTGTCCAACAGAAACTTAAACACAAGGTTTTGGATACACCTTGAGCCTATTCTTTCCAAATTGGAATGGGTGTTGACACCTGTTTCCAAATTGGAATGGGTGCTCACCTCTATCAGGATATCTGTGGAACCTACAGTGGTGCCATTTCTGGAGCCCAATATCTCAACATCTATTGCAGCATAAGCAGCTTCCATCACAGCTCTCAGTGCTGTTGCAGAAGTATCATGGCTCCATTGCCATTGTTCAGAGGGCTTCTTTGTCCATTAATTTGATGTGCAACAAATGAGTAGGATTGCTGAGGAGCTGTCCCACGAGAGTGGCAATGGCCCATGAGTGTGGCAGTGGGGCCTCTCTCAAGATTACAGTAATCTTATTCCTACTTCTGCCACTCTACCAGTGCTCTTGTTTCCTGTCAGTCAGTCATTCCACACATCTGCAGGCCATGCTGAAATGGTGTTGTCCAAGGCTGAACCTACTGGAATAGAAACACTCGGGGAATGCACATGGCTGATTGGACTATTTTTATCTACATTATCTCATGATTGAATTTATAAAACTACTTTAGATGCATTTTCGATGGTTTTTACATTTGTGGTACCAGGAAGAGAATTAGATGATGGTCTGTGATGGAGGAAGGATAAGGAATTTGGGATTTTGGTGACTAGGGAAGTCTGGCTGTGGCACTAGTAACATTCATGAATGATTTCTCCACATAGAGCTGGGGCAGGAAGGGATTGTAACATGGATCCTCCCTTCTTCTCTCAAAAAGACGACACTATGTAGCATACTAACATAAATCTTGATACGTGTTCAGATGAAAACCGCAGGGCTTCTCCACGGAGGTTCAAATAGTGGCAGCATTGCTTGAAAATACTCCATAATACTGTTTGTGACAGCATGACTTCCTTTGTACACATATTGCCTTCATGTGTGTAGGTCCTTTACAGTAAACATAAGCCATGTCATGAGAGGATCACCCTTGCTGCCCAGTAGTCAACCTCTGGCTTATCATGGTGGGTCAACAGGGAAGAGAGTAACACAGAGAACCCTGCCACAATAGTAGATATTCACCTGCATTGAGAGTGAGGGAGTGGAACCCCTTTCAGTTTGTAAAAAGTGCCGAGTTCACTTGAGGCTTACGCAAAGCAATGTGCAGATTGTCCATGGCACCCTGTGCTATAGAGTAGTTTACACTGCGTGCAAACCTCATACTTGCTCGATCTGCTCATTAGCAAGGGTGAATGAGGTGAAGCTCTCTTCCCTTATGCCACAGTATATTATAAACTGCGAGATATTGCTTATAACTCTAGCAGCGACCTGCAAAGTGTCAGACACATAAAAGTTAAGAGCTACATTCTTTTGAAAGACACATAAATACAGTCCTTGCCGTGCTTTGAGATTTCAGTTGCAGCAGTTGGTGGATTTCAGGCTGATCTCTTTTGTGAAGTGAAGGTATCTCAAACATTGGTCCACATTGAAGTTGAGGTAAGAGAATTAGTTCCTAAAGAACAGCCTTAAAAATGGCATCCTGCTGAAAGCACCTCTGCCATCCTCCTCCCTCTTCTAGCAGCTTGCCCTGTTCTTGTGGCCCGCTCTTTGTTCTCCCAATCTTGTTCAGTTTACAGAAGGAGCCTTGCTAGGCCAACTTAAACTGGAAATAGCTTGTTTTAGCAAAAAATCATGAACTTTTGAATCAACAAAGTACTGTATGTAGCATCAATCAAACTTCCTGTTGATTAATCAAACTTTAGGCAAGTATACCAAAGTTCCAAAAACAGCAGCCAGAAGAAATAATCCAGCAGCTAACCTCAGTAGCTCATGATTCCTTTAAATAGTATTCGTGGGGATTGGGGGGGGGGGGGGGGGGGGGGGGGGTGTCTATGTTCAGTTTGTCATGTTTTCGGCTGTGACAGGTTAAGGCAGGATGTAGGGTGGGAGAATGGCATTTGAAAATGGCAATATGAACATCAAATTGTGTTGTACCGAGATGTCTGGTGCACTTCACATCTGAAGTGAACAACTGCATCACAAACTATATTTTTGAACATCCAAAATGGTCATTATAAAAATCAGTTTAAAAAATCTCTAAACCTTTCTGAATACAGTGCTTTAGATAATTTATCCACAAGGAAAGTAAGACACTTTATTAGTAGGCTTGCATTCAGTTACAGACATCAGAAAAATTCATGTTTTCAAGTTCCAACCCCAAGTTTTGGTTATGTTCCCCGAAGAACAAAATATGGAATTTACAATTAATACAGGACGACATGAATAATACAAGGAGACACAGTACATTGATCAACACCTCACGACATAAATAGAAGAACACATTAATCGCAATAAGAAGACATTTCAACTTAATTTTGTTCAAAGAGAAATTTTAGTTACATTAATGAGATCACCCCAAAAGATATGTCATAATGGAATGGCCAGTACATTATGTTGGGCTGAAATCCTCTCCTTTATTTTATACCTTTTTTTGGAAGAATCTCCACTTTTCCTGGAACAGCAATTGGTCTTGTCACTTCAATAACAGGCTCTCTTGGAAGCTCTGGCACTTTAAAGAACATTATTATAATTTTAGGATGGTATTACTTTAGAATTAAATTATTTCAGAAAATCTACAAAGCTATTTGGACACTGAAACTCAAAATGACATGACAGACACAACTAACAGATTAGGGCACATTATCTTGTAACAATATAAGTATTAAATAGATATGGAAACCACTGCAGCAGATAGTATGATTTCTATATACAGTAGTGTGAGTAACAAAAACTATGTTAACTACCACTTTGCAGAAGAATAGAATGAGTAAGCATAAGTAAATGGAAATGCTGCTGGAATAAAAACAGCAGAAATAAGATGTTACCTCGATCAATAAAACAAAAACAGAATATATTTTTTTACGATGATTTAAAGAACAGGATGGTACAATGCATAAGAATAAGATTTATTCTGTGTTCTTTTGTACCTTTAGTTGGTGCAACTTGTTTCCTTGAAACTGTAACTGGTTCTTCATCAATTAATTTCTTTGGGACCTCGGGCACTTTAAAGAACATTATTGGTTTAAGATAAGGGTTCATTTAAGATGATTCAGATAGCACTGTTAGTTGACCAAATCAAGGCACGGAAAAAACGTATAAAATACAAAACTAACACAAAATGACATTTCCTTTTGCAAATACAAGACAACTATCAATTCAAAATAATGTAACTTTCCATAATTCAGTGTAAGTGTTGTAAGCAATAATAATTACGTATTTCTGTATTGGGGAATTATATCTGAGGAAATTTCTTTTGGCAAAATTCATCTTTTGTTATCTTTACTAGATGAAGGACTTTACTTCTCATTTTCACTTCAGTGACAAGTAAGAAGTATCAAAGCAAATTCCAGATAGGATTGAAAAAGTTACTGTGTAAAACAGAAACTGTTCAAATAAAAGTGGCAAGAAAAGATGCAGATATAATATTTACATGGATTTTTTTCATATACCTTTTACAGAAGTGACCTTTTCTCTTTGAATTTTAAGTGGTTGGACTTGTTCAGCAACTGGTTTCTTTGGCGCTTCCAGCACTTTAAAGAATATGATTGTTAAATGTAAGATTCATTGGACAATTACATACATCATGTTAAAGCTGTGTATACAAATTAATATAACATGAAACATACATTACAGACAAAATCAACACAAGAGTGACATTTCTCTTGTAAAACAACAAAATGATTAAATCTTATTAATTACTTTTTGGGCACTTGAGGAAATAGTTGTAGGGATAATTTTGTACTGCAAGGATAACACATTAAAAGATAATAAATCTTTACTCATTATGTTATATTATGAAATTAAAAAATTACATCGTTTTGCATTTTGCATTTTCTTTTTGTTTCACAAATACAATGACCCAAGTCAGCAAATAATTTCAGATTTCTTTCAAAATAACATCCATATTCCTGGTATTTTTGTAACTTATATTGTTGTAACTTCAAAATACTCAAAAAATACAATTAATTGACCACGCTTTATGCAAATAGAAACTTTTTGCTGAATATTAGAGTCACTGTCAAGATAGCATATCCAACACAAACAGATGTAAAAAAACATTAATTGACGTAACAATTGAACAGAAATGCACGAATTGACAATAAATACACAGAAATCCGGTGCAGGCAAATTACTTTTGAAGAAGAGAAAACAAAGAACCTAGAATAAGGACATATAAGATAATGATGAGAAGTTTAATCTACTTCTGTAACACAAGATGAAGGCTAGTCTGAAATTCTGACTATTTTGTACCTTTTACTGGAGCAACAATCTCTCTTCTTTCAACTTCATCTTGTTGGAACTCTTCAGTAATAGTCTTCTTATAAACTTCACTCACTTTGAATAATATGAATGTTTTAAGATGTAATTCATTCAAGAAAGTCTAAGCACATTGAAAGCCAAGTTCCATGAAACACACAATACCAACTAACATTAAAAGACATTCCATTTTTTAAAGACATAAAACCTGAAATCCATGCGTCTGTAATTCCATTTCTTATGTGGGGACAGTACCTAGAAAGAACATCTTTCTTCAGGGAGATTATTTCTAAATTTCTGTTAAGTGGTGGGCTCACATGTCAAACTGGGCCACATCTAAGATGTTCACCAAAATGTCAAGCATAAAGGTGTTGGGCTTCTGAGCAAGAGGGAAATTTTAGCTGTCTCCCTTTTAGAGACCCTTTGCAATGGTTGCTACTTAAAAAATCTAAAGGAAAATGTGCTAACTGTAATGTGGTTCAGGCCACAGTTTCATATCCACCATTAGATCAATTAATATGTTTGGTCTCCTGGTTCTAGCTGTTCTTATGCTGACCCCACAAGTAAATTTCTTTGAAGCCTGAGGTTTCAGAAACTCCTGACATTGGGGGCTCTGGTCTCTTTCTGACTATGATGACCTGGTAGCAGATGGGCAGAAGCCCCAAAGTCAGCAAAAATGCTTATTTCCAGATCTGAATTCAACTTGCATTCTGTCTGTCCTGGTTACAGTGGGAGTACATCATAATAGCTGCAGTTTTGAAATATATCCATCACTGTTTTGTATTAAATTAGTTTTCTTCTAATTGACATTTCCACTTCACTTTTGTAATACTTCTGTGTCAATACATGATGATTTGTTAAAATATTCACTTCCTCATTTCTAGCCTTTTGGTTTATAAGTAAACATTATTAGCAATTGAAGCTTCCCTCAAGACAGCACAAACAATGCAATCAGATATAAAACAGGAACACCACTACACAACAGCGCAACATGCATTAATGGAGAAGACAAATGATATTTAAAGATCTGGAAACAAGCTCTGGTTATGATTTACAATGCCATTATGGAAAATAGCAATTGTTCACATAATAATGTACTATGTTTGATGAAGTTTGTATGAAAGTCTTCCTTTCATTTTTGTACCTTCAAATGTAATGATCTCTTCTTTTCTCAGAACAGTAACTGGTTTGACTTTTTCAGCAACTGGCTTCTTATGGATTTCTGGCACTTCAAAAGACATCATTGTTTTAAGATGAGATTAATTAAACAAAAGACACTTAACAAATATTTAACAATTCAGAACAACATGAAGGACGGATGACAGATCAAGCTAACACAAACTATATTACAACAAATTAATTGTCCAAGTAAATTAATAGGCTTGATCTACTCATTTAGCTGGACATAAGATGCCATGACATATAAAAAAAGAGGATTTCTCCCCCCCCCCCCCCCCCCCCCCATTGTTGTGGTCAATATTTATCCCTTAACCAAAGCAAAAAAATATTTTGTAGTAATTTATCTCACACCTGATAATGGGACTTGTCTTTATGGAAATTGGCCACTACATTTCCCTTCATTACATGTGACAACCCTTCAAAACACTAACTGTGAAGCTTTTTGGGATGTCCAAAGGAAATGGAAGATACTTGCAAGGTTTTTTCTTTTTTAGTAGCTTCGTAAATCAATTATTTTGATTTAGTGTATATTGAATGCTCCCAAATTTTAAATTATATTTAATTTGTAATATGCAAGCAGTTTATATCCAGACTTTATTTCTCCTCTAATTAACAAGGTTAAGTGCAAGCTTCGAATCAGTCACTCACTATTTTTTGATTTTTCTCATCACATTTCCTACTCCAATTTCAACCATGATGGAATGCCGCTTTATATAATTTGGCACATATGCACATACCTCGATTTCAAAAAGTGAATGGATAATGTTTTCTGCAGGTATAACTTCTTATGAGTCTTATGACAGTCGAGACAACACAGACTTAAAATACAGTTGACAATGTTACAGAACACAAATTCATAATTGAAATCCGAGAAGTGAAACAGTGCACAAATACATAGCACTCGTATGATTTACATGAAGTCCTTGAAAGGTAGAAAAATAAATCAGTGCTATAGAAAAATGAGATTTCCATGTATTTTTCTACCTGTTACTGTGATGGTCTCTTCTTTTCTCAGTACAGTGACTGGTTGAGCTTCAAAAGCAATCGGCTTCTGAGGGATCTCCGAAACTTCAAAGAACATAATTGTTTAAGAATGAGATTTGTTGAAGAATTTTGTATAATTTTTAAGAGATTTTTAAAAGAGAACTCAACATGAAACACACACACACAGCCATTTAACACAGAATAATAATCCTTTTTCTAAGAATAATGTAACTATTATATTTAAAGATATGGGAGAGATTTAAATTCATTCAAAATCTATCCATTTACAGAGCTAATATCGAGCATGTCCATAATTCACTGTCACTGGAGCATCTATTAAGAATAAGGACCTTTCTGTACCAGCAGTTTACCATGCTCTGAGGAGCGGTGGGGTGGCAGTGGCATAGTCATACTGTCACTGGACTAATAATCCAGTGACCCGGGGTAATGGTTTAGCACAGTGGGCTAACCAGCTGGCTTGTAATGCAGAACAAGACCGTGGGTTCAATTCCCGTACCCGTACTGGCCTTCCCGAACAGGCGCCGGAATGTGGCGACGAGGGGCTTTTCACAGTAACTTAATTGAAGCCTACTTGAGACAATAAGCGATTATTATAATATTATTATTATTATTAATGCTCTGGGAACCCACCAGAGCAGATGGTGGAATTTGAATACAATTTTAAAAATCGGGAATTAAAAGGTGTAAAAAACCTGTCAGGTTCACTAATATCGTTTAGGGAAGGAAATCTGTCATCCTTACCTTCATGTGACTCCCACAGCAATGTGGTTGACTCTTAAAAGCCCTCAGGGGTGGGCAATAAATGCTGGCCCAGCCAAACCCATAAACAATTCTTATCTTTCTAACCATTAAGTTGTAATTTAAAATGATTTTATTCATACTTGAGATTTCCATGTATTGATATTTAACTTCCTATTTCTAGAGTTTTGGCTTTGGTAATGAGAAAGACATGACAAACAAACAATAATTTATATAGTAATGCAGCAAGAAGCTATAAAATGTAGAAGTAAGATTGTATTCAATGTTTCAGTGTACATTTGTACCTTTTGTTGAGATGACACCCTTTTCCCTTGAAACAGTAATTGGCTTAATGTCTTCTGGTATTTCTGTCTTCTTGGCAATCTCTGGCACTTTAATGGACATTGTGTTTTAGGATGTGGTCAATCCAAAGAATATACTTTATTTAAGATATTTAAAAATGTCAGCACTAAGTGAAACACAACATAACAAACTCAAAATTATAATTCTCACAGAGGAGTACAAACATTAATTGAAAAGTCAATGATGTATGAATGAACTCTAACTGTCCCTATATATTTACTCGGTGAACAAAGAGTGTACATTTGTCGATGTATGTTTAATGTCTTGAAAATGGCGATGTTTTTCCAATAATAACATGCCAACCTTTTTCACACATAATCATTCATATAATTGACTAAAATTTTATTTATTGTGGATTGCTACTCATTTGGATATTATACTCTGGTATAAAATAAAATCTTAAAAATAATATTTTGATTGGTTTGGTTGCATTGGAAAAATATACAACCAAATGTAGGAAAGATTGAACCGATTGGAGCTCCTTTCTCAAAAAAAAGAGTAAAACATGACTTGATTGAGATCTTTAAATTTGTAGGGATTTGATAATGTGTGTCCACTTACGGGGAATCCAAAATGAGGGACCGTAAATATAAAATACCCAAGAATAAATCCAATAAGGAATTTAGAAGGAGTTTCTTTACTCAGTCAATGATGAGAATGTGGCACTTTCTACTGTACAGAATAATTGAGGTGACTAAAGTAGATAATATTAAGCAAACTTTGACTGGCCTGTTTCTATGCTGTAAAATTACATCTGCTTCTGTGTATGTTTCAACTTCTACAATTCACAGATATAACGTGAACAATAGCACTGCAATGTGAGCCAGGATTATTTGGTTCAGAGACTAAGGCCCTCTCCCCCCCACAATGCAAATGTTGGCCCCCATGCTAACAAGGGATGCACCACCAATCCCTCATCAAGGAGGAGAACCCCTTCTCCTCCGGCTTAATCACTCTTCCAACTTCTTCCATCGGCAGCACGGTAGCACAATGGATAGCACTGTTGCTTCACAGCTCCAGGGTCCCAGGTTCGATTCCCGGCTTGGGTCACTGTCTGTGGGGAGTCTGCACATTCTCCTCGTGTCTGTGTGGGTTCCCTCCAGGTTGTCTGGTTTCCTCCCACAGTCTAAAGATGTGAAGGTTAGGTGAACTGGCCATGCTAAATTGCCCTTAGTGTCCAAAAAGGGTAGGTGGTTTTCCTGGGATAGGGTGGAGGTGAGGGCTTAAGTGGGGTGCTCTTTCCAGATGCCGCTGCAGACTCAATGGGCTGAATGGCCTCCTTCTGCACTGTAGATTCTACCTATACAATAATAAATACAAAATCCCCCCCCCCCCCCCCCCCCCCCCCCCCATCACTGCCAACAGTTCGCTGGCCCCTAATACCTTGGCATGGGCACCCTGTAAATGACACCCAGCCTGGCACTCTGGATCCTGAGGGACGTCAAGGGTTAGCCCATTGCTCAAATGCTTCTCTGTCGCCCAGGCTGCAGAGGGAGGCTCTGCCAAGTGTCCTGGTTGACGGCGGGCTCGGGCTGTTGATAAGAGGTTGAACCTGGGACCCTCTCCAGGATGGGGGTCCTGTGTCTGGACTTCTTTTTCAAGCGCTGGGCAATGTGAAGATTATTCTTTATATGGTGATCTCAGGCAGCCCTCCGTTCAAAACCCTCATCCTTGTCTGACCTGTTTTAACTTGCAAGTGGCCTTTTCAGTCGGAACCATTATTACAGAATCATTGATAAATCGATAAAGAATCTGTGAATTCCATTAGAATAACAAGAAGGATCAGAAGCAAAGTTCTGAATAATAAATAAGGAAAAGTAATAACTGCTTTCATTCTAATGCTATAAGCAGGTCACTGTCTTAGAAGAGTGTTACTGCATTTCTGTACCTTTTGCTGGTGCTACTTTCTCTCTTGGAACAATGGCTGGTTTTTCTTCTGGTTTTATTGGCTTCTTGGGGACCTCTGGCACTTTAAATGACATAATACTTTTAAGATACGATTCACTCAAAGAACTTGCATAAACATTCAAAGACATTTAAACAAGAAGTCAAGAAAACATGACAAATTGGTAGACAGACTAGTGCACGTCAATACTGTCTTACGAATGATCATAGCAACGTAGACAGACCCCCCCCCCCACACACACACACACACCCACCCACCAACGGCGAGTTTCCCGGCGGAGGAAGCGCCTCGCTGATAATTTGCGTGGCTCGCCCATCCCACTGCCGGGGAACTCACTGAAAGAGATTGCCTCCGGTGGGACCGGAAGATCCTGCCAACCGGAAGGGCTGGAAAATTCCATCCTTATAGCAAGAGTAAAATGATTTAATGTGCATTTAACCATTTAACATTCTATTGTCTTTACAAAATAAGGCAATTTTCTCAAATTTTCTAAATAAAATAATCTAATCCGTGTTGTAAGAATGAATCAAAACATACACCAGCTGGTGATTTAAATGTAATGAACGTTGTCGGAATGTTTTTCTTAATTGAAAATATACTCTTATCATGCTAACTTTTGAAATCTCTCTCAATACAGTGTGAGTAAAACTGAAATGTCTCAGATCATTTTCAATTAGCAAACCAAAAATCAGTTTCCCTACATATTAGAGTTATTACTACATGAACAAAATATATAGAATACTGTATTGCAACAAAACAAATAGACTGACAAATATATCTAGAGACGATTGATTTCATATTCCGGATGGCGTATGAAACAATTTCAGGGATGACCATCAAAGTAGAAGCTGTTTTCACTCTAATAATGTGAAAGTATTGTGACACTATTTAGAAACTACTTGATTGTAAATCATTCTATTGCAATTGTACCTTTAGCTGGAGGGGCTTCCTCTTTTCTTGGAACAGTAACTACTTTAATTTCTTCAACAGGGGTCTTCTTAGGAACCTCTGGCACTTCAAAGAACATTATTGTTTCATTATCTCAAATAAATAAGCACGGTGCTCATGATATTACATTAATTGAGACCAGATGAAAACACCTAAGAGATTGAAACACCAGCACAAACATCTTGAATGTGCAATTAAACTAATAAATTAGACAGCAGGTATCTTTTCTCACACATTTTACTGAAAGAAAACAACTGCGAGATTCTCTGTTACAGGATTCTCCGACCCACCTGCAGCGCATTTCCCAGTGGTGTGGGATTTCCCATTTGCCATCTCTGGGAACAGAGAATCCCGCTGCTAGCGAGGGCGCACCGCGCAGGAAAACGGGACTGGCAAGATGGATAATACCATTCCTTGGGCTGGATTCTCCGCTCCCCAACGCCAAAATCGCGTTCGGCGAAGGGGCGGAGAATTCCCAACGATGGCAAAATCGGGGGTGGCGCTGCTTTCGCGATCCTCCACCTCCTGAAAAGCAGCATACTCTAGGAGTATGCCGCGCCACGTATCCACGGCCTCAGGCCATTGCCTCAGGTCTGCCCCGTGATGCTCCGTTCCCGACCGGCCGAGTTCCTGAAGGCATGGGACACATGTGGACTCACCCGTCGTGAACATAGCGTGGCGGCTGCGGACTCAGTCTTGCGCCGCCACAGTCGGGGGAGGCCAATCCGTGGGCAGCAGGGGGTTTGTTTCGGGGCTGGGGGCACTGTAGGCAGCCAGTCCAGGGCACACGAACGGCCGAAGTGGGGTACTATTTTTGCGGTCTGGGCCCGTGGGCTGAGTCCGCCATGAAGCACGGCACGGCCGCTGCAGGCCGCCGCCATGCGCATGCGCAGCCACGGACCCGGCAATGCTCCAAGCCATATCGGCAGCTCGAGCTAGTTCCTTTCGCTGTCTCCTGCTCGCCCCAACAAAATGGCGAATCGGTGGCCTTTTTGCGGCAGGTTTCCTGGCGTAAAACACCACTGTTTTCACGCAGGCGTTGGGACTTAGTCTCCCAAATGCAGAATCCAGCACCTTGTCTTTACAAATTAGTTTAAATATTTTCAACTTGATACATTAGTTTAAATGTTTACAATCATACTTCCCACTTAAACGTCTCTAAGTCAATGTCAAATCATTGGTCAGAACAGATTGGGAAAATTTAAAGAGTACTAATATCGACATATTTTCAAGTGTTTGAAGTCCAATTGTATTGTTAGCACTTGGCTATAAATTAATTTTAAACCACTTTTTATCATCTCAAAAAAGAACATATGACAAAAACAAATACACAAAAGATAATGACAAAAAAATTCAAGAACATAACATACAACGTTAAACAATGATTTTAATTTATTTTATACCTTTGACTGAAATTACTTCTTCTTTTCTTGGAATAGGGGCTGGTGCCATTTCTTCAGCCAGAGGCTTTTTAGGAACCTTTGGCACTTTAAAGAACAATTATGTAATAAGAGTAAATTAACTCAATAAAATGCACAGAATTGTGAAAATGTTAAGCTATAGACACCATGAAACACAAATGACAAAAGATATTGATAGAAGATTTTGTTCACATTTGCAAATGCATGATTCTAAATCAGAAGATTTACTTGTATGAACATGTACTCTATTCAGGCAATTGCACATTAACTGTGATAAAGAGAGTTTGCATTGTTATAATTTGACATAATTTCTTCTGTGTATGGTTAAGTAAAATCTGTACTGTACTGCATTGTTATCAGTTTATCAAGTTTACTTCAACACCAAAAAACAGAGCAAAATATATCTTTGGTCAAGAAGGTGAATAGTAAAGGACGGTATTTTTCTAGAATTTGGCAAAGTCCAATGGCGGGTGGGAAAAGCGATGTTGAAGCCATCAACAGCAACAGTGGCTTTTTCAGTGTACAGGAAATAGAAAAAAAACCTCAAGAGACGGGTCTCACACCATAACGCTGGCGGGGTACGCCACCAGCAACTTAGTCCTTCGAAGATCAGTTACAGGCTCAAAGTTATGTATATTTATGTATAATAGCTCTATGTTGCAATATAACACTGGTTTAACTAAGTAAAACTGAATTAGAATTCATTACAAATTTAAGTTTTTGCACAAATGCAAATACTCAAGTTTAAATTTCCTTCAAAATTCATTCAAAAACCTTTCCCTACGGTGACACAAAGCACAAATGTACAACACTTCAACAGAACAATATACTCCCAGAAGAAATAGACAGTCTACATCTGGATAACAAACAGCACCAAAGCAAGGTTGTGGTTCAAGAGATGACCACAAAAAGCAGATCTTTTTGAAATCATAATGGCATCAGTATGTTGTAATGTCAGTTAAGAATAAAATGTGTACCAAATATACTGAGTATACTTGTACCTTTAGCTGGAATGACCTCTTCTTTTTCTGGAATAATGGCTGGTTTTACTTCTTCCACAACTGGCTTCTTACGAATTTCTGGTACTTTAAAGAACATTTGTTTAAGATCAGATTCATTCAAGAATGTATTAAATATGACAATGAAGAAATGTAGATACAACTTAAGGTACGAAACACAGTTGACAGATGAAACTCACACAAGACTCTTCCAATCAAAAGACAAGTTTACTGTCATTTCTATATCCCTTCTCAATCAATGAACCAACATCTATCAGCAATGGGCAGAATTATTCCAACCAGGTGCAGCACTGATCTAACTCAGTGACACAGGAGGGTTAATGGGTCCAGTAGCACGGTGCTGTCCATGAAGACCAGTTCAGCATGGAGATAGAGGATAGGGAGCAGGCTGCTCCAGCAGAGTGGTGTACTGAGCATACAGGAGCAGTGCAGCGCTATGGCAGAAAGTTGTTGCACTCACCCAAAGGTCTCCAACTAAACGAGGACCATCCTGTGCAGGCCATTGATTTGCAATTAGATTTGACGTCCACGGACTTTGGTGATGGACGGGCACAACGGACGGGTTGCTCTTCCTGATGGCAAGTGGCGCAAATGCCACTTGATTCATTTGATTCTTATGAATGATCATTAAAGCAGCTGCCTGCCAGCATCCTATCAGGCCTTTAGCTTGCATCACGCCAGCGGAAATTTAGGCCGATATCAAACCCACTGCTAATGAGTGGCGTGCACAAGGCAGTCCTCAGTTAGCTAGAGACTTTGGGGTGAGTGCAAAGCAATTTTCTGCCACAATGCTGTGCTGCTCCTGATGCGCTATTCATCAATCTGCTTGGGGCAGACTGGTCCCTGTCCTCAATCTCCATGCCAAGCTGGTCATCATGAACAGGGCTGTGCTGCTGGGCTTATGGACCATCCTGTGTCACCAAGTCAGATCAGCACTGGACCTGGGATTGGGAGTACAGGGGTCTTCTTCTCCTGGCACCATACACTAGCGTCTATCTGGACAGCACTGTGCGGGGGGGGGGGGGGGGGGGGGGACCTCATACAGCCACCGCAACTAAGGTCCAAAGTTAGACCAGGGGAGTGGATGGCCTGGCTAAGACAAGGAGGGCAACATGGAAGGAGAGCTGTGCAAGGGGCTGGGGGAAAGGCGAGGGCTCACAATGACATCCAGAGGGGCAAAGAGGTGGATGAAGAATTTGAACAATGGAAGGCAGAATGAAGACTGAGGTAAGGAAAGCTGGGCCCCGGCAAGGTTTCATGAAAAGCTCACAAAGAAGGAGGTTAAAGGGATACCACATCATTTACTGGAAGGGGATGGATAAAGACTCCAGTGCAATGGGTGGAGGTCCAACAGGGGCATGGATGCCTCACAGGTTATGGGCTCATAATTTATGGTTGAATCAAGGAACAGACTTCTTCTTGAGGTCGCTAGCCTTTTGTCGCTGTGTTGCTGACATCCTACATGATTTGGCGAGGACAGGTGGGTTGAAGAGGTTATGTGAATGTGTTGGACTGCTGTTTAAATATGATGCCGGAACCTTTGAACCCATCAGCTGAGGCTAGACGGATGAATCAGCTGCAGAGCCGCCAGGGGAGTTGGAGGGGAGTCCGCTTGTGCAGAACTAATGAGGTTTCAAGCACAGACTCTGGCGCAGGATCCCGCCAATGGGATAGTCGTGCTGAAACCACCTACCACCGCACTTAGGGCGCGATTCTCCGGACATGCTGCGCAAGAAAAGCAGCTCGCCATGGCGCAGCGTGGCCATTGAAAGCCAGAAGGCACCGTTCCCGGGATCTACCCGGCTCGCAACGCACAGGGTGCCATGGTACTATAGTAGATTATCACACATTAACAAACATGAAACAGACAATTTTAATTAATTGACAAGAAGCACCAAAAGAAAACACACTTTCAACATATTAGACGACAATGAAAGGTAACATTTATCATAACTGAAGGCAGAATACAACATTTGACAAGATGATAAAAAAACTTTTTATACCTCTAGTTGGTATAATATATTTTTTTGGAGCGGAAACTGAAGCACCAAAAGAAAACACACTTTCAACATATTTGACGACAATGAAAGGCAACATTTATCATAACTGAAGGCAGAATACAACATTTGACAAGATGATAAAAAAACTTTTTATACCTCTAGTTGGTATAATATCTTTTTTTGGAGCAGAAACTGGTTTAATTTCTTCAGGAATGGTCTTCTGAATGATTTCGGGCTCTTTAAAGAACATTATTAATTTAAGATGGAATTAATTGAAAAATATGTAGTTATAGGTTGACATTTAAACAGACCAAACTAACATAGAACTTGCAAGCAACAAATTACGACAAGAGGTGTACAAGATAGAGAAATAGAATAAATTACTTTTCATAATATTACAATTATTTAGTTAAAGAGAAGTTTTCTAAGTACATGCAAAGTAAACATAAATATTTCAAATTCATGATCGACTGATAAAATAGGTTAGATACAGGGATGATTTTCCGGCCCATTATGCCTAGCCTAAATCCCGTTGGACAGAAACTCTTGCGAGGGGGCCATAACGGGATGTGCGCTGGAGTTAACCCAGAACACAATGTCCCCGGGTCCTCCCAATGTAACCTGGATCCCACCTGACTTAATCATGCAAAATCTGCTTGACGGCAAATCTTCTGGGGACGTCATATTCCCTGGACATCATATTCCCAGCCTGGCATTGCCAGGTTGGCACTGCCAAGGGAAGGAAGGTCCTGAAGGGGGTGGGGCCTGAACATGGCAGGGCCTTAGGAGACAGGGCCAGATGGGAGACTCATTGAGAGATCCTAATGTGAGTGAACACTGAAGGGTGTGGCATGGCAGCGAATGAGGTGGGGGTGGGGGAAAACATGCCAGCGATCAATGAGGGGGTCCCGACGTCCATGGGGGGTGTCTTTAATAATAATAATAATAATAATAATCTTTATTAGTGTCGCATGTAGGCTTACATTAACACTGCAATGAAGTTACTGTGAAAATGCCCTAGTCGCCACATTCCGGTTCCTGTTCTGCTACACTGAGGGAGAATTCAGAATGTCCAATTCACCTAACAGGCACGTCTTTCTGAACTTGTGGGTGGAAACTGGAGGATCCGGAATAAACACACGCAGACACAGGGAGAACATGAAGATTCCGCACACAGTGACCCAAGCCGGGAATCGAACTAGGGTCCCTGGTGCTGTGAAGCAACAGTGCTAACCACTGTGCTACAAATGCAATGTGCACCAACAAGCTACTTCCCCCCACAGCCCTATTGCTATAGATGATCTTCCCACAAGCTTTGGGGCGGCCCTCACCATCGGGAGAACAATTCCCCCCTCAGCTCCGGCATGCACCCTCTTGATCCACCACCACATAAGGGGAAGACCCCATTAACCAATTGAGAAGGGTCTGCCCCTTGACAACGCCCCCTGTCAGTGCCCTCTCTCAGCCTCGGCCCTCAACCCCGGGGCCTCCAGGCACCTCTACATCCCCAGTGTTGTCATCATGATGGGTTTTCGATTTGGAAAATTGTGAATCTTGCTGGAATTACGTCACACTGTTGGGGAGGGGGGTGGGAGGGGCAGGTAAATCACACTGGAAGGTGCGGCGTAAAGGCATTTAATGACATTTAAATATAGTTAAATGAATGAAGAAAAGGTTCACACCCAATCTCGGTATTAACCGGATTATGTCACTGGTGGGGGGTGGGGCGGGGAACATCTCATTCTGAGACGTTGTCAGCGCAATCTGCGTTATTGCACTCTTATGAGAATTAGTAGCCATATTGGGATTTAGATGGGTGTCTTAAGGGGCCCGAAATGTAACGGCTTTACAAACTAAGTAAGTTTCACATTAAAAATCCATTTGATTCAATGAGCGGGATTATTTGATGGCGAAGGCAGCTTGCCATTGGCTGCCGGTGGAATCTCTTGGCCCAGCTGATGTCTACGGCATTTAGCATGACTCGGTCATACTGCCGCCGGAGAAGCTGCTGCAGACGGATCGCTTTCAACGGGACCACAAGGTCCCGCAGGCAGGTACGGGTGGAAATTGCCGCCCAGCATCGCCAAATGTCAATGGCACATGGAGGCATGTAATCACTGTAAAATTATTCATATTTTTAATGATTTGAATTAAACAGCACAAACCTCAGTAAATTATAAATATGGATATTTGACAATTGCTAACATATCACATTAAAATTATATTTCCTGCATTTTACAACATATGTTGGAACACCATGGCTGGGATTCTCCAATCCAGCAGCCAAGTTCTGACGCCCGCATGAAAGGTGGTGTGAGCCACTCGCATCAACAGGCCTCATGTGGCAGGTATCCACCCCTTCCTCAGGGGCTAGTACGGTGCCAGAGAGGTGTCAGCTGCTCCAGCACCTGAAAGCCGGCGCGAGTCCGTGCATGCACGTCACGGCCGGCATGAGTTCACGCATGCGCGCCACGGCCGGCGCAAGTTTGCGCATGCGCGTGGGTTCCTGCCTCCGCTGGCCCAGGGCAATATGGCGGAGCACTACAGGGACTGGCGCAGAGGAATGTAGACCCCATGGAACTAGTCCGTCTGCCGATCAGTAGGCCCTGATCAAGGGCCAGGCCACCTTGGAGGCCCCCCTCAGGGTCGGATCACCCCTCCCCCACAACAGGACGGCCCCTGCAGACAGAACTCCGAGGGGCCACTGAGTGGGACTATACGCAACCCACGCCGGCGGGACTCGGCCGAATTCGGCGATCACTCGGCCCATCGAGGCCCAGAGAATCGCGGGGGGGGGCGCTTTAAATGGCCCCCGACCGACACAGCGGCGATCATGCGGGCGCCCGAGAATCAGCGCCAGAGAAACGGCGAGCCGGCATCGGGGCGGCGTGGCACGATTCTCGAACCGTCCCCAGTCGATTCTCCGACTCGGCGCGGTCAACAGAACAGAACACCACAACTTAATTTCATGCAAGAAGACAAATGCTGTTTTTAATAAGCAACTACAAAAAGCAAGGTCGCCAAAAGATCTTATGTGATGACCGTAAATTGTAAGAATAATTTCCACCCCAATGGAAATAATAAATTGCTTCCTATCTAAAAATAAAGTCAAGTGACAACTTCTTGATTTTATACCTGGAGTTGCAACGACCTCTTCTTTTCTTTTGGTAGTAATTGGTTTCACTTGTTCAACAACTCTCTTCTTTGGGATCTCCAGAACTTGAAAGAATTATATATTTTTTAACCGTCACAATTCAACCAAGAACATGTTTTACATAGCTTTGAAGATGTTCAAAACAATAGATAACATGAAATAGACATAACAAAAGTAACTAACATATACATGCTGAATAGATTGTTTTACTATTGTGTTTTATATTCATTACGTAGCATTTACATTAAATATCTCGATAATTGTGAAGTTTCATGATCTAATTCAAATTTATTTGATATATTTTCAACATATTTAGCTACTGCTTTAACAATAATAAAGAAATTCACAAACACATTGGCTCAAATTTTCCTGGAAAAATGTTGAGCTCATAACAGACGTTGCTGTGAAAATTCAGATAAAAAAGTATGACACGAATTACAAATTGCTATAACTCGCTGTTATTTTTATATCTTGCTCTACCGTTTGCCTCACACAAATCACATCTGGCCCTCAATGGCCTTGATAATTTAAGAACTTACTGGAATTTTCACATTGAACTCAAATTAAGCTGGGGCTGAAACTTAACAGAGTAAATACTCTCTTGATGGTATGATGATTGTTAGTGTAAAACCAATCTCATTGGTTAAGATAGACTGTTGCTCCAGCCTTTCACTTAAGTCCCAGATGTCCCATTACCCTAACCATGATGCTTTCAACTTGCATTTCCAGCAGTTTATAGGAAAAAATGAAATCAATAAGTTGAAGAGTGCAGGAAAATATCTAAGTAATTTAGTTCCCCAAAAGATGCCACACTCCAGCAAGATTTGGGCCAATATATGAGGTTGCAACAGACTAACTGAACAGCATAAAGACACAGACATGGATAATACGTGCAACATTTAAATAAGAAGCAGATTTGAAAATGGTCGTAATGGTGAGAACAAGAGATGGTATGATGTATGAAGAATGTTGATATAAAATCTTCTATGTATTCATTTTTACCTTCAGCTGGAACAAACTCTTCTCTTGGCTCACTAATGACTTTAATTTCTTCAGGAATTGGTTTCTTAGGAACTTCTGGTACTTGAAAAAAATTTATGCAAGAAATTATGATACGAACACACAGCAGACAATGCTGACGTAAAGTGATAGCTTCCCTTGCAATAACAAACAAACACTAAATCACCAAGATATCCGTTGCATGTTAACTATTTCAAACACTGCAAGCAAACACTTATTGAGACATGGACAGTGAAGAAGTGTTACATTTATTATTTACAGTACACATTGAAACAAAATCTAAGCTAGCTCATTAGCACCTTAACTATCTTTTATTCTGACCATTTTTTATAAACTTCCCGGAATGCACTATTCCTTTACAAGCCTAACATTAAATATAGCTATTTTTCCTAAATAACTTTTATGAAAAAATAACCAAGTTGTCCTGAATTGTGACAGAGACCTGACTGCAGTTTTAAAAATAAATGGCGGGTAATACTGATGGTCTGGTTACACTGATGCAATCATTAAAATATTTATTTGCCGCCGTTACAAATTATAAACAACTTAATTTGACTGTGTGTTTATATTTTTTTCAAATCAAATGATCCATGTTCCAATATAAGCTGATTTTAAAATTATCTTAAATAGTGAATTTGTTTTCAAATAGGTGATATTAACTTTTCCATTCACCCCATTGTTCGATACCAGTTTTATCTAAGCATTGTAATAAAAGTATTATATTGCTAGTTGCTTAAGTCAAAGAAACCTAAACAACAAAAACTTCTGTGTTTTAACATCACTGCACTGCAGCAGAACAGTACAAATCCATGAATATATACAGAAAGCGGAATTGCACTGATTTAAACCTGAAAGATGTTGCTTTGATTCAGCCTGAAGTGCCAAGCATGGAAAGTAGCTATCAATTCTATTGTAATGGAGACAACAAACTGCTGCATGATGTACACATAATGTTGGTGTTAGGATCCTGAGCGATCTTGTACCTTTTGCTGGAGGAACTTTTTCTTTTCTTGGTACAAAAGTTGGTTTAACATCTTCAACAATTGGCTCCTGAGCAACCTCTGTCACTTTAAAAAAAAGCATGGTTTTAAAAAAGTAGCTTGTTGTCCGATGTATCATGCAAGCCAAAGATCAGAAAGATAATAAATCTGTGCATTTTGACAACAGCTTAACTACACGCAACTAATGGAGACATTAAGTTTGGTTTTAGTCTCTTATCAGCTGTGAGCATGGTGAAAGCCACAAACAATAAATTAGTGGGGGGGCCTACCCAACTTCCAATCATCCTTAATTTGCATGAGCAAGTGAAGTGCGAGCATATAGGCAGCTTTTTGATTAGAAGGTGAGAAATCAAATCCTGTGGCAGCTTCTTAAAGGCTTACAAGGGTTATGCTTTTCTTGTGACCATAGCTGGGAAGCAACAATCTGAAGCTGCAAGATGGGCAGCACGGAAGCACAGTGGTGAGCACAGTTGCTTCACAGCTCCAGGGTCCCGGGTTCAATTCCTGGCTTGGGTCACTGTCTGTGCAGAGTCTGCACGTTCTCCCCGTGTATGCGTGGGTTTCCTCCGGGTACTCCGGTTTCCTCCCACAGTCCAAAGATGAGTGGGTTAGGTGGATTGGCCATGCTAAATTTCCCTTGGGTGAGATGGGGTTGCTGGGTTACGAGATAGGGTGAAGGTGTGTTTGAGTAGGGTGCTCTTTCCAGTGCAGACTCGATAGGCCGAATGGGCACTGTAAATTCTATGATTCTATGTCCGGGGACAAGAAGCTTTCACACAGGACCTAAAGATTTTAGATATATCTGTGAAGCAGCAGGTGGACATTCAGAATAGAAACAAGGGGGCGTAATTCTCCCATGACCCTATCACGGAACTCAGTCCCGGATGGGAGAATTCCACCCAAAGTCCTCAATCCCTTGATGGTTGGTGGGTGCAAAGGCAAATTAATGAATGAACATGTAAAAAGTGGTATAATATGTCAATGCATTAACTATTATTGCCAGGAACTCATTGCAATACACAAGTAAACTGAATGATTTCACTTGCAATGACAAACTTCACAGCGCATATTTTCTGCACAGTCTGGCAGAACTCTGGGTGAGATTCTTTGGCCTCCTCGCAGGGTGTTTCCTGGTGGTGGCAGTTGGCCGGCTGATGTTTGGCAGCAGAATCATCTGATCCCACCGCTGTCAATGTATTTCTCATTGAATGCACCCCACAACGTGGGGGTGCGCCGTTGGCAGGACCAGAAGATCCCGCCAGCGTGAACCAGATCACTCTATCGTTACCCCAATTCAAAAAATCCTTCCCTTCTCCACTTGCCACAGTTATCCACAAGACAGCAGGGAAGACTTAACTTCATCTCTTTTCTGCATCACTCAAAATCTGTTACAATCCTTACAATTATTTGTCCTTCGTGGCCACATTTGCCTCTCCTCCTATCACTTCCACTCTTCTTATAACAGAATCAAACCTAATTCTGAAATATGAGCAGGGAATCTCCTCGTCATATCTAAACAGGGGATGGCAAAAAAAATTGTGGCATTGTTCAACTTCACCATCACTAAACCAGCTGACTCGTCGAGGGGCTGAAATTGGGGGCTGGATTCTCCGTCGGGAGTCCGCCCCACTACTGCTGCTAGTGAGGATGGAGAAATGGAGACTATCCAATAGGAGTATCCATTTGGTTTGAACTTGCTGCTTAGCATTTTATTTGTTGGAAGAAGATATTCCTTATCCAAATTATTAATTTTGTCAACTGATGCTACTAATGAATAAATGACAATAACTCTAGTGGTAAACAGGAAGCACGCAATCAAATATTTTAAAAATTATGTTTTTTCTCTTTAAATAACTGTCAAATATTTGATAAATCCTAAAATCTTGCTGTGGCAATTGCACAATTTCAATAGAGAACCATGAACTTAAATAATAAAAACCACAGACTTTAAATTGATGATATAACAATATAGATAGAATCAACCCTCCATTGATCCAAGTATCCCAGATTATTTATTATGTGAAAGCACAAACAAAATACTTAATGCAACAAAAATGAGCAATACACATAAACACAGCTCACAAAATTAAACGTAGCATAAAATAAAATTAAGTGCCACGATAAGCATCATCAACAACAGGATTCTGATTAGAACATACAAGATGATCATGAAGAAAAACCATGCTTGCATTCTGATATGATGAAATTGATATTAATTTTCATATGAATGAAGTTTGCACAAAATCCTTCAAGGTAATAATATACCTTTGAATGGAGGAGTAACCTCCTTTTTCGTTGAAATAATAACTGGTTTTGCTTCTTCAGTGACTGCTTTTGTAGGAATCTCTTGCACTTTAAAAGAACATTAATTGTTTAAAGATTTGAATAAATGAAGAAAATATACAGAATGCATCATAACACCAAACAGGACAACACATGACAATCTCTCTAGCAACAATAACATATCTGTAAAGCTTCACCTACTACTGGTACTTATGCACGTAATGCAATGCCAATGAGAATTTTAATAACCAATAATCCAAATTTGATGGAATATTATCAAACGTTTTACTGAATATGGTTATTTCCTTTTTCCAATATCGTCATCACAATTTCTTCAGTGAGAATTGAGTTCAGAATTTTCCAAAAGAAAAGATTCACTCGAATTTAATCTATGTATTATCAAATTATTAAGGAATGTTAATGCTATCACAATATTTATAATTTATATGTACGCAAGAACAACGCTCACAACATTGAAACACATTTACAACAAATAGTTGAGAATTAGGGTTTTTTTGCACAACAGGCAGTAAATGTTTCCTTGAAACATCATGAAAAGAAGTCAAAAGTGTCACCTTTCCTGGCAACAAAAAACTACCATATCATATGGGCAAATACTTATATAAAATCAAGAATTTTTGTACCTTTTACTGGAGTAATTTCCTCTATCCTTTGAACTGGAACTGGTTCTTGAGGAGCAGGTTTTACAGCAACATCTGGCATTTTAGGAATATGTTTTATATTTAGCAAAAGCTTTATCAAGAACAAAAATTACATTTATTTAAACAGCTCATGAAAATCACATAAAGCACGCGACAGACAATGATAAGTTCAGCAGCCCTGCCACATCCAAATCGTGAATGGTGGTGGACAATTCGTCAACTGACTGGAGCAGAACGCTCTAAAAATATCCCCATCCTCAATGATGGAGAGCCCAGCATCTGTGCGAAAGATAAGGCTGAAGCATTCGCAATAATCCTCAGTTAGAAGGGTGCAGTGGATGATTCATCTCGGCCTCTCACGGTATTCAGTCAATTCGATTTACTCTACATGATATCAGAAAATGGCTGAAGGCACTGGATACTGCAAAGATTATGGGCCCTGACAACATTCCATTAATAGTGTCGAAAACTTGGGCGGAATTCTCCGCTCCCGCGATAAATCGGGAAGGCCGTCGTGAACTCGGCCGAGTTTCACGACGGCCTCGGAGGCCGCTCCTCTCACCTTACTTACCCCCACCCGGGGGGCTAGGAGCGGCCTTCAATAACTCTCGGCCGCCGGGCCGGCGTCAACCCGCGCATGCGCGGCTGACGTCACGACGGCTCACGGCTCAAACCCGTGCATGCGCGGTTGCTGTCTTCCCCTCCGCTGCCCCGCAAGACGTGGCGGCATGATGTTGCGGGGCAGTGGAGGGGAAAGAGTGGGCACCGATCGCGGGCCAGCCCCCCCCCCCCCCCCCACCCCCCGAGCACGGCCGTGGTGCTCACTCCCATCTCCGCCCCCCACCAGCTTCAAACCAGCTTTTGGCGCTATGTTCACGACGGCAGCGACCAGGTGTGGTTGCCGCCGTCACGCACGGCAGGCAGCGATTCTTCCGAGCGGGGGGTGGGAGAATTGCGGGGAGGGTGCCAGGGGGGCGTGTCGTGAGTCGCCCAGCCCTCCTGCGATTCTCCCACCCGGCGTGAGGAGCGGAGAATCGTGACCCTTGTGCTTCAGAACTTGTTGTGCGCCCTAGCCAAACTGTTTCAGTACAGCCAACACTGGCATCTACGTGGCAATGAGGTAAATTGCCCGGGTATGTCCAGTGCACACAAAGCAGGACAAATCCAACCCAGCCAATTATTGCCCCATCATTCTACGCTTGATTTTCAGTAAAGTGACAGATGGGGCAATCAACAGTGTTGTCAAGTGGCACTTGATTAACAACAGCGTGCTCACTCAGTTTGGGTTCTGCCAGGTCACTCAGCTCAAGACCCCATTGCAGCCTTGGTTCAATCATGGATGAAAGAGCTGAATCCAGAGGTGAGGGGAGAGTGACTGCCGTTAACATCATCAGACCGAATGTGACATCCAGGAGCCCTAGAAAAATTGGAGTCAATGGGAATCAGAGGGAAAGCCCCCCACTGGTTAAGTCAAACCTGGCACAAGAAATGATGGTTGTAGTGATTGGAGGTCAACCAACTCAGTTCCAGGTCATTACTACAGGAGTTCCTCAGGTGTTTCACGTGAGGAAAGAGCAGTGCTCTGAAAGCTAGTGATTCGAAACAAACATGTTGGACTTTAACCTGGTGTTATAAGACTTCTTACTGTGCTCACCCCAGTCCAACACCGCGTCTCCACAGCATGACTACACTTAAGCGCAAGGCAATGTCCTTCTCCAACACGAAAGAATCTAACCATCATCACTTGATATTCAATGGCATTATCATCACTGAATCTTCCACTATCAACATCCTGGGGGGTTACTATTGACCAGAAACTGAACTGGACAAGCCATATAAATACTGTGGTTACAAGAGCAGTTAGAGGCTAGGAATCCTGTGGTGAATAACTCACTGCCTGCCTCCTCAACGCCTGACCACCATCAACACAGGCACAAGTCAGGAGTGTGATGGAGCACTCTCTACTGGCTTGGATGAGTGCGGTTCAAACAACACTCAAGAAGCACTGCACTATTTAGGATGAAGCAGCTTGCTCAATTGACACCCCATCCACTAATATTACCTCTCTCCGTCACCGACGCACAGTGGTAGTAGTGTATACCATATACAAGATGCACTGCAGGAACTCTCCATGGCTCCTGAAACAGCACCTTCCAAATCCACAACCACTACATTCTAAAAAGATAAGGGCAGCAGATACGTGCAAACACCACCACTAGTAATTTTCCCTTCATGTCGCCTATCATTCTTCATTGGCGCTGGGCGAAAATCATGGAAATCCCTCCAATAACTGCAATATGGGTGTGCTCACACCACATGGATTACAGCGGTTCAATAAGGCATTCATCACCACGTTCTCAAGGGCAATTAGGGATCGGCAACAAATGTAGGTCTATCCAGCGATGCCCACATCCCATGCATGAATGAAGAAAAGATCTTCACATGGTGAGACACCAGGCACAAGTGGCCTATAGCCTGGAGAGGGGACAAGGGAAGCATTGGTGCCAATTCGCCAGAGTGAGGTCTCACAAAAGCTCTGCTGCAGAGGACTCAGATAAAGACTTTGGTGGGTTGTTCAGAAGAAGGATGGTGGCTATGTGCAATGAAATTCTTGGTGCATTGGCAGGTCTGCCAGGAAATATAGTCATGCTCTGTTTTGTTATGGTGACACAATGAAGATGGTGCAGCAAACTGCCACAGAATATAGAAATCATGACTGCTGCCAGGCTACTAGAAGTTGTGTCAAAATGGGAGATCATGCAAATACCGCCTGTTTCAGCCTAGAAGGAACAAGATACAAAAAAATCCATCTCCACCAAGGAGGGAGAATAATAGACTTGTCATATTCTACAAAATATGGAATGGACTGGTGGGAATTGACAGAAACAAGTGATACCCTCAAACGATGATAAAACATGAGGTGGCCACCCACATAACATACAAAGACCAGGATTCCCAGAGCCCCTGCCGGGGTTTTGGCGGGAGCGGAAATCGCGCCGCGCCGAGTGGCCGCCCTTTTTCGGCAGTTCCCGCCGGCGTAAATCAAACCAGGTCCGTACCGGCACGACATGGCTCTACGTGTGGCCTGCAGAGTCCTTGGAGGGGCGCGGGGGGATCTGGCCCTGGGGAGGGCCATATGGTGGCATGCCCTGCGATTGGGGCCCACCGATCTGCGGGCGGGCCTGTGCCGTGGGGGCACTCTTTCCCTCCGCGCCGGCTGCTGTCAACTTCTGCCGTGGCCGGCGCGGAGAAGAACCCCCCTGCGCATGCGCTGGGATGACGCCAGCACACGCTGGTGCTCCTGCACATGCGGCAACCTGCGCCAGCAGGCGGAGGCCCTTCGGCACCAGTAGGCGCAGTTCCAAGACCTTGCATGCCAGCTGGTGCGGCGCCAACCCCGCCGCCACCAGCCTAGCCCCTGAAGGGTGGCCCAACACCGGAATGGTTCACGCTACTCCTCGGAACCAGTACGGCCCGCCTTGCCGGGTGGGGCAGAATCCCGCCCCAGTTGTTTCCAAGACCATGTATCAATTATCTTTCTTTCAGAGGGCAATCCCACACTGGAACAAGCTGTCAAGGGAAATTCCACAGCCCCATCACTTGAAATCTTCAAGATCCACCTTTAGATTCTTTCCACTTAAACATCTCCATTATCAGGACTACCATCTCAGCAGGTCATGTCTGGTTTAGCTATCATTACCCATATAAATGCTGGTGCAATATGGACATTAGTCTGTGATGCTGTCACAGCTAACTCAGAAGGTCGAAGGCCACAGTCACCTTCACAGACACTGTCAGTGTCATCATCGTACTGTTCTGATTCTGCAGTTGTGGCTTTCAGAGAAGACGTCCTTAGTGAAATAGACACATCTGACATACTGTTCATCATTGAAGTTCCTCATGCTCCTGTTGAGAGCCTTTCTTCCTCTCTATTTCTCTCACTTTCAGCAGCTTGTTCTGCTCTGAGATCCTCCATTCGATCGCCTTGTTATGCTGATATGTAGTTCAAGATGCAAACTGCTGCACCCATAATTCAGATCAAGTGGTTTGTGAAGAATCCTTACCTCAGGACCAAGTTCTTCAACAAGTCTGGAAACTGCTCAAACCCTTCGGCAACTGTCGTACAGCCAGTAGAAATCAATCAGCAACTAACCTATAAGTAGTTGCTGATCCCTTAACCATGTATTAGAGGGAGGCGTCTCTTTCTCGATACCTAATGCCTACTCAGTGTGAGCTTAAGAGAGGTTGTTGGCTGGACTGTTCCATTCCACATTGGCAACTCTTATGTCAAATCAATGTTACATGCTGACTGATGTTTACAAACTTTCACAGACGCACATATGTGTTTGCTCTCATGCACTCAACAAAATGGTGCGGATGCCATTTTGGAAGCGAAATTGCACTGATCGTGCCAAAAAACCAGGCACTAAGGAACTAAATTTCTCATCCTCTGCATTTGAATGCTGAGCTAAGAATGAAGACAGCATCAAAATTAATTCTTGCTCTGGCAGAAGAACTGCACAATACAGTAATAGAATGGCACAAATACATGAGCAAACAATTGAAACAACAGTTACCATGAAATAAGATTAAACAAGTAGCAAGCACCAGCAATTTGAAGCCTCTAAAAGAGAAATATTTTGCAAGATCATGACAAATGGAAGCTCTATTTATCAAAAGACAATGCTGATATAAAGCATGTGACTTCCTTTGTACCTTTTTTGGGAGCAACCTTCTCTTTTCGTACAACTGGTTTTGCTTCTTCAGGAAGAAACTCGGGAACTTCTGGCTCTTTAATAAATTTAATTTTGGACAAAGAATATCAAAGACTTGCACTTTGAACATTTTAACAGAGAAATATATATAATATTAAACATGAAAGAAACACCTAATACATTGCACAGCATACAATCTTGCTCCATTCACACAATAATTTCTTAATTTGCAACCTTTGGTGGGATTCTGCGACCCCTCGCCGGGTCGGAGAATCGCGGGGGGCGGCGTCAATCCCGCCCCCGCCGTGTCCCGAAGTCTCCGGCACCAGAGATTCGCCTGTTGGCGGCCCCCCCCCCCCCCCCCCGGCAATTCTCCGGCCCGCGATGGGCCAAAGTCCCGCTGCTGTCATGCCTCTCCCGCCGGCGTGTATCAAACCACCTACCTTACTGGCGGGACCAGGCCGCGCGGGTGGGCTCCGGGGTCCTGGGGGGGGGGCGGGACGATCTGGCCTAGCCCGCGATCGGGGCCCGCCGATAGGCGGGCAAGCCTGTGCCGTGGGGGCACTCTTTTCCTTCCGCCTTCGCCATAGTCTTCACCATGGCGGAGGCGGAAGTGACCCCCTCCCCTGCGCATGCGGGGGGATGGCGTCAGCAGCCTCTGACGCTCTGGCGCATGCGCGGACTTGCACCGGCTGGCGAAGTCCCTTTGGCCCCGGCTGGCGTGGCGCCAAAGGCCGTTCCCACTGGCCGGCGGAGCGCCAACCACTCCGGCGCGGGCCTAGCCCCTCAATGTAAGGGCTTGGCCCCTAAAGGTGCGGAGACCTCCGCACCTTTGGGGTGGCCCGACGCCGGAGTGGTTCACGCCACTCCATCACGCCGGGACCCCCTCCCCACCGGGTAGGGGAGAATCCTGCCCCTGGTTCTACTATACAAAAACGTATTATTGCCTCAAGTGATCTAATAATAATAGTAATCTTTTAATAAAAAGCTTTATTGTCACAAGTGGGCTTACATTTACACTGCAATTAAGTTACCGCGAAAAGCCCCTCGTCGCCACATTCCGGCGCCTGTTGGGGTACACGGAGGGAGAATTCAGAATGTCCAAATTACCTAACAAGCACGTTTTTCGGGACTTGTGGGAGGAAATCAGAGCATCCGGAGGAAACCGGAGGACACGGGGAGAATGTGCAGACTCCACACATACAGTGACCCAAGCCAGGAAGCGAACCTGGGACCTTGGCGCTGTGAAGCAACAGTGTCAACCACTGTGCTACCGTGCCGCCCAGTTAATTAGTTAATCGAGTTAATTTGTCATGCATCTACAAGGTAGTTCAATTATACATGAACCTTCTGGAAATTTTAAGGCTATTTCTCAACTAGCCGAAATGATTTTAGCTGTAACTTTCACTTCCGGTACCAATGTGAATATGATTGTTAATCAGGCAGGAGGAAGGTGGATGGGTCCCCACCATCTTCCCACCTCCACCCCAATTAAATCCATGGTGAAAAGGCCCAATTAATGCCCTCTTAAGAATCTCATCCCATCACTGTTAGTTTAAATCAATTGCAGGCCGAGGCAGAGAGGCTTGCTATGTGGGCTTGCTTATGGTCTCCTGTGATGGGGGCCCCTCATTCAAAAGTACTAAGAGTCTGATTGAGGAAGCCAGCATTGGGGGAGTTGGGGTACCCGCTGAGAATCACCCACCACCATACCCCACCCCATCCTTGCTGCCAAACTCTCTCCCCAGCCACACCCATTCCACCATCACATTATGCTAGTCTCTGATTGGCTGGCAGCTATTGGTGGGTAGGAGCCGTTCCTGGAGTCCTGGATCCCAAGGTAAGGCCCGCTATTGAGTGTCTGCATGGAGCAAGAGGTGATGACAGGCTCCTGCCATTTTATTCCCAGCTGGAGATTAAGACTACTATCACCTCCATCAGATTCCAGCCAGTGTTTCTAATGCAATGTGCCCCTCTATTTAATGGATAAACAAAACTTTATCTACAGTATATGAAAGCAATCTGGAATGCATTGAAAACAAACACAGACAGGGTGATAATGGATGCGACGGAAGTCTCACTTGTGAGAGCTGCATGTTGACTCCTTTTGGGAAGGCCAGCAGAATTAAGTGCCAATCATGCACTTAACAGGGTAGCAATGGGCCTTTGCTGGAACAAGAACCCGAGGGCAGAAATCGCCCCCTAGAGCCAAAGGCTGGCTGCTACGCAGCTCAGAGCTGGCACGCGAGTTCCAGCAATACACCCAACCGAGGCCCTAATCACGATGGCCTCACGCCACAGATGGGTGATGATGAGATGGTTGCCACAGGATATGAGGAGCTGTCAGCAGCAAGGAGATGCAGGTGAATCTCAGCAAGCCCACATTTTTCCTGATGGCAAGCCCTTCAATCTGCCATTGAGTGGGCATTCAGTTAAAGGTGGCTAGCCAGAAAAGCCATCCACAAGCCTTTCTACCCTTGACTTAATTGGGACACAGGAGGAAAAGTGGTTCATCCCACCCCCACCCTCTTGCCTGATTGACCACCGACTTCACCTCAGGAAATGACGTAAAATTCCTCCCAAACAGCAAATCCAGCCAAATCATGGGCTGGATGCTCAGTTCCCGAGGCTAAGTGCCGATGCCAATGGAGGATTCGAGGCATTTCACAACGGGAAAATCGGCACAATATTCCCACCGATTCCTCTACCGGTGAGGGGCTAGCACCAGCGCCGTGTGAAATGCCTGGGGAATGCGTGGAAAAGGTTCGGAGAATCAGTGGGTCCGTACTGCACATGGAGGGGGTGGAGCATCGCGACCCGGCTTCAAACCGGTACCTGCCCTGATTTGGGTGTCAGGAGCCATTCTCCGCCCGATCGCTGTTCCTGATCTCAGCGTCGGCCAACGGAGAATCCTGCCCTACATGTTTTCTTCTTTTACTAAGTCATTTTTAAAATCTGCATATTTCCATATGAATATTTCCATATGAATATTTCCATACCTTTCTTTGGAGGCACTATTTCCTTTCTTGAAACTGTAATTTGCGTAACCTCCTCAGCAACAGGCTTCT
The DNA here is from genome assembly GCF_902713615.1 of Scyliorhinus canicula. Taxonomy (NCBI): domain Eukaryota; kingdom Metazoa; phylum Chordata; class Chondrichthyes; order Carcharhiniformes; family Scyliorhinidae; genus Scyliorhinus; species Scyliorhinus canicula. Next base: position 196,124,073 of record NC_052147.1, on the reverse strand, counting down.
TCGGCTCTTTAAAGAATATTTTCATTTTTAGATAAATTATTCAAAAAAGATTTAATTTGCAAGACGTTTGAAAGATGGAGCAAAGCATATAGAATAAAATCACACATTACAACAACTAAACAACAAAGCACAGTCACCTGAAACAAAAAAACAATAAGATGCTCTAAATGTTTAAACAATAATTACAAATCTTCTTAGTTAGAATTCTAAGGAAATGTGTGCTCAAAAATTCCTAATTTGTTAAGTGTAAAATCAAAATATGGTTGAGGTGGGGGAGTGTGGTGGTAAAATGTGGAATCCGCCACTCTGCACTACATTTTGTTGGATCTGCATCAAATCCTCGTTTGTAACGAGTTTGTGCAAATATATCACAGGCAATCAGATCTAAAGGTTGCATTAGTTCCTTGCATCGGTTTTCTAATGATGATGCTACTGCCCTGGTAGCATCTGACAAAAGTGCAATTGGAAGTGCCTGCAATAGAAATAATCCCAAGGTTGGTCATCAGTGACGTTGCTGATGGAACTGGCTCAATTTGTCCTGGAGTACTTATGGAAGAGTTAGTAATACAAATGATTGAAGTAATATTCTATTGGCACTTTATTGACAATGTAAAGGTTATTAGTCCTGGACAAGTGTGAATCCAAACTTTCATAGACATGTACAATTTTTACAAGACACACAATTCTAAATTAGTTCAATAACGTATAAACAAACAAAGGTTTGACAATGTTAAACGTTTTTCACAAAACATTAAAAATTATCAGTAATAGATGTGTACACAGACAATAGCAATTATGAAGAATAAAAACTGCTTTGAACAAGTTTTTTTACATCAAATCTTAAAAAGCACTACAAAAATGTTAAAAAAGCAAATATAGATATAACAAGCTGGCATTTGTTGTGAGAAAACACAATGAAGACTAACAAGATCCACAGGTCACAGAGGATGGAATTTCCCCCTTCCCCCAAGCATCAGGGCACTGCCCGGCCATGTCCCTCAACCCCCGGGGGTACCAGGCACCTCCCCGTCCCAAGTGTGCACATCATGGCTGGTTTTCACTTTTGAAAACCAGTAGTGATTTGTGCCAGAGTGATTTCACAGTGCCCGGGCGGGATGCGTCGTGGGCTGACGTTACAGCGTAAAGCTGTTAAATTACATTGAAATGTATTCAATTTAATGGCCATCATGTTCATGCCCTCGTGGGCATGAACCTGATCACATCATCGGTGCGATGGTCTCGAACTGAGATTTCACTGATGCAAATGGCCTTATAAAGTGGACGTGGTGAATTTCGGATCGGTCATAATCTGGTTGAATGGTGGAGCAGGGTCAAGGGGCTGAACAGACTGCTGCTGTTCCTATTTCTTATGGTCTCGTGGTCTTAAATCCCGTTTTGGCCCTCACGCGAGATTTAGCAGCCATAACGGGATTTGTGTTTGCGATGAGCAGGGCTGTTAGATCACACCCTCAGAATGCTTTGTTCTAAACAAACTGCGAGTTCTTTGTACCTTTGTGTGGTATTGCCTCCTGTACAATAGGAATCCGAGGGGGAGCAGCTTGTTCAGGTACTTTTTCAGGTACAGCTATTTTGGCAAATCCAGACATTTTAAAGAAATTATTATTATAGACTACACCAATTAACAGAAGACATTTATGCACATTTCACAAACTATATCAACAAATATTCTGTGCTTATCATACCTATTAGTAGTATAGAAAGTTAGACAACATAGTTGAGTTTTGAAACTCACATGCTTACTATTTAATAAGGTCCACAACTAATTAGTTTCATTACTGAAAATATTAAACTAATTTGAATATATTGAGATTTTAAATTCTTTAAAAAATCCTGAGGGAAGTTCAACTTTCTTTCAAGTGGAAAATCTTGCTTTTTTACACTAATTACACAAAGTATCACAATCAGACTTCCAGAATCAAACAAAAACTTTCTCTAAAAGATGGGGGCCAACACAAACACACACATTCAAAGAGACTTGAATTTATTCAACAGTTAAGCAAAAATTAATAAACAAAAAGATGGTGAAGTACATCATTAGAATTCAAAAAGAAAAAACAAGAAGGGAGTGATTATTTAAAGAAAAACATCCTCAAGAATAAAATAGTAACAGCACAAAAAGCACACTTGTTAAAAAGACACAATACTGTTAATTTTTGTACCTTCTTTTACATAAATTTCCTCAACAGAAATGTAGTCGGTTGTCTCGTGAACCTCAGAAACTTAAAAAAAACATTTGTGACGTCACACCACTTTTCTTTGTTACAAAAAACCTCAAACTGTATTTAAGAAATCTGAATGAAGAACTATAATGTGCAGAGCCTCTTTCAATGAATTTAACTAATCAAAAAGCACCGAAGTTGGCAAAAAAAAAATTATAACTTCTCCTTAAAGTGCTGGATAATGTTCCATGCAATTCTAAGCACACCAGTAGTTTTCTAAGACCTCACACAAATATTAATTCTTTCTAAATAAGGCTAGATAAGTTGTGGTTAGGTATTTGATCAAGGTAATATGACTTTCCTGTACCTTTCCAATGACTTGATCTCTCTTCCTCCAAAATTGTGTAAGAAATTTCTTCACTTATCCTGCGTTTTTCAGGGACTTTAAAAGAATTATATTTTATTAGCTTGCAATCAGTCACAGATCATATTTCATACATAACTCTTGAGACAGGTCAGTATATTTTTGCAAAAACAAACAAGAAATTTCTCAATTTAGTTAAATGATTTCTATTACGACACTTTCTTTCGGCATTTTAGGGCGGGATTCTCCAATCTCCCAGCCCCGTGTTTCTCCATGGCTCACTGTTCGTTGGTGGTGGGATTCCCTATTCCTGCCACTGTCAGTGGGAATTCCCATTGAAGCCACCCAACACCACTGGGAAATCCACGGGAGAGGGTACACTGATGACCAAGTCCAGTGGTGGGCAGGAAGGTCAGAGTGATTCCGCTGGGCAGCCAGATGGCTAAGCACTCACGATAGTCCACTGTTCAGTTAATTACTTATGCATCCGCGGAGCTCGGCAGATCTCACTGTGAGGTGGGCAGGACACCACACACCTCACCGTTATCTCATGGAGTTAAAGGTCCTGGTGGCATATTTAAATTGCACCCAGACAGTCTTTCACATTCTCCTGAACAATCTCTTAAAAATGCCCTCGGAATAGTCTTTGACCCTCATATTCGAATCTTGTGCCTGCCGCACCCCCCTACCAATCCAGCCCAATTCCTGCCTCCATCTCACCCTTCCCTTTCAACCCACCCCCTGCCAGTCCTGCCTTCGTCCCACCCTCTCCACTGGTCATGCCTCCCATGCTCAGCATCGGCACAGCTTGTGCTAATTCGGGGGTGGACTGGATGGTGCTAGGATTCCAACCTGGCATCACCTTTCGAGATCGTAACTCCCTACTCACACCCAAAGCCACCACTCCTTGCCTGTTAAGATTTTACCCATTAACATTCCACAGATGTTGCAGACCTGCTGAGTATTTCTGGCTTATTAGAGGCTAGGGGCGCGATTCTCCGCTCCCATGCCGGGTGGGAGAATCGCGGGAGGGCCGCTCTGGCACCCCCTGCGATTCTCCCACCCCCCCCCCCAAAATGGCGTGTCGCGTTTTACGACATGCCGCTCGGAGAATCACGGGCCGCCAACAAGATGCAAGATCAAGCCGCCCGTCTTGCGGGGCAGCGGAGGGAAAGACGGCAACCGCGCATGCGCGGGTTTGAGCCGTCAGCCGTCGTGACGTCAGCTGCGCATGCGCGGGTTGGTGCCGGCCAACCCGCGCATGCGCGGCTGACGTCATTAGGCGCGCCGGCCGCGTCATTCTCGGTGCGCCGGGCCTTGACGCCAGCGACAAGGCCCCGTGGCTGAGATTCACGACATGGCCCTCCTAGCCCCCCGGGGGGGGGGAGGAGAGAATACGGGGCAAGGAGCGGCTTCCGACGCCGTCGTGAACCTCTCCGGGTTTCACGACGGCGCCGGGCCTTACGGAGAATTCTACCCATGGTTCTTCAGCCGCGCCCGCCGCAAGATCGCCACGGATGGCCCGGGGACCATGTAAAGGTCCATTGACCTCATGTGGGACTTTCCGATCAGCGGACAGGCGCAGCCGAAGAATCCCACCTGAGGTTTCGACATGATTTCCAGAATCTGCAGTGTTTGATTATTTCAGTAATTTTTTCAAAGAATGTTGGAATGCCCAGCAATTAATCATCACCATAGCTTATTGAATTGTAAAGAATATAAATATGTTACCTAATTCTTCTCTCCATTCTTCTTCTACAACATAGAAATGAGGAAAACATACATAAATAACAAATAATTCCAAAAATTCAAACAAGATGCATCTGCACAGCTTATTGAAAAGGTCACAAAGAGAGATACAAAAATTTGCTGAAAGTTGTGGACAAGAAACCAAAATGTGCTTTTAACAAATAAACATTACTGAATTGAAATTTTGGTTTTGGAAGAAACCCTTGCCATTTTAATCAAGATCCCCTTGACAATACATTTCTAAATTATCTGCTCTGTTGTGTGAAATCTGTTATCTGGGCAGCACAGTGGCTAGCACTGTGGCTTCACAACGCCACGGTCCCAGGTTCAATTCCGGGCTTGGGTCACTGTCGGTGCGAAGTCTGCACATTCTCCCTGTGTCAGCATGGGTTTCCTCCGGATGCCCCAGTTTCCTCCCACTAGTCCCGAAAGACGTGCTGTTATGTAATTTGGACATTCTGAATTCTCCTTCTGTGTACCTGAACAGGTGCCGGAATGTGGTGACTAGGGGCTTTTCACAGTAAATTCATTGCAGTGTAAGCCTTCTTGTGACAATAAAAATTATAAAATAAAAGTGGTATTTTTTCAGCTGGAATTCAAATGTCAGAAGCATATAAACAATACATAGGAATGGTAATTCCATTCTTTCTGAGCATCTACGGTATTACTATTTTATTGAACTATTTAATGTAAGAAATTAAGTTAAGAGTGAAATCTTGTTAGGGCGTCGGGAGTCTCGCTTGCTGGCTGGAGAGTCTGCATGAGACCCACGGTACCACATTTTGGGGAGGGTCACTGACCTTCGCACCAGTCAGATAGTGGCGATGTCTGAGGCGGTTCTTTCCCTGAAAACAAGGCCCTAGTGACGGAGGTCACATCTGCCAAGAGTTGGCAACCAATCAGAGGCCAACAGCTCTTGTGCCCAGCATTGTCATTAGAGTCCAAGGCTGCTGCCCGATGCACAGTTCCAGGATCATGGAGTGACCCAGACTACAGGTACGTAATGCAGGTTGTGTCAAGATGAGAGGGAGTTGACAACAAGAGCAGGGCCATGGCTAACAGCAGTCCCTCCACTTCTTGATATCCAGTCCCTCGATCAGGCACCGAGTACCTTTGAATGAAGAACCACTATGATCACACCACACCCCTGGAGCTGACAAGTTGTTAAACAGCTTTACTTGTCATACACACCATATGACAACAAACTTTCCTGCAGCTGGGTTATTAGTAGCAACAGCAGGATAAGATCCTTAAGTGGTCATTAATCAGATACTTAAGGGTCTCAGTTCTGTCAGCGTATGAAGATCGACCATGGATGGGCCTTCCTGTCCAGAGTTTAATTCTGGCAAGAGGAGAGGGTCTTGGTATGTACTTTCCACCTCCAAGCTTGCCACGAGTGAGAACACAAGATTATGGCCTAAATTTTGAACTAGTATTTTAGGTTTTAATATCTGAACTACAGTCTGAAAATATTTGAACAAGAGTATTATGATAATTGACAAGTAGTCATGCTAGAGACAACTTTTAAATTATTGATCACTGACATCTCATGCATATTATTTTAAACTCAAAATAAAACATGACTAAAAATATAAGCTTGTTTTAAAAATATTTCTACTAAAGTTTATTTAATGCTTTTTGCACAACTTTTGCCTCAGGGAGGATGAAATCAATTAGTTCTTCTTGTACTTCATTGCAATATTGAGGAAAATTTAAGAACTGGACTAAATTATTTTTTTGACAGATTACCCACCAGGTTTCCTGGGCTTCAAGGTGATTTCTGCAGAAAACAGATTTTAGCATCAATGAAAATGAGTAAAATTGCAAAGGAAATGTTGTAGTTTAATTATAAAGGTGCATTAAGTTACAATTGCACCTACCTTGGCTTGATACGTAAAGTTCTGCAGTGCTTTTAGCTTCACCTCTTGGTTCAAGTTGAGCAATTACTGAATAAACCCCTGAAAAATACAATTTTGTACTCCTATATTTACCTACGTTTTATTTGAAATCAGTATTGCATAATAATCACAACACAGAAAAAGGCCAATCAGCTCAAATAATCTTTGCTAATGTTTATGCTCTGCATGAGGCTCCTCCCACCATACGTTATTTCACGAGCTCCTTCATGCACTTATTTACATAGAACATAGAACAGTACAGCACAGAACAGGCCCTTCGGCCCTCGATGTTGTGCCGAGCAATGATCACCCTACTTAAACCCACATATCCACCCTATACCCGTAACCCAACAACCCCCCCTTAACCTTACTTTGTAGGACACTACGGGCAATTTAGCATGACCAATCCACCTAACCCGCACATCTTTGGACTGTGGGAGGAAACCGGAGCTCCCGGAGGAAACCCACGCACACACGGGGAGGACGTGCAGATTCCGCACAGACAGTGACCCAGCCGGGAATCGAACCTGGGACCCTGGAGCTGTGAAGCATTTATGCTAACCACCATGCTACCGTGCTGCCCCTTACATTCCCCTTAAATACATTTATGCTACTTCCCCTTAAATAATAGTGCGGCAAGGCGGCTAGCATTGTTGCTTCACAGTGCCAGGGACCTGGGTTCGATTCCCGGCTTGGGTCACTTGTATCAAGGATCTTTTGAAAGTCATTATAAACAATATTAACTGTGCTGTTCACATTCACCATTTCTGTAATACCATTTAAATCTTAATTAAGTTAGTCCTTAACAAATTTGTACTGGCTCTTCTTTATTAGTTCATGTTTATCCACGTGGCTGCTACTTTTCTTCCCAATTATTGTTCCTAATAGATCCCTACCACAGACAGTAAACCATCTGGTCTGTAATTGCCAGGCTTATTCTGCACGTTTTTAAGCAAGTCTCATTTCCTTGGCCATTACTCCTGTATCAAAGGAGGATTGAAAGATTCTAGCCAGCCCCTCCACATTTTCTACCCTGACTTCACACAGCTTTCCCTTCTAGACCATAAGCTGCATGATAACACAGTGATGAGCACTGTTGCTTCACAGTGCCAGGGATCCGGCTTGGGTCACTGTTTATGTAGAGTCTGCATGTTCTCCCTGTGTCTGAGCGAGTTTCCTCTGCGTGCTCCGGTTTCCTCCCACAAGTCCTGAAAGATGTGCTTGGATATTCCAAATTCTCCCTCAGTGTACCCGAACAGGTGCCGTAGTGTGGCGACCAGGGGATTTTCACAGTAACTTCATTGCAGTGTTAATGTAAGCCTACTTGTGACACTAATAAACATTATTATTAATACATTCATGCTATTCACCTTAAATATTTCTGTGGCAGCAAGTTCAACAATCGAACTGCTCAATGAGTAAAGATGATTTCCTGAACTCCTTATTAGTGACTATCTTATGTATGGCCTTTAGATTTTGATAGCTCTACAAGTGAAACAATTTAGTCTATCCAATCCTTCCATATTTTTAGAGACCTCTATCAGGTCACTTTGAGCCTGATATTTTTGAGCAATCATTCTTTATGCTGAAAAGCTATCTATTCTCATGTCATATTTGTAAACCTTTTCTGCACCTTCCCCAGTTCCTCTATATCCTTTCTTGCGATACGTGGCTGAATTTTGCAGGGTCCCCAACCTTGGCATAAAAGTTTGGGGAAAGCACTCCTGCTCACCCCACAGCCATTTAACACCCCCATTGTGGGGGAAAGCCTGCCTCAAAAATTATGGGAAATTAAATGGGCAGCAGCTCTCTTCCCAGCAGTGACAATGGGACTGGTGGTCGCTGTTCGGATTGCATAAGTTCCAGACAGAAAAATGCTGAGATGCAGCCAGCTGTGAAGGCAAGTTCGGGGCTTCACTGGGGACAGGCTGAAGAGTCCCATTGAAGGGGGTGAGGAGGAGTGGTAAGGGCGGGCATGCCAGCAGGAAGGGGAATAATGGTGGGGGGTAGGCTCTGAAAGACCTGGGGGCTCAAAATGTACACAGACCTCTCTTGCAATTAATTGCCATGAAGGGCCTCAACTGACCCACGGGCAAGTAGGCTCCATAATATTGCATCCACTGTTGGTAAAATCACCGGCAGAAGTGGGTTGGCAGAATGGAATGGTGCCACCAGTATGGTGCCCAATTTGGCTATGAAGACCAGAACTGTGCACATTACCTAAAAGTGTGGCCTATACATATTTCACATAATTTCAATGCTTTTCCTTAACCCAAATATCTAATTTGCAGATAGATAACTCAGATGGATAGATAATTACTGTAATAGAAGTAACACGTTCATGACTATACTATACACACCTTCATCTTCTGTTGTGACATTATGGATAGTCATAAAATGTCGCCGCCCATCTCTTCTGAAACTGTACTTTGGACTTTCTTTAAGCACCAGTGTATCTTTAAACCAGGTTACAATGGCATCATCAAAGGACACTTCACATTCAAATATAGCTGACTCATGTTCTTTCACCACAATATCCTGGATTGCCTTTGTGAATTCAATTGGTTGCGCTATAACACACAAGGACACAAACAATACAGGACTTGTACAAAACTAATCTTCAAAGTACAACTCAGTTAAGACTTTTGGTAGAACTACAAACCTTCAACAAATAGATCTGCAGATGTTTCAAGATGTTCAAACTTGCAAGTAAATCTGCCTTGATCCTCTGGTTTCAAGTCACTAATAGTGACTTTCTGCAACTTATCTGCAACATCTATGGAATATCTGCCTCGTCCCTCAATCCTTCTACCATTTCTAAACCACTCAGTTTTCAGGTTTGGTAAGGAAAACTGGCAAACCATGATACAAATATGGCCTTCTTTGCCAGAAAGACTTTCAAGGTGCTGTTCAACTATGGGTTCTGGAAAACAGAATTCAACAAAAGTAAGTTAGACGAGTTAATGAAAGGAAAGAACATTCAGAAGTAAAAATGCAAACAGTACTTACCGACAACAGTCAGTTTAGCACTAGAAATATGTGGGCCACAGACAATGCGGAAGTTGCCTTGATCTTGCAATGCACAGTTTTTGATCTTTAAGCAATGAATGTCACCATCAATGCTAATTTCATACTTGCTATTTGATTCCAACTTTTCAGTTCCTTTGTACCAGGAAAGTTTTATTTCAGGATAGTTTATCTTTATCACACATTCAAACACTGCATCCATTTCTGTGCGTACGATTTGATCTTCAATGTCCTTGATTAATTCAATGGGCTGCAGAGATAATTTTTTAAAAATATATTAATTTCAAACAAAACCCTATAAAACACTGTACTAAAACACAACTTGAGGTCACCATTCATTCGTTATAATGCAGATCATACCTCAACTTTTTCTATTCTTTGCTGGATATACTGGATGAGTTCATTGAACTCCTCTTCTTCAGGGCCTCGTTCATGTTCTTCCAACTCCTTAATAAAGCAACAATGAGTTAAAGGCAGCAACAAAAAAGTATAGCATAATACCCATGTAAGGTTTTTATTCTGCATAAAGACAATAGCATACTGTGCAGTATTAACACACAGAGAAATTATCAGAAAGAAACTCACCATTCTGTGAGTTTCATCTTCTTTGCTGGCTTTCAGTTGTTCAATGGCTTGAAGCAGACCACGGAAATCAGTAATTCCATACATGCGGGCATACTTTTCATATTCCTTTGGATCAACATTCCTTAGCAGTTCTACAATGTCGATATCCTTGTCTACTTCTTCTTCCTTTTGTTTGGAAGGTGTTCTTTTTAAAATAAATGGCAAATATAAATCAATTAATACTGTATTTGAAATAAAATGTAAAGTAATTAAATGTATAAGTTGATGGACCAAAACTAATGTGATATACTTCTGTAAAATTATGTTACCAACTCCTACATAAAATGTAATTTTTAAAAAATCAATGACAAATCTGCTACGCCTAAAAAAGATTATGTTACGTTAAACTTTATGGACATTTATTATTTTATCTGGTTAACAGGAGAGGTAATCATAAAATGACAAGCACTACATTCAAATATCATTTGTTCATTCATGTTATGAATCAGAACCTTAACTATCCCACCAAATCGAACATACTTACTTCTTCAGTTTAGCTCTGAAGTCTGTTTCAGCAATAATTTCTTTCTTCTCCTCGATTTCCAAATTTACATTGCTTTCAATTTCGCCAGATTTGTTAGATGCTACACATCTGTACTGGCCGGCATCAGTTTTTATCACATCTTTGATTTCCAATTTGGCCTCTTGACCCTTTTGCTGTACAATAATTCGGCCACCATGGTTAATCTGCCTCCATTTACCTTTCATCCATTTAACATTTGGAATCGGGTCACCACCAACCTTTGCAATGAATGTTGCGACACTCTCTGCAATGTAGAATATGATTAAGATTAATGACATTGTTTTTTAAATTTTTACCCTCTTTAATTTTCCCACCAAACATCTATGAACTAACTTGTCCTATTTTGTTTAATAAATGGCATCCACACTTTAGTTAATGTGCGAGGAAATGTGCTTAAACAACACAGTAACGGAACCCTGTTTTGTGTTCTCTTCCTGCACAACCCAACAAAGGACATTAAACCAATTTTCTCCAGACGAATGACATAAATAAAGTACAAAGATAGGGAGGAACATAAATTATGCAGAGGACATAAGTTAGCCCTTTTGACTGATAGCACAATGACAATTTGAACTAAAAACTTTGCTTATTAAAGATTTGGTTTTATCTATTTTGTTATCTTTCAAAACAAAGTATTTGCAAACAGGATATATGAGATGGCATAGTGGTTAGCATGCTGCCTCACAGCGCCAGGGACCGAGGTTCGATTCCGACCTTGGGTAACTGTATAGTGTTTGTACATTCACTCCATGTCTGCGTGGGTTCCCTTCCGGTGCTCCAGTTTCCAACCACAAACCAAAGATGTACAGGTTAGGTGGCTATGCTATGGTAAGTTGCCTTTTAGTGTCCAAAGATGTGCAGGTTAGGAGGATATGCCATGGTAAATTGCCTCTTAGCATCCAAAAGGTTAGATGGAGTTACACGGATAGAGAGGGTCATAGGCCTAGATAGGGTGCTCTTTCAGAAGTGCAGTGCAGGATAAAAGGCCTCCTTCTGCACTATAGGGTTTCTATGAATGTATGTGAAATTATTTTGACTAAAATTTACATTAACACCTTCTAGCAGTCAATGGTGTAGCATTGTAAGTACTTGCTCACTTTTACTCTGTAATGTTTTGCGTTATTCAGAAATGCTTTCTTTTAATAAACATACAAGAAGAAATATTCCATGGTGCACTTACTTGCTGTTACTTTCAAACTCTTTGGTTTCTCAATGAAGAAGATCTTATCTGGCTGTGGTGGAGAAACCACTTTCTTTGCTGCAGCTTTTTCTAAACCAGAACAAGTGAAAATTATTTTAAATGGCATTGTTTTAGTTCTCACTGTCAAACTTCTCACAGCAAACAAATGTTATAAGGAACATCAATATTTCTTTTAAATTAAACAAGCCGCAATGAAGATCTAATAGTCTGGCCAAGCATTTCAGGGTGCACCTCACCTCCGTGCAGTTTTCAATCTGTGTTGTGCAAGTCTGGAGACAAGAGCACCATGAATCTGCAGAGGAGCAGCGAGATCCGATTCCTTTTATTTTGCTCTGTAGTCAGGGCAGGTCTGAGTCTGAATTTCAGCTGCACAAATCTATATTATACTAATTCCAGCAATATCGAAAAGCAGTAGTGTTTGAGCAGTGAATTGCTTCTTATACTCTGTGATTTAGTGCAGTTGTTGCTTACTGCAAATGATTGCCATAAATTCAACAAGTGACTAGGTTAAGATTGTTCTCGCTGGAATTCAGAAGAATGAGGGGGGATCTCATCGAGACTTATAAAATTCTAACAGGACGAGACAGGATAGATGCAGGGAAGATGTTCCCAATGGTGGGTGGGTCCAGAGCCAGGGGTCACAGTCTGAGGATTCAGGGTAAACCATTTCGGACAGAGATGAGGAGACATTTCTTCACCCAAAGAGCGGTGAGCCTATGGAATTCATTATTACAGGAAGTAGTTGATGCTAAAACATTGAATACATTCAAGAGGCGACTAGATATAGCACTTGGGGCGAATGGGATCAAAGGTTATGAGGAGAAAGCAAGATTAGGCTATTAAGTTGGATGATCAACCATGATCATGATAAATGGCGGAGCAGGCTCGAAGGGCCAAAAAGCCTCCTCCTGCTCCTATCATCTATACATCTATGTAAAGTTTATGCAAAGTGTGAGTATGATTTCCTCTTGTTCCTCCTGCAATCTTCTATACATGGAGGTTGTAGGGTGTTTGACTTTATATTTAATCTATTTCCTCATTGTTTAGTGTATGATCATGTCATCACATGCAGATGACATGTTTTCATTATTTTTTGTTCACATCCTGGGGCACGTGATATTGCACAGCTGTATCGGTGTTTGCTTGTGCATGATGTCACTATGTCTTTGAGAAAATGTGAGATATGAAAACAGTACAAGTTAAATAATACAAAGTGTAATTTTTCAGTTAACTCAAAACGTATGATCTTGCCTTTGTGGAAAGCCTGTTGATGCGTTTTCTCCTGCCAAGATTTAAATCCACTTACAGCATGATCTATGCTTCCCTCCAGCTGATAACATTGAACCAACTATGGGGTTTCTCCTAAGAAATCTCTTCTAAGGGTCTATGACAGGTAATCTTCATTTGAGACTGGGGAGTTGATACTAGATATTAATGCATAAATTTATATATCTGAAATCTGCCTCCAACCATAAAAATGGATGAATTAAAAATAAGAAACTTGTGAAAAGAAACTCCAATGGAACATCTGCATTGACTGCATGCAAGAAGCTTTCATCTCTTTACGCAGCTGTGAGCTTCATGGGACAATCATTTTGCCGGACAAAGTTCTTCAAGTTTGTGTTTTTGAGAAGTAATAGGAGTCTTGGAACTTGTAGATGACTTTTGTGGCTTCTTGACTGTCTCCACTTAAATAAATTCCTGAAGTTGTTTGATTGATCACTCCTCTGACAGGCACTGTTTGAACGAGTTCTTTGTTCTTTGAGTTGGGGAGGAGCTTGTTACCCTTGGAACACCCACTGACATCTTCCTTTCCAAGGGTAACAAGCTCCTCCAAATATTTAGATCAGTGTATGTATTTGTTTGTGCAGCAGAGTAAAATTTCTCTTGTAAAAAGTTCGAAACTGTCTTAACTTATACATCTGATGTCCACCATCAAAAATGTATTTAATATAAATAATAAATGTGTGAAAAAGCTGAAATCCACCTTGTACTGACATCGCCAATATGCTACAAAAGTAACAAAGTATGCTAGCAAGTGTACTGGTGTAAATGTTTTTTTAAAATATCTTCTTGTTATTACATACTTAGAATTTTAGTATTCCTCTCCCTTTCTAGAATTGACATGGATTCACCTCGTATATCTCACTTTTGAATGAAGTCTTCAGGACATTGTGAAAAATATGCATAACAAGCATTAGCAGTGCAGTGCAGATACTGCTAAGGTATCAATTTGACAATTTGAAAAACTATAATATATCCATACAGAATGTGCCTATTTTTGAGCATTATGTATGCAGAATCATAGGAATTCACATTTGGGAGCCCATTTGAGTTAATGTTAGTGTTAGGTCCCAATGGAATACCATTACACAAAACTGGAAGAACAAAATACTGGCCAGAGCTGCCTCCATGCCTTATTAGTCAAAGATATATGTATCCAATTTCTATGACCCTCCAATTTCTATGATATGTTATTATTTGTATTTTTAAATGTGTTCACACCCATGTAATAAGACAAAACAAAATAATTACAGATTAAGATACCCTTTTGAAACCATGAATAAATTATGAAAGTCTCAATGAATAATGTGTTAAACCATCATCGGTTTAAGAACTATTTGACTCTTGTAGCATGTTCATGAAACCAAACTTTACATAAATGTGTTTAATATTGTGATCAAAGACACCAGGAATTAAACTTCAAATGAAGATCTTTCAGCAGCATTTGAAATACTGCAGTGATAACAGAAATTGTATCAGAGAAAAGCTTTATATTCAGTCTGTGAGATATGTAGTTAATCAGTATGAAACAACAGTTGCTATCTAACTGCAAGAAACAAATACAGGATTTAAGAGTTCAAAAGTAAGAAGTAACGTTTTCTTCCTTTTTAAAATGTGCCTGTCGAGTTCAGCACCTTTAGAAGTTTTGACTAACAAAAGATTACTACTGCCAGCTTGAAGTATATTTGACCAATGATAAAGCTGGTTTTGTCACTGCTGATGCACTTAGCCATTGGTGAACGGTCCAGCAATCCAATGTCACCTATACAGCTGAGCGGATCACCTCAATATTTCAATACTTCAAGTAACGGATCTCATTGCTCCACAGATTATCCTCTTAATGCAGTAAGGCTAAAGAGGTTAGATAAGCTGAACAAAACATGATTAGTAAGAGCTTTTAGCCTCCTTATGGTGTACACATAACAATGCTAATCTATTTCATATCAACCCCATACCTTGGACTGTTAGTTTTGCTTTGCAAGAGACACTTCCAGCTTCATTTGTAGCTTTACATAGGTAGTCACCACTATCTGTTTTGGTAGATGTTTTACATTCTAGGGCAGCTGTGCCATCCTTGAAGGTTACATTCAATCTATCAGATTTGTTAATTTCTTTCCTGTCTTTAAACCATTGTATCTTAATTGGTTCAGACCCATGGACATGGCAGCTCAGCTTCAATGATTCTCCTTCGGTAATTGTCATTGGTTTAAGTGGTATGTCACAGACAGGAGGCTTTAAAAGCTCTAAAACACAATAAATTGCATGTCAGTATTTAAAATGGAAAGCCTGCCAGCATCAAACATAAGATCAAGATTTTTTAAACTATCTATTTTACCCAGTACATACACCCCCTCCCCTTTGAGGTTACTCATCGCTACTGCTGTTTCACATCATCACATTTCCTCTTTCGTCCCGGAAGGTTTAGTGTTGTGGATATCATTAATGGCACTTTATAATTTGTTAACAAAATATGCGTTGATGTTGGGCAATATTAATTCTGGAGGTGTTTAGCATCTTCACTTCACACAATGTTTCATCGGGTAACCTGCCCAAGAAATGGAAAAACTTGACCAAAAAGAAAAATAATCTGAATTACTGTCAATTGAGATTAGAACTCGGGCCACTTTAGCTTGAGTTCATTGCAGTCACAGGCAGGTAAAACAGTAGCAAAATATTATGGATGCTGGAGATCTGAAATGGAAACATACTGGAAAAACTCAGCAATTCTGGCAGCATCTGTTGAGAGAAAAATAGTGCTAATATTTTTGAGATGAAGAAATGTGATAGACTATATTCTGTGTAAGGGATGGAAAAGAGTGCATCAACAATAGATGGGAACTAGGAGAGATTGCAACAATATTGTGCAGGTAACCAAACAGAGGATTTGTTCATGGCAGTGTGAACGCCTATAGAAGGTGGCCCTTAGGACTTAACATTAAATTGGACAACTTTAAACTGTGACCTTTCTCTTCCAACTTGACCCTTTGTTTTTAAATCCTGAACATTTCTTTTCCCACTGGGCCATCTGTCAGTTAGTTTTGCTTTCGTTCAGCACTGAACTTTGTCCTTCCACTAACACATGCTATCTTATCTTTTTGCTATTACTAACACCTTCTGTAGCACTTCACACGGCCATTAACACTTCCTCTGTCTTGTGAGCTACTTATCTTTGTTGCAATATCTCCTACTTCCACCTATCATTGACCTTCTACTTTGCTCTGGTTGATCCAGTCCCTCTTATACAGGATAGAATCTCCATCATATTTCTCCCTCTCTTCAGCTCTGAAGAAGAGGCATAAGGATAGGAAAAAAAAATGCCCAATCCTACAAAAATAACCTACTGCCTCAGAACTTAGCGAAATGTAAATAACTTTCAAAACAATTTCTACTTATTTTTAGTTCACATTCAACAGCTATTGATATTTTCTGTAATGGAGCATTGATGGGAAGACAAGATCTAAAGAAAATGTTGATAACAGTTGACAACAAGTAATGATTTTAGAATGCATATCGGACAGAAGAATAATTAAAGGATGTCTATATATATATTTTTTTGAATAAATTAGCAATGGCAGCATGTGTACGCATTAGTTTCTTCATCTACATTATCAGGCACTAAAAATAAAATTGTCTTCATCACTAACCTTGGATTACAACAGACACAGTAAACATTGCAGTGCCTGCTTCATTAGCTGCTTTACATGTATAAACAGCAGAATCATTAAGATGTGCTTTCTTAATGTTCAGTGCTGCTACATTGTTTTTAAACGACACATCATAATTTTCAGTTTGCAGGATCTCGTGTTCATCTTTGAACCAGGTTACAGATATTGGTTGTGAACCAGAAACACGACTTTCAAGTTTTATAGATTTTCCTTCTGTATCATGTATTTCTTCCAGAGGTTTTTTAGTGAAGCTTGGTGGGATTTTACGTTCTGTAACAGACAGGCATTTCAAGATGGATCAATATTATAAATATCCAAATAATTGATATATTTTTTACTTACTCAATGAAGTTATGCTTCAACAAGAGAAATCAGTTAAAAAGTGAAATTCAGAAATTTTGTTTGCAGAAGAATGGTGAAGAGTGGAATTAAGGGTAGTGTTGTCCCATCTGGGAATAAATTCTGTGGTGGGGGTAAGGAGTGCATCCTGATGTAGAGACTGCCATATCTTCTGGCCTAAACTTATTAATGTTGTATCCTGGGCATTTTGCATTGTATTCTGTGCAAGAACAGACTTGATGGCACATGTCCCACCATTGTATCCTCATTTAAAAGGCGCGCAACATCATTGACCCACCACTGAAGAATGAAGATGGTCATCCTGAAACAGAAGATGGATCCCCAGGAACACTCTGAGGATGGACCTCCTCAGTGACATTGATATTGGAAGATCCATCTGAATGATCCTCCCCAAACACACTGCTA
Organism: Scyliorhinus canicula; assembly: GCF_902713615.1. Lineage (NCBI taxonomy): Eukaryota > Metazoa > Chordata > Chondrichthyes > Carcharhiniformes > Scyliorhinidae > Scyliorhinus > Scyliorhinus canicula. The sequence goes on along the minus strand of NC_052147.1, from coordinate 196,106,793 downwards.
GAACAATGTGTTTCCCTGCTGGCATCACGGAGAATCAGGCGTGGAGGTGGGAGGGGAGATTAGGGTTGGTCCTTCATCTGTATCCCATAATCGGGATGCAAATCAGTTTCATACCAGGTTCCAGTGGATTTGCTAATCCGCCACGGAGGCATCAGCGGGAGATCCATTCTGATTTACAACTGATATTTGGACTCCCATCCTTATTCTCCCCCTGCCAGCCATTGAACCCTCTGGTGGAGGCATGGGAGACTTCCGTCCAAAGATTAATTGATGCGGATGGATGAAAAAGATTTTCACAATATTCAATATTACTTTTCACAGCAAGTAATTGTCTTTTTTCTTCAAGTTTTTACTTCAAAAGAAGAACCCCAGATGGATAAAATGAAGAAAACAGAACAGGTCACTGGAAAATTATCAAAATAAAGAAGTATACCCAACAAGAAGCAACATTCTTCCTTAAAATGAATAACACTCAACCTAGAATATTACGCCAGGGGAAAAAAATAACTACTGATATGGAGAAATACCTTTTACAGTCACTAACGCCTTGCATGAGTCCTTTCCAATATCATTGCTAGCCTCACACACAAACTGGCTTGCATCTCCTTTGTCTGCTTTTAGAATTGTCAAGTGAGGTGTATTTTCCACGCAGGTTATCTTGTAATTGCCACCTGGGCGAATCTCTTTGCCATTCTTCTGCCAGATAACTTTAATTGGGGAAGAGCCAATTAAATGGCATTCAAGTTCTAAACTTTGCCCAATGATAACTTCGACTGGTTCTAATCTTTTGTCAAATACAGGAGCAACTTTGGCTTCTAAAAATATAACAAAAAGTAATTATTTTCTATTGTAATAGTACCAGCAGCAAAGCAATTACTGTTAGTTAAAAGAAACAGGTCTAAATTTATAAAATTAGGATATAAGATAATAAAGACAAAGAACTGAAGATAATTAATTAATATGTAACCCAACAAACCTTTCAAGGTTAGTTTGGAACTACATGACACAGCTCCAACCATGTTCGAAGCTTTGCAAGTGTATTCACCAGCATGATCCATCTCAGCGTTATGAATTTTAAGAGTTGCTACATTCCCTTTGAAAGATATAATTAATTTTTCTTCACTGGTCAATTTTACACCATCTTTATACCAAGAGGTTTCAATGGGTGTCGAACCAGAAACGTGACATTCAAATGTCACTGGAAGACAAACAGTCCCTTCAACATTTTGAATTTTTCTTGTGAAAGAAGGTGCAACCTTACGTTCTGTAAAGTAAACAATTAAGGAATGAGTTCTTGAAAACTATGACCAGACAGGAAATTTACAATTTTTTAACCACAATGAAAAAGTTAAAATGGTCCAACAGAAAAAATCTATCAGATACAGACATATGCCAATTTATCAAGTGCAGATATCAATTAATCAGTTCGGCAAAATCACCTTGGATAGTGAGCATGGCCTTTGATGAGCAGGCCCCTATTTTATTTTCAGCTTTGCATATAAATTCCCCACAGTCACTTAAAGTTGTTTTCTTCAGTTCCATTCTTGCAACATTATTCACAAACTCCATTTTGCAATTAGGGGTGGCTCTCAGTTTTGTGTCTCCTTTGTACCAAGACACTTTAATTTCAGGTGTTCCAGTAAGGGCGCATTCAAAGAATCCTGGGTCACCTATTGTTATTTCCAGAGGTTCCAAATGTTGGACAAATGCTGGCGGTTCTAAAGTAGAATCAATATATATATATATATATCAACAATTAAAGATGATGCCTATTACATGTATAAAAAAGAAAGCAAAGGAACATAATATTGATGTAAAGTCAGTGACTAGTGACTAATGGAAATCAGAAGTTTAACAAACCTAATACTTTGACCTCAGCATGACAAACATCCATTCCAGCATCATTTTCTACTTCACATGTATATTTTGCATCATCGTCTCTAATACAGTTGAGAATCTCCAAAATACAAGATGTTTCAGTAGTAGTTAAAATATGTTTTTCCGACTGGAATATAGCTATTCCATTTTTCATCCACCTGATTTTAATTTCTGGGGCACCAGTGTATGTGCAGTCAAGGCAAACTGACTTCCCCAGTACAATACTGGAATCCTTCAACTTCTTCTGGAATACTGCAGGTTCTGATAAGGATACATATAAAAAGAGGTCTCAAAAAGGCAAAGCAACTCAAGTGAAATAACAACTTACACAGATGCTCTTTCATTTAATCTGTACGTTACAAACCTTTCACAAACAATTTTGTTGCACAAGAATCTTTGCCAGCTTCATTACTGACTTGGCAGATATAGTCTCCACTTTGGGAAGAATCTACGTTCAGTAGCTCTAATACTGTTGTTGAGCCACTTAAAGAAATTTGACAGTTCCTTCCTGTTACCAGTTCAGTGCTACCTTTAAACCATGCCACTTTCAGTGGAACTGTTCCAGTAATAATGCTTGTAAATCTCACATTTGAACCAGGTAAAACTTCCTGAGGATCAGGTTTCCTCACAAATGAAGGTGGTTCTAAAGGAGTCAAAGCAAAATAGCACAATGGAACATTAAGATATAAATTTATTGGAAAGATAAAGGTAAAGACCATAATTGTTCTGTTAGAAATTAAAACAAAATAAGTTTTACTTCCTTTTCCACAGTTTTTAACCCTTTTCTCCCTCTCCCTGACAGCAGTGGTTCATAATCCATAGATAATAGTAGCCTCCGGTGCCTCAGCCAAGTGACCATTTTTCATGTTTAAGCCTGAAAGCTGGGCTGTAACAGTTTGAGGGTTTGATGAAGACAATGATCATAGCTGGGCCTGGTTCTGTCCTGACCCAACACCCACATTGATGTCGCTTGAAAGTGACAACAGATCTTCTTGTTGAGACTTCTGTAAGAATTCTAGCAAATTCCTACATGAGGTCTTGTGGCTAATTAATGAAAATTAACTTAAATACTATGACTGACTTCTTTAATTTCTTTGTTACACTGAATCATTAAATCTTCAAACACTAGAATGTTTATGAGCTGATGCAGTCCCAGCATGGGAAAGAGCTCTTGAGCTCTGTCCTGGCTTGGACGGTCAGATGATAAATTACATATCGGGCGCGGTCCAGTGGCCATGCTGGGTCGGAAAAGCAGCTTGCCATGGCACAGCATGGCCAATAAAGGCCGGGAGACTCCGATTAAGCATGATCTCACGAGAACGTGCGATGTAAATCCAGTCCAATGTGGGTGGGTCAGTTTTTGGCAAATCTACATATTAGAACAAGACAGTTAGTTCCATCCTAATGTGAAAATTCCCGAGGTACCTGAGGCTTTGGGTGTCAACCCTTTTGCCTCAGAGACCTCGGACAAGCACCGTTCAGCACTGGTCACCACAGACAGGGATCTGATAGAACGGCACTCATGGGGTCTCCCAGGGGATCAAAGGCACCTGCTGCATGCCCTTTGGGCAGGAGTGCCCTGGAACTGCCAAAGTTCCCAGTTGGCATTGCCAGGTGGTATGGGAACTGCCAGGGTGCTAGGCTGGCACTGCCAAGGTGTTAAGCTGGCATTTTGTGTGCATGCGCGATCGCGGTGCGTTCGGGCTGGGGGAGGGATGTTGGGATTTGCTTTAGGGCCTTTTACACTGGGATGCTCTGCAAAATGGGGCTATGTGTCACACGTTCCCCATTGCGGCCCCATACAATGCGAGTCACATTGCATAGCCATGCGTTTCTTGGCATTATGAGTGCTGGGAAAACGCGGCTAATCGCACTCGCTCAGGGACTTTGTTCCCATTTGCTTGAATCAAGCCCATCATTATTTATTGGGCCGCTAAAATAATTATAGTAAAATTATTGGGTCAAATTAGTCTTCACAGGCTTTGCTGTATGAATAAATGTGAGGAGATTCTCAAGCAGAGGTTATCGAGGTACGCCCATGTTGTATTGACTGATGTGAGATGAAAGGGGACCCAGATTGATTTTCTGGGAAGCAGAAGCAAGATGTTTTGCACCTAATGAAAATGGCAGCAGCCTGTGCTAATAGTGGATAGCCTGTGAATCTCCAAAATTCCAGAAAAGTTGATAATGTCAGGTTAAGAGTTGTGCTTTAAACTGTCCATTTAGGTCTAAGATAAAAGCTGGCTGGAATGTCAAGGACAGCTAATCTGTATATCTACCAAGATACAAGGCCTATGTGATTCATGTTGCCATGGTGATGGCCTTTAAGATGCAAAGGGTACAGAGGGAACCAATGTGTCAGCAGGATTTCTTAAAATATCACTGAATATTGAAGACAGGTTAGCCTGCCAGGGTTCAGGAAGGAGAGAGAGCTGCTCGAGGTTCAATGTCTCTACTGCTCCCATGCTGGAATGTGGTTGGAAGCCTGAGCTCAGATTGAAAAGACCTAATTCACGAGGAATTAAGACAAAGTTGGAGCATTTGTCTCGCTTGTGCTCCAGGGAGGATTTTCAACATACTTTCACTGCGAAGGACAGTTCTGCGGTTAAAAGCTACCAGGTTGAAAAGGGGAAAGAACAGAAGTAAACCCTCAGAAGTTAAGAATAACTCTGTGATTAAGGGAATTCAGTTTAGATTATAAGCACATGAGTTCATTGTACTTTTATTATCTTTAATGTAACTGACTTTATAATAAATATATTTACTAGCATTCATGTTCTTTGATTTTTGTGTGGATTCTATAAAAATCATTACCGGTCTCCAATAAGATCTTAACAATACAAAGAGCAAGGTAAAATATCGGAATCTTCATAGAAATATAAACTGACCTTTCACAGTCAAGACACCACTGCATTCATCACTCCCTGCAGTATTTGTTGCTTTACATGTATAATTGCCAACATCTGACATTTCCAAAGTATTTATTTTTAAACCACATGTATTATCTCCAAATGTGAGATGATATTTTACTCCATGAATAATCTCCTGTCCATCTCTGAACCAAGATATAGCAATAGGTGGTGATCCAGACACTTTGCACTCCATTTGGATAGGTGAAGCCAAGATACCATCCACCTTCTTTAACTTTCTTGTAAATGTTGGTGGAATAATTCGATCTGTTTAATTTACATAATAAGCCATCAGTATAAAAAGATTTGTTTAACAAGTATTTAAGAAATCCTGAAAATAAGCGTAGTCAAGAAAAAAAGAAGAAACCAAACCTAGTACGCTGACTGATGCTTTGCAGCTGCTGCTACCAACATCATTATGGACTTCAAAAGTATATTGGCCACTGTCTGCCTTGTCTGCAGAAAGAACCTTTAGGTTGGCAATCCCATTTACAAAACTGATCCTATACTTCCTGCCAGATGCTAACTCTTGACCATCTTTCAACCATTTCACCTTTAGTTCTGGTGTACCTCTAACAATGCATTCCAAAGTTGCTTGATCTCCTGCAGTTACACTGACAGACTCTGCTTTTTCGATTATTGTGGCAGGTTCTAAAATACAAATAAAAAAGTATTTTTACAAAAGGTTCTCCATATACATTGTTAATAAAATAATTTTGGCAATGCTCTTAAATGCAAAGCAAATTCTAGAAATGTCAACTTATTGACATTAGTTACTAACCCAGAAGTAATATTACAGCAGCACTCTCACGCATTCCAGCATCATTTTTGATTTGGCAGGTATACTTTCCACCATGAATTGGTTCTATTTTTGAAATGTGTAATGTTACAACGTTGTGTTCATGGGTAACAGTCATGTACTCATTATCTTTCACTTCTTTGTGATCCTTGATCCATGTTACATGAATTGGTTCTGAGCCTTTAATGGTAGCTTCTAAAGTTACAGACTCTCCAAGCAGAGAAGAAATGTTGGAAAGTTTCTTCACAAATACTGGTGGCTCTGAAGAATTAAAGAAATATTTTTACTTGTGATTTGTTTTCCTACAAGAGCAACAGTAGTAAAATTAAAATTTGGAAAATTTACCAACCTTTTAGATTTACTGTGCCAATGCAAGTATCACCTCCAACATCATTCTTGACCATGCACATGTATTCCCCTATATCTGGAGTTGCCACTTGAAGAATATGAATACTTGCTACATGGTTTTCATAAATAATTTTATACTTTTTACTCGCTCGGATTTGCCTTTTGTCTTTGTACCAGGTAACTTCAAAAGGAGATGTCCCATGGATTTCACACTGCAGTACGATATCAGAGCCTTTTATGACATTAACTGCCTCAAGTGGTTGAATGAAAATGGGAGGTTCTGTAAGAAGATCGTAATTTGTCTCATTTATGCATTCATAGTGAAAACATACTCGCTTTAGAAAATAACTTTTACATGCACTTGAAAAAAGGTACTTACCTTTGACAGTAAAAGCTACATTGCAACTTGCACTGCCAGCTTCGTTCTGAGCTTCACATATGTAATCCCCGCTATCTTCTAAGTCAGCATTAATGATTTCAAGAACTGCTACAGAATTATCATAACGCATTTTGTACTTGGTGCCAGCGCTAATTTCAATGTCATTCTTGAACCATGAAACCTTTATTTCAGGCGTGCCAGTCACTTTGCACTCAAAGTGTGCTGATTCACCTTTCTTCAGTACTTTGGATGGTTCGGGCTTCTGAATGAAAGATGGGGGCTCTAGGAAACCAAAATAGAGGACATTTAGTGCCAGAGTTACAAGAATGTTAGTGTTTTGGAATAATTGGAATTGTGAAATATGTGGAAGAGAATAATTCAAATTATTTTAAAAAGACATAAATCAAAGAGAATTTTTAGTGTTGTATATAATAAAAAGCATTCAATAGAATTGCTTTAATGAAGAATATAAGATGAACTAGGGCGGGATTTACCGACCATCCCAACGTGAGTTTTTTTTGGTGAGGGAGGTGGCCCGCCAGCGGGATCTCCCGGTCCCACCGTTGTCTACCCTGCTGCCGGGAAATCAGTGTGCCAGCGTTGGACCAAAATTTCTCATCTGCTTGAACAGCCGGTAAATCCTGCCCATAGTCTTGATTTCATAAAGAAAATAAGAAGCAAATGTAAAATTGATGGGATAAAGAGTATAAGATTATATGTTTGATGTCATGAAGAACACAAGATGCGAACATAGTAAACAGACAAAAAAGATCTCTTTGTACTGAGAATACCCAGCAACTTAAAGACATGACAACAAGTAAAAACACAAACAAGGTGTTGATAACATATACCAACACTACTTAAAATTTCCACACCTGTTACAAATAGTTTTGCTGTACAGGTATTTATGCCAACATTATTGGTAACGTGGCAAGTATAGTATCCTGTACTGGAATGATTTACTGAATACAGTTGCAGAAAACTGGATGAACCTTCTGTCATAATGCGACATGTAGCATCAGAATTTATCTCCTTGTCATCCTTAAACCATTTGAAAGTCAGGGGAGGTGTTCCTTTCACATCACTCTTGAACTGCACTGCAGAATAGGGGGGGACCTCCTGTGACATTGGTTTTACTATAAATCTTGGTGGCTCTAAAATTCATTGAAGAAAAAATATATTTGTTGCGATAAAGAGCATATATGAAGATAATTCAGACTAATTCAGAGCAATTAGTTCAAGAAATTCTGTTAAGAAATTGAGTAGATAACACAAAGATTATGGTTCAAACCTTTCACAACTAGTGTGGCACTGCATTCATCACTTCCTGCTACATTTGATACACTGCAAGTATAAATTCCACCGTCTGCGATTTCTAGTTGATGGATTTCCAAAGCTGAAGTGTTATCTTGCTGTGATATTTTATATTTGTTACTATCTGATATCTCCTTCCCATCTTTGTGCCAATGAATGCTCAGTGGAAGAGAGCCAGATACTTTGCACTCCATGGACATGAAAGAACCTAATGCAGTGCCCATATCCTTTAACTTTTTCGTAAATGTTGGAGCAATTAATTGATCTGTACAACATAGAGCACAACCTGTAAGCTTAAGATGTAAATGTAGCCCAAAATACCAAATCTAATTTCATGCCTTAACTGCACTCCTTTTCACAACTAAATCTGCCAACATATTTAAATTACTAACCTAATACTGTCAAGGAAACTTTGCAGCTGTCGATTCCAAATTCATTCTGGACCTCAAAAGTATATTCACCACTATTCGGCTTCTCTACCGACAGAATCTTTAAACAGGCTATGTTTTTCACAAAACTCAATTTGCAGTTTCTGCTGGATGTAAGCTCCTTTCCATCTTTAAACCATTTTACTTTTAGGTCTGGTGTACCAGCTACAGTACATTCCAAATTTGTTGGATTTCTCACAGTTACACTCTGTGACTTTGCTCGCTCAACAATTTTTGCAGGTTCTGTTAAGAAAGAATATTGTACTGAGTAATGTTTAGTCTTATAATGCGTGCTTCTTTTTCACAAATATGTTACATTTGAGCTTAGCAGCAACTGACTTTTACATATTGGCCAACCAGATTTACAAATGTTTCCTACCAACCTGTTACTGTCAACGTAGCAAAACATTTCTCAATTCCTGCATCATTTTTAGCCTGACAGATATATTTTCCACCATGTTTCGCTTCACCAGCTTTAATTTTCAGGACAGCAATATCGTTCTCAAAAGAAATTGCTAGATTATCATCTTCTTTGATATCATCATTATCCTTCACCCAACTTATGGATAAGGGCTGTGACCCTTTTACATGACATTGAAATGCAGCAGGATTTCCAGAAACTATTGTAACATTTTCAATCTTCCTTAGAAATGAGGGGGGTTCTGGTTCAGACAAATAAATATGAATTATTTTGTAGTCCTTGCTCGTGATAAGAAAATAGAAATATATAATAGAAAATGTTTTTGGAACTGTTCTGTAAAAAATGTAATTACAGCTAAAAATACTTTGCAATCTCAATGTAACTAACCTTTCAAGCTGACACCACAACTGCAGGAGCAGCTTCCCACATCATTTGTTACTGTGCATTTATAGTCACCAATAACTGTAGCACCAATCTTCAAAATATGAAGACTAATTAAAAAGTTCTCAGTGACCATCTTATATTTTTCACCTAATCGAATCTGCTTGTTATCCTTAGACCACTTAACATTAAAGGGAGCAGTACCAGCCATTTCACATTCAAGAATGGCACTACAACCTCTTAGTAACTCAGCAGACTGAAGTTTCCTTCTAAAGCTGGGAGGTTCTATAAAGTAATAACAATAAAGAAATTCAGATCAACTGAAGTACAGAAACTGATAGAAGTCTTGCTCAAGAAACTGTAATATATATTTTGTTGCTGAATTAAGAAAGGCATTATTACAGACCTTTAACATCAAGCTCAGTGCTGCAGCTGTCACTACCAGCTTCATTCCTTGCTTCACATATGTAACAGGCACTGTCATCCAGAATAACATCAATAATCTCAAGAATTGCCACAGAACCATCAAATGACATCATATATTTGTCACTGGCTATAATTTCATGACCACTTTTGTACCAAATAACTTTGATTTTAGGTGTGCCAGTTATAATGCACTCAAAATGTGCTGTAATTCCTTTCTTTAGTGTTGTTGAAGTATTTAGCTTTTGAACGAAGCTAGGAGGTTCTAGAAGCCAAAATGTTAAAAAGTCAGAAAAAATTTAAAGGATAATCAAAAGCCATTTAAACTAACATTTAAATATAAATAATTTGCTACAAACCATTTACACATCAAATTTACAACTTAATAAAAAAAAATGCTCAGTTGGAGTTCTGTGTATGGTAAAAGAAACAAAATCTCCTTTTGCATATATGGTCAGCTTTTCCCATTACTGCCATCATTCTTAAGGTTCTTCTTCATTTTGAGGGCTGGGCAGTCTAGACTTTAAATGTTCTCAAAATTGCCATCCCTGTCCTTTCATGAGATCAACTAATTTGACTTACGACCTTTTTTTAAAATTGTTTTCCTTAACTGAGGAAGATTCCTCCACAATTAACTAAATGTCGCGTCTTAACCTATGGTTCTTCACCTAAAAGTTAATGTCAAAACTTAAGAGATTTCAAATGAGGGACATCAAGTCTGAGAATCAGCCAAGATTTAGTCATGCTTGGCAAATTACACTGCCTATCAAGATGTACAACTAGAGCTGATCAAACATCAAGAAAAAAAGTTGGTGGCGCTAAACTTTTAAAACTAAGCAGGAAAACAGTATAGTATCAAACAGAATTTCAATAAAAAATACAGAAATGCACACCTTTCACAAACAATTCTGCAGAGCAGGCAACTGTACCAACATCATTGCTGACTTGGCAGGTGTAACCACCCGCATCAGATATTTTAGCTGAGACCAACTCTAGCAAATATGTTGAGCCTTCATTCCAAATAGAATATGCCACACCATGCATCAGTTCCCTGTCCCCTTTAAGCCATTTTGTCGATAACGGTGTGCTTCCTTTGACAACAGTCCTAAACTGTATGGTAGAACCAAGTATAACATCTCGTGGTGCTATTTTTTCTGTAAAGCTCGGTGGCTCTAAGATTCACACAAGAAAAAAACACATTTAATTAACTCGTGTATGGAAACTAGAAGAAATGATCAGATTGAAGATCATTTTATGAATAATACATGGCTATCCTTCAAAAATCTAAAGACTTGAAAGAAATGAGGATAGAAATGTTTGATAGTTTCTATTTAGTTACATTGCTATTATAGGGAATAATTAAGAAAAATAGCTTTGAAAAAGAAATAAACATTTCTTAGAGTATCATTGAGAAAGAAATAAAGCAATTTTTCAAACCTTTTACACTTAAGACAGCGCCGCATTCATCCTTTCCTGCTGAATTTGCCACTTTGCAGCTGTAAATTCCATCATCTGAAATGTCTAACTCATTGACCTCTAAAGACAGCATGTTGTCTTGAAATAACATCTTGTATTTGTTACTAGCTGATATTTCATTGCCCTCTTTATACCAAGTAATGCTCATGGGGATAGAACCCGAAACTTTGCATTCCATTCGTACAAAAGATCCTAAAGTACTGCTCATTTCCTTTAATTTTCTTGTAAACATTGGAGCAATTATTTGTTCTGTCCAGCACAAGGGGAAAAAAGTGTTTATTATTTTAAACTTTGTGATGAGACTTGGTTTTCATAATAATTGCTTCATGAAATCAAAGCCATCAATACAAATTAATCACTGACCTAATACTGTCAAAGAGATGTTGCAGCTGTCGGCTCCAAACTCATTCTGAACTTTAAGAGTATAGTCTGCACTGTCATCCATTTCAACAGACAGAATTTTTAGACTGGCCACCTTATTCACAAAACTCATTTTATATTTTCTATTTGATTCCAGTTGTTTTCCATTTTTGAACCATGCAACATTTAATTCTGGTGTGCCAGCTAGAGTACATTCCAAAATCGCTGGGTTTCCTGAAGTCACTGTGAATGGCTCAGTTTTTTCTATAATATTCGCAGGTTCTGCAGGAAAAATTAGACCATCTCCATCAGGCGAACCGTACAATAATTGTGTTAGGATTGCTGTTTTAAGACAATTAATATGGGCACAGCAATGTGTAAAATCGGTTAGTCCTATGGGTTGAGTTCAAATTCAGTGAAGGCTGCTGCAATAGAAGTATCAGTCTACATAAGAACCGTAGGTGTTCCATGTGCAATGAGTTTGGGTAGCTTTAAATCAACTCATAGAGTCATAGAGTTTCACAGTGTGGAAAGAGGGCCTTTCGGCCATCGCATCCGCGCCGGCCATCAAGCACTAACTATTCTAATCCCATTTTCCAGCACGGTCTGTAGCCTTGTATGCTATGGCATTTCAAGTGCTCATCTAAATACTTCTTAAAAGTTGAGAGGGTTCTTGCCTCTACCACGCTTTTAAGATTCCAACCACCCTCTGAGTGAAAAACCTTTCCCTCACATCTCCTCACGGTAGCAGTGGTTAACACTGTTACTTCACAGTGCCAGGGTCCCAGGTTTGATTACCGGCTTGGGTCACTGTCTGTGGGGAGTCTGCAGGTTCTCCCTGAGTCTGCGTGGGTTTCCTCTAGGTGCTTCGGGTTTTCTCCCAGCTGGCCTGAAAGACATGCTGTTAGGTAATTTGGACATTCTGAATTCTACCTCTGTGTAGCCGAACAAGCACTGGAGTGTGGCGACTAGGGGATTTTCACAGTAACTTCATTGCAGTGTTACTTGTGACACTAATAGACATTATTATTAAACCTCTTGCCCATTACCTTAAAACTATGCCCCCCAGTTATTGACCCCTCCTTTAAGGAGAAAGGTACCTTTCTGTCCACCCTATATATTCCCTCATACTTTTATACACCGCAATCAGGTCCCCCCCTCAGCCTTCTCTGCTCCCGGGAAAACAACCCCAGCCTAACCAGTCGCTCTCGTTAGCTCAAACAATGTAGCCCAGGCAACATCCTGGTGAATCTCCTCTTCACCCTCTCCAGTGCAATCACGTCCTTTCTATTCTGCTGCCCATTCTCCATACTCATAATGGGTTTGTGCTCCTGTCGGGAAACTGTCCCTGTCTTGACATTATGTTAACAATCTCGCGTCCAAAGCTTATAAAATAGATGATAAGGGAATGAAACCACTTGGATGGTGTGGAAATTATTTTCCAAGAACTTGCCAGAGTCATATCTTTGGCATCAAGCAGGGGGAACTATATAATTCTTGATGTGGAGATGCCGGCGTTGGACTGGGCAGGGCACAGTAAGAAGTCTTACAACACCAGCTTAAAGTGCAACAGGTTTATTTGGAATCACGAGCTTTTGGAGTGTAGCCCCTTCACCTGATGAAGGAGCTATGCTCTGAAAGCTTGTGATTCCAAATAAACCTGTTGCACTTTAAGCTGGTGTTGTAAGACTTCTTATTATATTATTCCTGACAATAGCTGCTCAATGTGGAAAATGTCTCATTGCCAGTTATAACATTTCTCATTTTGACGTTAGAATAATTTTATGTGGAGAAGCAAATATTACCAAGATCAATGACTGTTGGATAATAATTGTGCGTATGACTTGCTACTAACCCAATACAGCCAACGTAGCAAAGCATTTTGCAGTTCCTGCGTCATTCTTTGCCTGACATAAGTAATTTCCACTGTCATTTTCTTCAACCTTAATAATTTGCAATGTGGCAACATTGTTTTCAAAGGACATTGTTACATTATCATCTTCTTTAACATGTTTGCCATCTTTTTTCCAGTTTGTAGTTATTGGAACTGAGCCCTTTACAAGACATTGAAATACAGCAGGATTTCCAGAAAATACTGTTGCATTTTCTATGGTTTGTACGAAGGTTGGTCTCTCTGGTTTAAAGTAAAGAGAATATGATCTGTTATAATTTATAATTACACAGCCAAAGTTTAATTATTAAAAATTGTTTCAAGCATATCATTCCTCAGAAGAACATAATAACAAACTTCCATGTAAATAATTAAGGTGAACCAGATTGCCACTGACCTTTCAAACTGACTGTAGAACTGCAGGAGCAACTCCCAACATCATTTTTTACTGTACACATGTATTCACCAACATCTGAGCTATCAGACATTAGAATGCAAAGACTGGCTAAAGAAATATCAGATATCATTTTGTATTTTTTACTGTGTCGGATTTGTTTATTTTCTTTATACCACACAACTTCAAAGGGACTTGAACCGGCCACCTCACATTCAAGAGTGAAATCAGTGGATTTTACTACCTCAACTGGTTCAAGCTTCTTCGTAAATGTGGGAGGTTCTAAAGAGTAAAGACGATAACATGGTTTATAAATCGAAGATTTTGTAAAATGACTCCCAACAATTACAAATGACATTATAATGACAAAAGAATTGAGATTCATATTTTAAAATGTAATGGCTAATCGTGTGAGACAAACCAACACCCGGACACTTTCTCCTTCAACTATTATTGAATGTAGATTATTCAAATATTTTAATAAATACACTTTATGTTTGCGTGGAAAACACCAATGCTTTGGGTAGAGAAAAATGTCTATTGGATTGCAGCAGAAATCTCACCGAAACATATAAATTGGAGTCCGATTAATTGAATGGGACAGCAATGAAATTTTAATTTTATTTTGAGCATGATGCGGGTTCCCGTCAATGGCCACTCTCCAGGTAAAGTTGTCAGGAAGATAGCAGAGTCTCTGAGATAGACCAAATCTTATCTCACAATGGAAACGTCTTCCAGCCTCACAGTTGAAGATTGCACCTTCTTGCTCTGGGCTTCACCCTTCTGTAGAGAATCTCTCAGAGAATCCGAGATTGACCTTGCTGATGCTTTCTGACATTTCCTGGTGCCAAATGCAAGGTATAAACACCTTGTCACCATTGTTCCAAGTAGCCCATGTTACCCCACCCAAAGCCTTGGCACAGGAAGCCAGTTGTCACTTTCTGCTCCAAACACTCAGACAGCTACATTGAAATCAGGCCCAATAGTTAAAATCTCCCTGGGCTTCCAAAGTCGACAATGTCACAGTTTGCACCTGCCACATTTCCTCGCACAATTAATTTATTTTCCACAATCAAAAAGAACCATAAAACTGGGCAGCTTAAGTAAAGGTTCCCAAATATTCCAGAAGTGCACAAAAGGAACTTGCAACACTTTCAGAAAGACTAATTTACTTCTGATGGCAAACATAACCAGAATTTTTACAGACCTTTAACTGCAACTTTAATCTCGCAAGATTCACTGCCAGCTTCATTTTGTGCTTTACAAATATAATCCCCACTGTCATCCAGGTTTATATCAGCAATCTCAAAGATTGCTACAGAATCAACGAATGACATCCTGTATTTTTCATTGGCACAAATCTCACGATAATGCTTGAACCAAGAGACTTTGATTTCAGGCGTGCCAGTTACTTTGCACTCAAAACTTGCTGTTTCTCCTTTTTTAAATATTGCTGCAGGATCTAACTTCTTAATAAAATACGGAGGTTCTAGAGAAGAAAATGTGGTCAACTTAATTAGTAGTAAAGTGCAGGAACAGAGACAACAAAAAAAGGAACATTAAACACCTACGGCCATGGTGGAATAAAGAAAGACAACACACAACAAAATAGTAACATAAAAAGTAACAAACAAAAGAAAAGATGTAACAAACCAAAGAAAATTAACTTTGCAGACACGCAAAGTTTTCAAACTAGGTGAAGATAGAATTTTTAACCATGTTCAACAATAGATTAACAAATTAACCTGAAATACACACCTTTGACAAATAGTCTTGCTGTACATGTGGCGCTGCCAACCTTGTTGCTGACTTCACAAGTATAGTCACCCAAATCAGAAACTTTAGCTGAAAGCAACTCGAGTAAACTTGTTGAGCCTTCATTTAAAATGAAACATTCAGCTCCAGACATCAGCTCCCTGCCATCCTTCAGCCACTTTATAGAAAGTGGAGCAGTTCCTTTCACAACACTTCTAAACTGAACTGTGGTACCGGGTAGAGTTTCCTGGGCTACAGGCTTTTCCATAAAACTTGGTGGCTCTAAAATTCAGGTGAAAAAAAATTGAGAATCTCTTTAGTACTTAGCTTACATTTTTAGGGCACCGTGCAAAAATCAGAAACTGAACAAGTGCAGGTAAATGCAAAAGCTAAAACAGGAACTGCAAAGCATGTTCATTTTTCAAACCTGTTACTTTCAAAATCCCACTACATTCATCGCTTCCCATTGAATTGGTCGCCTTGCTAATGTAAGTTCCGTGATCAGAAAAGTCGACGTCATTAACTTGCAACGTTGTTGAGTTATCTTGGCATAATACTTGGTATTTTTCACCAGATGTTATTATTTTGAAATCCTTATACCATGTAAAGCTCATTGGAAGAGATCCAGAAACTTTGCATTCCATATGTACGAATGATCCTAAAACAGCATCCAAATCCCGTAACTTTCTTGTAAACAATGGGGGAATAATTTGATCTGTTCAAGATAAGGTGACAAAGGCAAAGCCAGTCAACTTACAATAAACATTTGCAAGTGCTTAAATGAATCAAATCTACTGTGATTGTTTATAATCAGTTGTGATGACTTCAACAGTGGGATTTTCAGCTTTACGAGGAAAGACACCTTCTGTGATCATTCAAAACAAAGGCCGAAACCTTCAGTACTCTTTCGCGACTGGAATTTTCCAGTGCCGCTAAAAGTGAATGGAGTTTTGGTTGGATCTCTAAATTTTCCATTCTCGCTCACAATGGGTCGCACCAAAGAAGAGACGGGAGTATCCCACCCATGGCGCTTTCTAAAAAAAACAGCTGATTTGAATACTCTTATCATTTTTGGGTCTCAAGAAGACAAAAATGTAACAATGGAACCCTTTATCTATATTTATGGTCAACTTATTTGAAATAAATTTTTTTCACTGTAATTTTCACCTTGTGCTGAAGATTACAATTAATCAAATTCTAAATGTATATAAAACACTAACCTAATACAGTCACTGAAGCTTTACAGATGCTGGTTCCAAATTCATTCTTGACCTCAAAAGTATATTCAGCAGTGTCATCATTAGAAACTGAAGGAATCTTTAGGCTGAGCACGTTATTCTCGAAAATGAGTTTGTGTTTTCTGCTCGTTACCATTTCATCACCATCCTTAAAGCATTTAACTTTTAGTTCTGGTGTACCTGCTACAGTACATTCCAAGTTTACTGGATTTCCTGCAGTCACACTGAGTGACTGGGCTTGTTCTGTGATTTTTGCTGGTTCTATGAGGAAAAATAAGATCTCTTAAATATATTACTGCTATGACCTCTATGATGCACGGCAAAGTACCGAAGTTCATTCGCAATGAGCAAAAGCTTTGAAGCGGAAAGTACTATTAAGCTAATGTCACACTGACCTGCTACTAACAATGTGGCAAAACACCTCTCAGTTCCTGCATCATTCTTGATATGACATGTATATTTCCCAGCATGGTTCTTTCCAACAGTATTCACTTGAAGAGTAGCAATATTATTCTCAAAAGACAATTTAATATTGCCATCTTCTTTGACATCATCTTTGTCTTTCACCCAAGTGGCATGAATCGGTGTTGAGCCTCTTACAAGACATTGGAATACAACAGAGTCCCCTGACAATGTTGTGATATTATCAATCTTCTTTATAAATCCTGGGGGTTCTGGTTCAAAACAATTGGCAACGTGAATACATTCCAGTCTTTCATTTTTTTTTCTAAGAATGCTTTAACATATAAAGGTTGAATGCTTCCACAGATATATAAGCAATTACTTTGCCAATGGCAAACAGGAAAACTAAAATAGCTCTATTACCAGTGGAAAGAAAATATTTTCGGACAAATGCCACAACTGACCTTTGAAACTGACTTGAGAACTGCAGGAACAACTCCCCACATCATTTTTTACTGTACACGTGTATTCGCCTAGATCATAGGTATCAGATGTTAGAATGCAGAGACTGGCTAAAGAATCGTCCGCGATGATTTTGTATTTCTTGCTGCGAAAAATTTGTTTATTGTCCTTATACCACGTAACTTCAAAAGGACCTGTTCCAACCACCTCACAATCAAGAGTAACGCCACTAGTTTTAACTATCTCAGCAGACTGAAGTTTCCTTCTAAAGCTGGGAGGTTCTATAAAGTAATCACAATGAGGAAACCCAAATCAACTAAAGTGCAGAAACTGATAGAAGCCTTGCTCAAGAAACTGTAATATATATTTTAAGAAAGGCATTAGGAAAGGCATTATTACAGACCTTTAACATCAAGCTCAGTGCTGCAACTGTCACTACCAGCTTCATTCCTTGCTTCACATATGTAGCAGGCACTGTCATCCAGAACAACATCAAGAATCTCAAGAGCTGCCACAGAACCGTCAAATGACATCATACATTTGTTACTGGCTATGATTTCATGACCATTTTTGTACCAAGTGACTTTGATTTCAGGCGTGCCAGTTATAATACAGTCAAAACGAGCCTCGACTCCTTTCTTTAGTATTGTTGAAGACTGTATCTTTTTCATGAAGCTAGGAGGTTCTAGAAGCCAAAATTTAAATTAAAGAATAATGAAAAGCAATTCCAACTAATATTTAGGTATAAATAATTAGTGAAGAATTAATTTCAAGTGCAAAGTTACAAATTTTAAAAATTATCATTGTTTCATTCCAAATTGGATCACTGGGTATGTTAGAACAAACCAAATTTCCTTTTTCCTATTCTATCAGGAATTCTCATTACTGCGTCCACTATAATCGTTCTTCTTTGTTTCGGGGTGGGTCATTCTAGGTTTCAAAACGTCTCAAAATTGTCCATGTCTGTCATTTTAAGATACAAATCAATTTGATGTATGATTTTAGTTTTGCCTGTTCTTCCCTAGACTCGAACACGTTATATGACACTTCATCTAACCGTTCATTTAGAGATTCAAAAAAGAACATCAAGTCTGAATACCAGCCCATTCTGGATAATTTGCACTCCGTGGTCAGCAGTGTAAAGATTTACCACGAGAACAGATCACCCATCAGGAAAACAAGTTGATAGTTCAAAAGTTTTATAGAATACATAGTTGCAATAAAAAATACAGAAATGCACACCTTTCACAAACAATTCTGCAGAACAGGCAACTGTACCAACATCATTGCTGACTTGGCAGGTGTAACCACCCGCATCAGATATTTTAGCTGAGACCAACTCTAGCAAATATGTTGAGCCTTCATTCCAAATAGAATATGCCACACCATGCATCAGTTCCCTGTCCCCTTTAAGCCATTTTGTCGATAACGGTGTGCTTCCTTTGACAACAGTCCTAAACTGTGCTGTAGAACTGAGTATAACGTCACGCGATGTTATTTTTTCTGTAAAGCTTGGTGGCTCTAAGATTCACACAAGAAAAAAACACATTTAATTAACTCACATATGTAGAAACTAGAAGAAATGATCAGATTGAAGACGATTTTATAAGCAGTACATCATGTCATATCTTTTTTTAAAAATTAAGAGTTCAAGAAAATGAAGTTCAAGCGGCATATTTCGTGACTTTAATATTGAAGTGAAGAAAAATCAATTGGCTAATTTGATGAAGAAATAATCTTTCTTAGCATATCATTGAGAAGGAAATATAACAAAGCAATTTTTCAAACCTTTTACACTTAAGACAGCGCCGCATTCATCCTTTCCTGCTGAATTTGCCACTTTGCAGGTGTAAATTCCACCATCTGAAATGTCTAACTCATTGACTTCTAAAGACAGCATGTTGTCTTCAAATAACATCTTGTATTTGTTACTAGCTGATATTTCATTGCCCTCTTTATACCAAGTAATGTTCATGGGAATAGAACCAGAAACTTTGCATTCCATTCGTATTAAGGATCCTAAAGTACTGCTCATTTCTTTTAATTTTCTTGTAAACATTGGAGCAATTATTTGTTCTGTCCAGTACAAGGGAAAGAAAATGAAAAAAAAAGTTAAAAGAAGAGTTAATTGTTTCAAAGTTCGTTGTAAGATTTGGTTTTAAAATAGTTGCTTTGTGAAATCAAAGTCATCAATACAAATTAATCACTGACCTAATACTGTCAAAGAGATGTTGCAGCTGTCGGCTCCAAACTCATTCTGAACTTTAAAAGTATAGTCTGCACTGTCATCCTTTTCAACAGACAGAATTTTTAGACTGGCCACCTTATTCACAAAACTCATTTTATATTTTCTATTTGATTCCAGTTGTTTTCCACTTTTGAACCATGCAACATTTAATTCTGGTGTGCCAGCTACAGTACATTCTAAAATCGCTGGGTTTCCTGAAGACACTGTGACTTTCTCTGTTTTATCTATGATATTCGCAGGTTCTGTAAGAAAAATTATATAATTTTCAGCAGGGAAACGGCACAATATTAGGATTGTTAGGATTGTTATTTCAAAATATGCAGTAGGTACCTGTATAATGGCTTTGGTTACTCAGAATTAGGGTGAATCTGGTCACAACTTCTGCAATGTCAGTCAATCTTTTTGTGTACGTACCATGTGAAATAACTTTGGGTAGTCTCCATTCAACTTACAATGGTTTTATGCTCATGTGGCAAAACTGTCCCCATCTGGGCAGTAAGTCACCAATCTCATTCAGAGATGTCATAAAATTGATGGTGATGTAAATGGAAGCCATGAAGTGGAGATGCTGGCGTTGGACTGGGGTGAGCACAGTAAGAAGTCTTACAACACCTGGTTAATGACCAACAGGTTTGTTTCAAATCACTAGCTTTTGGAGTACTGCTCCTTCCTCAGGTGTTGTTAGACTTCTTATGATGTAAATGGAGAACACTTACATGGATGAAGTGGAAGAACACTTCTGAGGGCGCAATTCACCCATGTAATTTTGGACTGATTTGGCGATGTGCTTCCCGCTGGCCTTTTGGATGAGATCCAGGGTGTATTCACCCACACTTAGGGTGTGATCTAACGGTTGCACCACACCCAACTCGGCCGGTACATCTCGTGAGAGGCCTCTCGTGAGATTTATCCGGCTCATTATGCCTCTTGAGATCTAATGGGATCTTGTGAGTTGTCACAATCTGGATCCCATCCAAAATGCACGGGGCTCAGATTCGTATATTAAAGTGAGTAGTTAGCCCCACTTGAATAAGTCTACGCCAGATCTACCCAGCATCCCAGATCGAATTTCCTCGCCTCGGAGCTCCTGAGCTGGTGCCATTTAGCACTGGTCTCCACAAACATGGATCAGACAGAATGGCAAATGGGGGAGGGGGGGAATCCCAAGTGATCTGAGGTCCCAGGGTGGTTAGCCTCTGGCAGGGTGGTAGCCTGGCACTGCTGAAGCCACCCGAACACCTTGGCATTGCCAGCTTGGCAGTGCTGGCATTTAATAGCGCTGAATACTTGTTTCTAACAATGACTGCTCAACATGGAAAATGTTCCCATTGCCAGTTATAGCATTAGTAATTTGGATGATCTGAGAATTAATCAATAAGCTTACAAATAATTTTATGTGGAAAAATATATGTCATGAAACAGATCAACAGCTTATGATCAATACTTGTGCTTAATACTTGCTACTAACCCATTACAGCTAATGCAGCAACACATTTTGCAGTTCCTGCGTCATTCTTTGCTTGACAGGTGTAATTTCCACTGTTATTTTCTTCAACCTTAATAATTTGCAATGTGGCAACCTTGTTTTCAAAGGACATTTTTATGTTATCATCTTCTTTAACATGTTTGCCATCTTTTTTCCAGCTTGTAGTTATTGGAACTGAGCCCTTTACAAGACATTGAAATACAGCGGGATTTCCAGAAAATACTGTTGCATTTTCTATTGTTTGTACGAAGGTTGGTCTCTCTGGTTTGAAGTAAAGAGAATATAATCTGTTTTAATTTATAATTATACAGCCAGTGTTTAACTGTTGAAAATATTACATTTCAAAATATTCAATAATGGCACACAGGAACATGACAGCATGCAGACACCAAACAACATGTAAATAATTAAGGTGAACCAGATTGCCACTGACCTTTCAAACTGACTGTAGAACTGCAGGAGCAACTCCCAACATCATTTTTTACCGTACACATGTATTCACCAACATCTGAGCTATCAGATGTTAGAATGCAAAGACTGACTAACGAAGTGTCAGATACTATTTTGTATTTTTTACTGCGTCGAATTTGTTTATTGTCTTTAAACCACATAACTTCAAAGGGACCTGAACCAGACACCTCACATTCAAGAGTGATATCAGTAGATTTTACAACCTCAACTGCTTCAAACTTCTTCATAAATGTAGGAGGTTCTAGAAAAATAAACACATAACATGGTTTACAAATTATATACCCCAAAGATCTAAGTTCTGCAAAGTGAGCCCCAGCAATACTCACTGACACCAAATATATGTCAGTGATTTTCATTCAGATAGCTGATGAATAATCATGGAAGACAAACCAATATAGAAAAATTTTCTCCTGCTAATGTTTCATCCAGATTAGTCAAATACTTTAACCAATGAACTTCACATTTGTTTTATATTTCACTATACATTTCAATGGCACCAACAGTCTACTGCCAGATATAATTTTGTCAAATGCAAATTATAGTAACGTTAATAAAATAATGGAAGGGGAGTTTAAACTAACTCCATCAGTAATAATGAAAGAGTTGTTAAAAGACGCATTTCCATTTTGCACTCTATTCCTGACGTTTCCCACGTTAATATCACTAGCTCGGGCATTGGTTGAGTCATCCACTTGACTTTGATGGGAACTTCACCAGAGGTAAATCAGGGCACAGTTCGAGCAATGAGCAACTGAATAGCTATGTTCAAATCAAACCAAGTAGTTAAATCTCCTGGAGTCTCTGATGAAAACGCGCTTGCCACATTCCCTCACGCAATTAATTTCTATTCCACAGTCAAAAAGAACCATAAATTTCGTCTGGTTCCCAAATATTCCAGAAGTGCACAAAAGGGACTTGCAACACTTTCAGAAAGACTAATTTACTTCTGATGGAAAACGTAATCATAATTTTTACAAACCTTTAACTGCAACTTTAATCTCGCAAGATTCGCTGCCAGCTTCATTTTGTGCTTTACAAATATAATCCCCACTATCATCCAGGTTTATATCAACAATTTTAAGGATTGCCACAGAATCAATGAATGACATCCTGTGTTTTTCAGTGGCATGAAGCTCACGATACTGCTTGAACCAAGAGACTTTGATTTCAGGCGTGCCAGTTACTTTGCACTCAAAACTTGCTGTTTCTCCTTTTTTAAATATTGCTGCAGGATCTAACTTCTTAATGAAATATGGAGGTTCTAGAGAAAAACATGTGGTAAACTTAATTACAATAGTAAAGTACAGGAACAAATTCTTACAACATATTAAAGAATAATAAGCAAAATTTTATGTTCGCAGCAGTGGGGCCTGCCTGCCACTTTTGTAGAGCTGGTGACAACCCTGCTGTGGCTTTCCATGCTCTTCTCAACCCAGATTTACTGCCATTCAGGCACTGGGTCTGAGTTGGGGGCTGTGTTATCCTCAGAAGAAATATCCCACCCCCGAGAGCTTCCAGCTAATCAAGGAATGGTAGTTCTCCAATACTAGCAGTGCCACCAGAAGCTTTGACCACTGCTGCTACCACAGGAGGCCCAGTCCAAGGATCAGCAATCAAGCCTCTGGAACAAGATAAATGGGGCAGGTTCACTGGCGCCTCCTCTCTGGCCCCGACAAGGTTGTGGAGGGGTGGTAGTACCTTTGGTAGGTGGGGATCTTACCCCTACATGGTTCATGCCTTAACCAGGTATCACCATTGGGCAAGCGCTGCCCAAATAGAAGGCACCACAGTTCTGCTAGGCTGCAAGATACCTGCCAGGGTTACCTAGTGAGTTGCCCAAATGTTGTGGCGGCCGCCTGTTACTGGTTAAATACCAGTGGCTGGGGGATGAGACATGATAGTAGTCACATAAGGACCTCAATTAGTTTCTCGATATGAAGTCTGCCTTCAGGTCATTCCACCCCAGACGTAATTCGGGTAAGATGAAAAGACAATGTGTTTGTTGTAAAATGGAAGATTTCTTGAATAAAGCTACTTTCAAAGAAAAGAGAAAGCAACATGGTTTCCAACTGCCCCTTCCCACCCAGTTAAATGGATCCCTGCTTCTCAGCCTCTTTCCAAGTGAGAATAAGACCCTCCCATTGAAACACATGCAGCAAATAAGGAACAAAAGAAGATAACACAAAGCTCAATCGTAACATTAAGAGTAACAAACGAGAGAAAAGCATGTAACAAACAAAAGACAAATAACTTTGCAGATATGCAAAGTTTCAACTTGGGCAAAGATAGAGGGCCCGATCATACGGCTTCATCGTGTCACCAAGTTAGGTGCCTCTCCCGAGAGTTGCAAAACACAGGACACCTCGCCAGATGTAACGAGATCTCTTGAGATGTCGCTATCTGGATCTGGCTCACTGGGCAGGACCCATATTTCCATATTTAAGTGAGCAGTTAGCCTCACTTAAATATGTCGGCGCCGGTGTCTCTCAAGGCCCGAGATCGAATGCCCGCGCCTGGAAGAGCTCGTCGTGGCACCTGTTAGCACTGCAGGAGCCAAGAAACACCCCGCTAAATGCGCCCAAAATGGGACTCTTTTTTTCCCCATTAAATCATGCCCAGAATTTTTTTACAGTGTTCGACAGTGGTTTAACAACCTGAAATACACACCTTTGACAAATAGTCTTGCTGTACAAGTGGCACTGCCAACTTTGTTGCTGACTGCACAAGTATAGTCACCCAAATCGGAAACTTTAGCTGAAAACAACTCAAGTAAACTTGTTGAGCCTTCACTTAAAATGGAACAGTCAGCTCCAGACATCAGCTCCCTGCCATCCTTCAGCCATTGTATAGAAAGTGGAGCAGTTCCTTTCACAACACTTCTAAACTGCACTGTGGAACCAGGTAGAGTTTCCTGGGCTACAGGTTTTTCCACAAAACTTGGTGGTTCTAAAATTCAGGTGGAAAAAGAATAATATAATTGGATCTCAATAGTATGTGTTTACATTGCATAAAGCCTCACTGAAAACAAAATAGCTGAACTGTCAGTCAATAAAAACCGCAGAATAAATTTTAAGCATATATAGGCGGGATTTTCTGGTTCTGCCCTCCAGGGCCAAGGAATAGGAGCCATCACTAATTCCTGGTCTTGTACTGGGGAAACAGTCACTCATTGGGATTTCCCCTGGGGCTTCCCATAAAATAGCGGGGAGGGTGATGGTGGTGGTGCGGTGGGGTTGAAGTTGCTCTACAGGCAGACTGGGAGAACCTCTAGGCTTGCTTGGAGAGCTGGCCTTCCAGTCTGCCACTGGGTGACAGTTTCCAAACAGATAAAGCAGATTAAAGGTCAGATAGTCTCTTTTAAGTGTGCTGAGAAAGGCCCTTAACAAACCTACTTGGCTGTATGATTCATGAGTGTGGATTGCCTTAACTGCCCCAAGTAATTGGGGAAAAATGGCTGGTGCCAGGGTCAGGTTCAGAAAACCAACCCGGATTTGGATACTGGAGTACTCATGTGCATATCCATTCCGACCCCAAGCGGGGTTATGAATTCAGCCCTCTGTAGGGTACCTAGCAAAAATCTGAAATTTAATTGGTGCAGGTGCATGCAAAAGCGAGGACTGATGTGAAATAAAGCAAGTTAATTTTTCAAACCTGTTATTTTTAAGATACCACTACATTCAGCACTTCCCGCTGAATTGGTCGCTTTGCAAATATAAGTTCCGTGATCAGAAAAATCTAGTTCATTAACTTGCAATGTTGTTGAGTTATCTTGACAAGATACTTGGTATTTTCCACCAGATGTTATTATTTTAAAATCCTTATACCATGTAAAGTTCATTGGAAGTGAACCAGAAACTTTGCATTCCAAATGTGCGAATGATCCTAAAACAGCATCCATTTTCCGTAACTTTCTCGTAAACAGTGGAGGGATTAGTTGATCTGTACAAGATAAAGTGGCGAGAGCATAGTCGATCAACTCACAATAAGTATTTGCAAGTGCTTTAAATGAGTAGAATCCACAGTGGTTGTTTATAATAGGACAAAATGTTGTCAACAGTAGAAATGCAACCATTTAGAATAAAACTTATTTTAAACACTGAGGGTGGGGTTCTCCGTTTCCCAAGGCTGTTATCGTAATCGGCAATCGGCCGGAGAATCGATTCAGACGCCAAAATCGGGACCGATGGCGGTTTGACGTCTGTCAGCCATGGTCTGCCCACTCCGAAATGCCATAATCGCGTTGGGTGCCGTTGCAACGGCGTTAACGCATCATTGGTGTTAAGGAATGGGTTAAGAAACATTCCAATTAGATGTCTCATTGATCCAATAGTTGACACTGACATGTAAAGAGGCTACAGGTGGCCTTTGAGGCATGTGATGTGTTGATAGAGTTTGGTGCTGAGTGTGTTCTAAGAAAAATGAAGGTGTTTGGGAAAAGGAGCAGATCTCTTGATTCTTTACTCAACAGCAGCTACAGGCTAACAGTGGTAGCAGAGGATGGTTGCTGTGTAAATGTAAAGGATTGAAAGGTACCTTTCCAGGAAAAAAATCAACCAAGGAGTGACTGAGAAGGAAAAAGAAAGAAAATATGGCTGAACCTTGGATAAAGATGGCCGGATATGACTATCACCCGCTATTTTCTGAAAGAGGATTGTAAGACCAATGGAGAAGTTAAGTTGTTACGTGGACTAAGGTAACTGCCCTTGGAAAGAGGAAACAAGGTATGGCATTGGCTCTTTCTCTACCTTATGAGAGTAAAATCCAAAGCAAAGTGTTTTCAGACCTGGAATTGGAAGACTAGACTCAGAAGAAGGTCTGGAGGCTCTATTACGTTTTATGGATCAGATTTATCAAAAGGATGACTTGTTAAGTGTGTATGAAGCCTGGTCAGACTTTGATAGATTCTGGAAAACAGGATATCTCTACTGAGGACTATATGATGGAATTTAGCAGACTATACAGAAGGCTGCACAAACATCGCCTGGAATTTCCACAGTCTGTGTTGGCATTTAAGTTACTGGACTGTGCTAGAGTGTCCAATATGGACAGGCTCCTGGTTTTGACAGGAATTAAGTTTGCGGATAATGATATCTTATTTGATCAGATGATAGAGGCTTTAAAGAAGTTCCTTGGGAAACATTCAATTCCTATGGCTCTCATGTCACAAATGGGTCAGTCAGCGATAAAGCAGACTATGCAAGATACACTACTGACAGGGTGGCGAGATCGTACGGCTATGAACAGGTTACGAGAATATGGAAGGAGATCAGGACCCGGAACTTATGAGGACAGAAACGCATTTAAAACTTATGATAGGAGGAGGGACATGGAGAATGGAAATAGGAAAATGAACCCCAGAAATGCCCAGGGTATGATAAATCGATGTTTTCGGTGTCACTCTCAATACCATTATGCTTTGAACTGTCCAACACGTTATAATAGAGCGTTTGAAGCTAAGCCTGACATGGAGGAGTCGGAAGAGGAAAAAGATGGTGACCAGAAAGAAGGCATTGTCCTCTTGGTAATGAAGGTGTTGGTTGCAGAATCCTTCAGTTGTGCTGTATTGGACAGTGGCTGCACATCTACTGTGTGTGGAATTTACTGTTTAAAATGCTACGTGGACTCCTTGAATGCTGAAAATCGTAACAAGGTTAAGGAATTTGTAAGTTCCACAAGTTTCAGGTTGGGGGATGATAATACTCAAAAGTCGCTGAAAAGGGTGGTGATCCCTTGCAATTATGCTGGAGTGAATCATTTCATTAATCATAGAATTTTAATCATAGAATTTACAGTGCAGAAGGAGATCATTCGGCCCATCGAGTCTGCACCGGCTCCTGGAAAGAGCACCCTACCCAAGGTTAACACCTCCACCCTATCCCCATAGCCCAGTAACCCCACCCAACACTATGGGCAATTTTGGACACTAAGGGCAATTTATCATGGCCAATCCACCTAACCTGCACATCTTTGGACTGTGGGAGGAAACCGGAGCACCCAGAGGAAACCCACGCACACACGGGGAGGATGTGCAGACTCCGCACAGACAGTGACCCAAGCCGGAATCGAACCTGGGACCCTGGAGCTGTGAAGCGATTGTGCTATCCACAATGCTACCGTGCTGCCCCAATTAGCATGGATGTTGTATCAAGTGAGATATCTTTGCTTCTGAGCAGGCTGTTGATGAAGAAAGCACACATGAAACTGGATATGGAACAGGATAGGGCAACAGTTTTTGGAAAGACGGTGGACTTACAATTTACACAGTCAGGACACTATTGTATTCCATTACTGACAAATAATATTTCAGGTGCAGTTGTTAAGGAATTTTTATTGGCAGCTGGAAATGGGACTTTAGCTGATAAAAAGCTTGCTGTATTAAAAGCGCAATTTGCGCATCCGTCTTCTCGGAGGCTGAAAAATTTATTAAAGGATGCAGGGGTAAGGGATGAAGACTATACTAAGCTGATAGAACAGGCTAGTGATCGCTGTGAGGTTTATCGGAAGTACAGAAGGACACCATCACGACCGATAGTAATCCTACCTTTGGCCAGGGATTTTAACAACCTTGTGGCTATGGAACTTAAGATCTGAGATAAAGCTGACAATATATTTATTTTGCATTTTATAGATTTAGCAACTAGATTTAGTCAATCAACCATTGTACGAAGTAAAGAAAAGAGAGTAATCCTGGATCAGAGTGTGGAAAAATGGATAGGGACAGGAATGGGCCCACCGTAAAAATTCCTTACAGACAACGGGGGACAATTTTCTAATGATGAGTTTAGGGATATGTGTGAAAAAGTGAATATAACAGTTATGAATATGGCTGCGGAAAGCCCATTTAGTAATGGCGTGTGTGAAAGAAACCATGCAGTAATAGATGACATGCTCCAGAAAATTCTGACAGATAGACCAAATTGCAAGTTAAATTCAGCCTTAGCATGGGCGGTACATGCAAATAATTTGTTGCAGATGGTTAGGGGCTATATTCCATATCAATTAGTGTTTGGTAGACATCCTAAAATTCCGTCCATTTTGCATAACCAGCCTCCAGCTTGGGAAGGGACTACAATTAGCTCTGCCTTTGCTGAGCATTTAAATGCATTACATAGCAGTAGAAAAGCTTATTTGGAAGCAGAAGTCTCTGAAAGAATTCACAGAGCTTTAAGGCATAATGTACAGCCATCAAATACTGTTTTTCAGCAAGGAAACATAGTTTCCTATAAGAGAGATAATTTTAATGAATGGAAAGGTCCAGGGAAGATCATAGGCATAGATGGCAAAACAATTATTTTGCAACATGACAATCAGACTGTTAGGGTACATTCATCAAGGATAATGGGTACAGATTACAAATTTTCAAGTTTAGACAGAGCAGACAGACATGATGAGGAATCAGGGTCATCTGGTACGCACGTGTTACAGAACTATGAGGACCAGTTAACTGAGAAAGGCAGGGTTTCTGTAGAGGAACACAATACTTCTGATGAATTAGAATAGGCCATTTGTCAGAAAGGACAACTGCCAAAGGTTGGTACAAAAGTGAAGTACTTGCCTGAAGGGTCTAGTCAATGGAAGGGTGCAACTGTTATTAGTAGAGCAAGGGAGACCACTGGAAAGTATAAACACTGGTTGAAAGTACAGGGGAGGGTGTCAAGACAACGGATTGGGAACATGAAGTTCAAAAATGGAGGGCACATTGTGAGTTCAGATAGTACATTGGATAGTGAACAGGTTCACAGGAAAAGGTTGAGAACTATTGAAAGGACACAGCAGAAGGGAAAGATCAAGCAGTAGCAGTACAGAACGAGATACCAGGTGGGATAGGTTACATAGTTTGTCAAGGTCTCAGAACATGGGTAAAACTATGAATGCTATGAGGAGTAGAAGCCCACATGCACGTGAGATTTTGGTGGCCTCCAATAAATTAGATGAAAAAGTTACCAAAGATGCCAAACAGCAAGAACTGTATAGTTGGAGTGTATTTGGGGTATATACGGGACAAAGAGCTCTATCCCACAGATGGATTTGCATGGAAAAGGTTCTTCCAGATGGAACTTATAAGGCAAAGGCATGGGGATTTGAAGAAAACTTAGAAGATCAGGATTTAAGAGTAGATTCACCTACGGCAGGAAAGGTTATTTTAAAGATCTTCTTGGCTCTATTAGCCACAAAGGCATAGGAATGCATAGGAATAGATATAAAAGCTGCCTTTTTGCAGGGGCATCAGCATTTTTCTCCGTCCTCCTAACGAGGCAACTAACACAGAACGGGTTCTCTGGAAGTTAAACAAATGTGCATATGGATTAAATGATGTGTCTAGAGTCTGGTATTATACGGTAAGGTCAGTTTTGTTAAAGTTAGGCTGTTGCCAGTTGAAGGCAGATCTGGCAATGTTTTACTGGCACCATAAGGGAAACCTTTCTGGCATCTTTATGACGCATGTCAATGATTTTTTTGTAGGATGGGTCTAGTGATTTCGAAGCTATTGTAATCTCTGGGTTAAGGAAATAATTCAGGGTTGAAAGTCAGGCTTCCGGTGCATTTAAATATATTGGACTGGAAATGGGACAGACTAAGTTAGGGGAAACTTTATGTCAACAACCTTATTTGGAGAGCATCAGCCCAATAACAATTAGTCGTAGTCGGGTTTCACAAAAAGACGCAGTGGTTTCAAAGATGGAAAAAGAGCAGCTGCGAAGTTTAATTGGGCAACTGAATTGGTTAGGTAAACAGACTAGACCGGACATTAGTTTTGATGTCTTAGAGTTGAGTACAAAAATGAATGATCCTAAAGTGGAAGACATAATGAGAGAAAATAAAGCGTTAGTCAAACTAAAATTGCCGGAGTGTGTTTTGAAGTTCCCAGTTTTAGGTGATCTTAGACACTTGTAACTCATAGTTTATAGTGACATGTCCTATGCAAATTTGTGATGGGGTTTCAAGCGCAGGAGGTATTATAATTTTTCTCTGGGGAACAATGGTAAATGTTGCCCTCTTGTGTGGGAAACAAAGAAAATAAGGAGAGTGGTCAAAAGCACTTTGGCTGCGGAGACTTTAAACCTTGTAGAGGCAGTGGATATGGCCCTTTATATATCTCAGATATTGACAGATATTTTGGGATTAGGGGATTTGAGTAACATACCCATTGAGTGTCACATTGACAATAAATCCCTGTAGGAAAATGTGCACTCTACAAAAAGTGTCAATGAGAAAAGGTTAAGGATAGACATCACAAGTTTGAAGCAGATGTTGGACAGAGGAAAGATAGCAAAAATTAAATGGGTCGTCAGTAGCTATCAATTGTCCAACTGTTTAAGAAAAGGAGGTGCTGGTTCACAGAAACTTTTGGATATTGTTAATGAAGGGCACCAGTTTCTTTGACTGTTTTTTTTTCCTTTCAAAAGAAAAGAGGGGGGAATTGCGTGTGTTTTTGAGTTTCTTGAAATTTTGTTTTCACCACATTATTTTTTGCTCCAAGGAAGGGAAGACTGTTAAGGAATGGGTTTAGAAACATACCAATTAGATGTCTCATTGATCCAATAGTTGGCACAGATATATAAAGATGCTACAGGTGGCCTTTGAGGCATGTGTGTGATGATAGTGTTTGATGCTGAGTGTGTTCTAAGAAAAATAAAGGTGTTTGGGAAAAGGAGCAGATCTCTTGATTCTTTACTCAACAGCAGTTAGAGGCTAACAATCAGCTGCCCCCCCCCCCCCCCCCCCCGGCGATGCTCAGCCCCCAATGGGCCGACTATGTCCAGTGTCGCCGCACTTGGCTGGGATCCATGCCATTGGCTGGCGGGGGGGGGGGGGGGGGGCTTCCGCGAGGGCTGGGAGGACTGGTGGGGGATGGCCAGGGAGTGGCCTGTTGGGTCGCGGATGGTGGGTCGAGTCTGTGGATGGCCGGTGCCATGTCGCACGGCATGACCATCAGCCGTGCGTATGCGCGGCCCAGTTCCCGGCCATTCCACTGCTGTTTTTAGCGTGGGAGCTGGAAGTTTCACACGGCGCCGCTGACAGCCCCTCACCGGTCCTGGAATCAGTGAGAGGTCAGCGCCGATTTTTTCATCGCATACCTCCCGCAAATTCTCCGTTCGAGCCGGCACGTAGACATTGAAACGGAGAATCCAGCCCCGAATATGGCTAACCTGTGTACTCCTCCATGACGGGACTCAATAAGAAAAGTTCTAACTATATGGACATTACGATCAGGATTTCTGTTCAGCAAACATTTTCGAAAACACTAAATACTTATTTGGTGAATTCTTATTCAAAGAAAACACTAACCTAATACAGTCAATGAAGCTTTACAGATGCTGGTTCCAAACTCATTCTTGACCTCAAAAGTATATTCAGCAGTATCATCATTAGAAACTGAAGGAATCTTTAGGCTGAGCACGTTATTC
This sequence comes from Scyliorhinus canicula, assembly GCF_902713615.1. NCBI lineage: Eukaryota > Metazoa > Chordata > Chondrichthyes > Carcharhiniformes > Scyliorhinidae > Scyliorhinus > Scyliorhinus canicula. The sequence goes on along the minus strand of NC_052147.1, from coordinate 196,074,921 downwards.
TCGAAACTGAGTTGGTGTTTTCTGCTTGGTACAATTTCATCACCATCCCTAAAGCATTTAACTTTTAGTTCTGGTGTACCTGCTACAGTACATTCCAAGTTTACTGGATTTCCTGCAGTCACACTGAGTGACTGGGCTTGTTCTGTGATTTTTGCTGGTTCTATGAAAGAAAGAATATCTCTTCAATGTATTATTGGTACAAATCTCACTTTAGCTGATGTACTAGGATCAGAGATCACTTGCAATCAGCAAAAACTTTGAAGTGGAAGGTACAAATCAGCTAATGCTGCACTGACCTGCTACTAACAATGTGGCAAAACATTTCTCAGTTCCAGCATCATTCTTGATATGACATGTATATTTCCCAGCATGGTTCTTTCCAACAGTATTCACTTGAAGAGTAGCAATATTATTCTCAAAAGATAATGATATGTTACCATCCTCTTGGATGTCATCCTTGTCTTTCATCCAAGTTACATACATAGGCTTTGAGCCTCTTACTATACATTGGAATACAATAGATTTCCCTGACAATGTTGTGATATTTTCAATCTTCTTTATAAATCCTGGGGGTTCTAGTGTAAAACAAATGGTAATATGAATATATTTTCGTTTTTGGTTATCTTTTTAAAAAGCTTTGATTTAAAAGAATGCTTCTAAAAATCGCAGAGCACCACATGCTGCAATAAATGATAAGATAACGGAAATGGTGCTGTAAACAGCGAAAGACATTTTCTGACAACATGCGATAACTAACCTTTCAAACTGACTGAAGAACTGCAGGAACAACCCCCCACATCGTTTTTGACTGTGCATGTGTATTCACCAACATCAGTGGTATCAGACTTTAGAATGGAAAGAGTGGCCAAAGAATTCTCAAATACCATTTTGCATTTTTTGCTGTGTCGCATTTGCTTATTGTCTTTATACCACATAACATCAAAGGGAGCTGTACCAGTCACCTCACATTCCAGAGTAATATCACCGGCTTTAACTACATCAACATGTTCAAGTTTCTTTGTAAATGTGGGAGGTTCTAAAGAGCAAAAACAACAATCTGCTTTAGTAAACAATCAAATGCCAAAGATTAAATCTCCTTGAGGATCATATTTTACACACCTTTAACCTGAACCTCAAAGTTGCAGCTATTAGCGCCAGCGTCGTTCTGTGCTTCACAGGAATATTCTCCACTATCTTCCACATTTATATCAGTTATCTCCAGAACGGCCACTGTGTTTTGAAATGATGTCTTGTATTTTTCACTGGTTCGAATCTCAGTATTATTTTTGTACCATGTAACTCTGATTTCAGGCGTACCAGTTATTTTGCACTCAAAACGTGCAAATTCTCCACGTTTCAGTGCTGCTGAAGGAGGTGGCTTCTTAACAAAACTTGGAGGTTCTGAGAAAAGTAATTGCGATGAAGTTGAATACTGGCATTGCAAACTAAATTTATGACTATTAAACAAAAGAAAAATAATTTAAAGATAAAATTTACTCCTTTCATTTTTTAAAACAACTAAGGAAGAAATGCAACATTTAAAAAGGTCACATAAAAATTAATTTCCAGTAAGACTGACAAGAATTGCAAACCTTTGATGAAAATTTCGGCAGTACTCGTGACTGAGCCAGCTTCATTGCTGAGTTGGCAGCTGTAAACACCAGCATCAGAGCCTTTAGCTGACATTAGTTCAACAAAGTGTGTTGTTTCTTCATTCCAAATGAAACATCTTGCACTAGTTTTTAATTCCCTATTAGCCTTGAACCACTTGACTAACAGTGGAAGGGTTCCTTTCACAACACTCTTGAACTGCAGTGTGGAACCAATTACAACTGTTTGGGATTTTGGTTCTTGTACAAAATGTGGTGGTTCTAGAAGGTATTTAAGAAAGCATTGTTTAGTAAGGTCAGGTAAAGTAAAAATAGAAATAAAACTTTTTATGTTACTTACATTACCCTTGCATTTTGGTGTGGCTCACCACATGTTAAAATAGTTCAAGAAGTGAAAAATGTAATTTATCTAGATACTTAATTGTTGCAGAAGAGAAGAAACAGATAATATTCCAGCTGGAAAACCAGCATTTGATGCATCTTGGAAGAGAAGATGTTTGGAATAAAGAGATTTTCAAACCTTTTACTGTTAAGAATCCACTGCATTCGCTGCTTCCAGCAGTATTTGTTGCTTTGCATGAGTAATTTCCACTATCTGTGATTTCAAGATCTTTGATCTCCAAAAGTGCTGTATTTTCTTCAAATGATATTTTATATTTATGACCAGTCAGTATTTCTCTGCTATCTTTATACCAAGAAATGCTGATTGGCAGAGAACCAGATACTTTGCATTCCATTTGCATCAATGCGCCCAAGATGCTATCCATTTTCTTTAAACTTCTTGTGAAGGATGGAGCAATTATTCGATCTGTCCAACAAAGAACAATAAAAATGGCTTGTCTGGTGAAATATCAAAGGGGAGATTTGAACTCCAACAGATGATAATGTAGTTAAAATAGAAGTGGTGGACTACCTGCTGTGTTCCTGCTCCACTTCCAATTTTTATTTGGCCTACTGCAAGTTATCTGATGTGGACTCCCCAGTCAAGCAGGCCAGCCATTAATGTATGCAAATTGTGACCTGATGATATACTTAGAACATTGGTGTAATCTTATGGGGTACTGGACAGGAGGCATGGTGTACATACCCTACTCCATTACTACTAGTGGTGCAACAGAAAAGGCTGTAACTCAGTGCAACAAATATTTTGGTTGTGTCAGGAAAATTAGGGTGCTCTTCTCAGCTCCACAAGAATAACATGTGACTGTCAGCCTGGGGTCTATGAAATCCATCCACTTGATTATTACTTCCTCTATGGATTTACTGTTCTATCAATTGTTTCAGACAATAGAATACCCAATATTGTGCTGGCTCTCCACCAGCAATATGCAGAAGGACACCTGTTCAGGGCATGCAGCATACTGACAATATGATCAGGAAGCATAACACTTAAAATAGGTTATGGACTGGGCCTCCTGACTGAGAAACGAATGGCTGCCCCCCCTCACTCAATTGACAGGGTATCCACTAGTTAAAATTTACCCTTAAAATGTTGACATTTTTTCCTAACAGACACAGTAATATTTAAGTAGTTTCTCAAAGCATGAAGACAATTATTACACTAATTTGAAGATGTTACGAAGATGTTGTCTAAAACCAATTGCACACAATTAGAAGGACAATACGTTTTCAGTAGATATAAATATAATTTTCTCATTGAAAGCATTTAAAAATTGTACTGAGCTTTTCACACTCAGTTTCTTTTTTGACATGAACTAACAAAGATTTCAACAAATTAAGAAACACCAACCTAGTACTGTTAATGAGGTTGTGCAGTTGCTGCGTCCAAACACATTCTGGACTTCAAAATCATATTCTCCACTGTCTTCTTTATTAACAGACAGAATCTTTAAGATTGCCACTTTGTTGACAAATGTCATTTTACATTTCCTACTGGATGTCAATTCCGCTTTATTCTTGAACCACCTTACTGTCAGTTCTGGAGTACCAGAAACAATACATTCTAAAATTGCTGTCGTTCCTGAAGTGACATTTAATGGCTGTGGCTTCTCTATGATTTGTGCAGACTCTGCAAGAAAGATCATACTTCCTCAATCGGTGAAGTAAGAAAGTGTTTGCATACTTGACACTTTACTGAAATTCACAAATGCTGTATGTCTCACACTGACCTGTTACTAACAAAGTGGCAAAACACTTCTCTGTTCCTGCATCATTCATGGCCTGGCAAGTGTATTTTCCACTGTGATTTGCTCCAACAGAAACAATCTGAAGTGTAGAAATACCGTTCTCAAAAGATATTTTAATATGATCATCTTCTCTGATTTCATCTTTGTCCTTCATCCATGTGACAAATATGGGAGCTGAGCCTTCTATTTGGCTGTTGAAAATGGCTGCACTTCCAGATAATGTTGTAATGTTTTCAATCTTTTTCACAAAGGAAGGCGGTTCTGATATAAAGTTAAGAGTTTTATGAATTAGGTATAAAATCAGAAACTCACTATTCATTCAGCTATGCTGAAGCAAAAAAACAAATAAGAATGCATTGCAAAATAGAATTATTGAATATGCCTAAAAAGAAAATGATCAGTAACTGGCAACTAACCTTTTAATCTGATTCCAGTAATGCAAGAACAACTTCCCACATCATTTTTTACTTCACACCGATATTCACCAACATCTGAGTTATCGGTTTTTTGAATAGAAAGACTAAATAAAGATTTTCCAATGAACATCTTGAATTTTATACTAGGTCGTATCTGCTTATCGTCCTTATACCAAATGACATCAAATGGACCTGTACCAGCCACTTCACATTCAAGATTGCTATCACTGCCTTTTACTACCTCAACAGGTTCAAGTTTCTTTTTAAAAGAAGGTGGTTCTGAAAAAAGCAAAGCCAAACAATTTAGAAACTCATCACACTGGAAAAGCTGGTTCAAAAAAGATTACATTTGGTTTAAATATTATGTTTTATGACTACACACCTTTAACTGCAACTGTAACATTGCAATTGTCAACACCAGCTTCATTCTCTGCTCTGCAAGTGTATTGGCCACTGTCTTCGACATTGAGATCAATCAATTCAAGGACTGATATAGAATCAACAAATGACATCCTAATGTTGTCACTGGGATGAATTTCACTTTCCTTCTTATACCAGGTAATTCTGATTTCGGGAGAGCCAGTTACTGTACACTCAAGATTTGTTGAGCTTCCATTTTTCAATGTTACAGTACGATCTGGCTTCTTAATGAACTTTGGAGGCGCTATAAAAAGTAAAATTTATTGATTTGAATGAGAAGAAAACCAAGCATTTTATGTGCACACCACTGAAGGTAATGGTATGTGAAACAAAAACTAATTACAAGCATGATCTCCAATTAATCAATTGGAGTATATACTATGATCATAGTGTATTTACAATCAATAAATGTACTATAATGAAGATGATTGATCTGTTTTGATTTTCAATCAACCCTATTTTAAATAACAGATGATACAATTCTCCAAACATTTCCATAATTCTCTCGAAAGATTACATGTTGACAACTAATCACATAACTATCATATTGTATATTATTGTTACCTTGGAGCTAACCCTAATCTTTATGTCAAAAAATGCTTTGCTTAAAAATAAATTGATTCTTTTAGGTTACATTTTACCATTTCTTATTTGAGATGAAGGTTCCTGAATACAGTCAGATTGGTGCTGGTGCCTGGCAGCTTTATGCAGATTAAGCAACCTGCCAATGACCTCACAAATTTGGGGCTGAGAAGGAGAAGAGTGCTGAGAGATAGAGTTGATAGAAAGTTGGGACAAGGTTGGGAAGCAAGTTGGAGAGAAGGACTTAAAAAGTGGATGGTTGAGAGAAAGGTTGAGAGAGATAAATTGAAAGAGAGAAAGAGGTTCATGGGAGGACGTTTTATAGAATGTTTCCATTTTAAATGCAGATACAGGAGGTAAAGTGGGAACACAAAAATAAGGGAAGAATGTATTTAGTTTGAAAATGTGGACTAAATTGTGATCATGCACTCTGATTTAACCCGCCGCCCCTCCCCCACAAAGCCTCAAGCAGGAACGATCACACTCTCTCTCTTTCTCTCTCTGAAGCTAAAAGAGAGTGCAGCCCTGAACAAAACCAAATCCAGAATTCTACCGGAAATCACCTCAATTCAAATGGCTGCAATGTTCCATAATCTATGTCTCACGGACATGCAAATAATTCTATTGTATATTCTTTTATAAAGCCCACCAGGGCAAGCCAGAAAACCTGCCAGAGGCTGGAATGAACCTCATCTGCATCCCATTATGCAATGCAAATGAATGTTAAGCCAACCCCCCATAACAGATTCTCCGCAATGCCGACAGGAAAACACGGCAACATTAAACACGCTCGGCACAATAAGGTGTGCAGAGATCAGGACCCATCTGAACAATGCCTGGAGCTGCCTCCGAGTTCAGGATGGAGGCAACTCACAGCCCTGGGCCCCAGAACACCACAGCAGTGGGGCAGTGGAGCATCTGCAAATGAACCTTCCAGATTAGGAGTCTTGAGGGGGTCCCATCTTTCAGCCTCAGAAAGTCCCAGGAGACCCATCTTCTATCTCATGAGGCCCACCTTCTTCCTTCAACAGTGGGGGGTGATATTTTGATATGGCACCCAGGCAAGACAGCGGACTATGTACCATCCAGGTCTTCCCCGGCACTGAATTTAGCGTGAAACACCTGGATGCATTATTAGTTGAGTCACGGCCGCAAGCTCTGGCATGTTTTCCTGCTGGCTGCGACAGCAGGAAAATTCAGGAGGAGAATTCCGCCCTCACTCTTCCACCCCTCCACCCATAATTTCTGGTTGTTTTAGAGGAACTTGTCACAAAATACAACTGTCATTCCACGTGTTTCTGATACTCAATGTACTCACATTTGACAATAGCACTAAAGGAGAATAGGGCTTTATGCAACTACTTTCTCTAAACAAAAATGAACAGAGTTAAGGACATTGTTTTGGGTCTTGGTAGGAACTTTGGAGTTGTAGGAGAAGGATCCAATTGAAATGGTCCAAGTGGAAAGCAATGATATGGGTAGGACAAAAATATAGATTCTGCTCAGAGATCATAAACAGCTAGGGACTGAATGAAAAGGCGGATCTTCAGAAGTAATAATCTCTGGATTATCCCCTTTGCAGCAAACAAACAGATCAGAGAGTTGGTTGCGTAGCTCGAAAATTGGTGTGGGGTAAATGGATCTCAATTCATGGGTCTTTGGGTGCTCTGTACTGTTGAAATAGACTTCACTTGGATTGTGCTGCGTTTTGTGTCCTGCTGAATCCTGTAACAATGCTGCAGAAAGGATTTTAAACTAAATAGTGGGGGAAGGTGAATCAGAGTTCATTGGAGGGAAGATTTGGACTGTTAAAGAGAATGGACAAAGCAATAATGTAGGGTAGCGTTACAGGTAATGACAACCAGAATGTTGCACGAAGGAGCATAGAACAGGCATACATGAGCACACTAGTACATAAGGTCAGAGTTAGAAAATATTGTAAAACGACAAAATTGAAGGATTTTTATTTGAATGCACGCAGCGGCTGGAATTCTCCAGTCATCGGGATTCACTTTCCCGCTGGCAGTGTATCCCCGCCAGTGGGTTTCACAGTAGCGTGGGGTGGTTTCAATGGGAAATCCTATTGACAAGCTGCTGAAGGATAGAATCCCGCCACTAGCGAATGGAGCGTGGCTGATAAACAGAGTGGGTGATCAGAGAATCCCACCATTGGCAAAAGAATTAATAGCACAAATAGAACTAAACTACTATGTTATAATACCCATTGCGGAGACATGAGGCGGGATTCACTGCAATCAGCGAATTGGCCTGCGCCCACTCCAAGAACGGGGTGAACCACTCCGGCATTGGGCCAACCGGAAGTTGCAGAATTCTCTGCACTTCTGGGGGCTAGGCTGGCGGGGGAGGGGTTGGTGCCCGCCAACCGGCACCGCAGGAACTGCGCTAGTTAGTACATGCACAGAACCACTGGCGTGGTTTAGCGCATGCGCAGACTAGCTGGCATATTCTGGCGCATGTGCAGGAGTGTGTCTTCTCCACGCCGACCATGGCGGAGCTCTACAAGGGCTGGCGCGGAAGGTAGGAGCGCCCCCACGGCACAGGCCCGCCCACATATCGGCGAACCCCGATCGCGGGCCAGGCCACCATGGAGGCCCCCCTGGGGCCAGTCCCCCCCCCCCCCCCCCCCCCCCCCCCCGAGGACCGACCGCACCAGCCGGCCTGCCTGTCAGGTCCCGCCATGTGGGATCATGTCCAATCCACGCCGGCGGGACTGGCCAGAAACCGACGGCCGCCCGACCCATCGGGGTTTGGAGAATTGCCGGGGGGCTGCTGCTAATGGCCCCCGACCGGCATGGCGTGATCGCCGTCCCGCCCGAAAACCCACACCGGAGAATACAGCAGCCGGTGTGGGAGCGGCGGGATTCGCGTCGCCCCCTCCGGATTCGCCAACCTGGCGAGGGGGGTCAGAGAATCGCGCCCCATGGTTACAAAGTGATCATGGCTGAGGCCTGAATATTCAAGGGTATTTGACAGTTTGGAAAGACAGAACAAAAGGAAAATGAGATGAGGTAGCTCCGTTAATAAAGGATGTGATCAGTAGTGAGGAGAACTAATTTTGGTTCGGACTGTCAAAATGTAGAAACAGTTTGGATGGAGGTGGGAAATAGCAAAGGGAATAAGTCACTGTTGGGTGCAGTGTATAAGCCCTCTGACAGTCAATGCATTGTAGGATAGACTATAATTCAAGAAATAAAGGGAGCTTGTGAGAAAGGTACTGCGATAATCACGAGTGATTTTAATTTTCACATACATTGGATGAATCAAGTTTTCAAAGGTAGCCTGGAGGATGAATTCACGATTCTGGATGGTTGTGAAGAGGCGTTTGGGGGGTGGGGGGGGAAGATAGGTTGGGGTGTGTGGAGCGAGGCGCTGTGCAGGGTCAATTCGACCTCCTCGTGTGCGAGGAGGAGTCTGATACAGTTTAAAATGGTACAGAAGGTGCACGTGACTTGGTTGAGGATGAGTGGGGGTCTTCCAGGGGGGTAGCAGACGAGTGTGAGAAGTGTGGGCGGGGACCAGCGAACCATGTACATATGTTTTGGGGTTTTGAGAAGTTGGAGAGGTACTTGGAGGGGCGTTCGGACACTAGCAATGTTGTAGGGGTAAAGGCCAGGCTGGACCCTGTGGTGGCGATTTTTGGGGTATCGGAAATGCCGGAGCTGATGGAGGGAAGGAAGGCTGATGTGGTGGCCTTCACCTCTCTAGTAGCTCGGCGAAGGATTTTGCTGGAATGGCGGTTGATAACGCCGCCGGGGGTGGCGGCCTGGCTAGGGGACCTGTCCGACTTCCTCCAGTCGGAGAAGATTAAGTTTGAATTGGTGGCCTTTGAGACATGGCGGGGACTGTTCACGAGCATGTTTGAGGGATTGTTCATCACAGATGTGGAGAATGTATTTGAAGAGGTGAATGGGCTATCAGGTCAAGCATTTTCGGTGACTTATGTTCAAGGTGATTTAAAGTATGTAGCACAATGAGATGGAATATTCCAGATGAGGATTATGGAGCAGAATTGATAATGTTTTAGTAAATTACTGTTCAACTTGTGGATAGAATGGGAGCTTGAATCAAGTATCATTCTGAATGCAGATATCATTTTAGACTTTTCTGTTGAGACACCAAATTGAGCTTTTGAATAAGTTTGGAATAAAATACCTTTAAAAAAATATATTCTGGATGGTTTCTTGGAACAAAATGCTCTGGAACAAACCAGGAAAATGGTTATTTTGGACTTGGCAATGGGCAATGAGACAGGATTAACTAATAAAGGAATCTTTTGGTAAAGCTGATAACATGAAGTATTCAGTTTGAGGGTGAAAATGTGGGTCTGAAACTAGAGTCTTAAACTTAAGTAAGAGCCATTACACGGGTATGAAGACAGAGTTGTCTTAAGTGGAATGAGTTTCAATAAGATATAACAATAGGATGGATAAAGGCATACCAGCGGATGGAGTGTATTTAGATTTCCAAAAGGAATTTTATAAAGTGCTGCATAAAAGGTTACTCCACCTCATGGAGGAATATAGATATAGGAAGACACAGTTTAAAAATAAAGGTTCTCCCTACTTAAGCTTGAGATGAGGAGGAATTTTTCTCTCAGAAGGTTAGTAGTCTTTGGAATTCCCTTCCACAGAGAGCAGTGGAGGCTGGGTCATTGGCTATGTTTAAGGCTGAGTTAAACAGATTTATGACCTACAAGTGAGTCAGTGGTTATGGGGGAATGGAAGTACTTGGAGTTAAGGCCACAGTCAGATCAGCTATTAACTTATTGAAAGGTAGAGCAGACCCAATAGGCTGAAAGGCTCCTCCTGGTCTATTTATTATGATCTTATGATAGAGATACATCTCTGACTGCTTTCCACTGGTCTTACTCACCCCTTCTTATGCCTTTCACTTTCTTGTAAAACTATCCTTAGTTAATAAATTATTCATTACTTTTTCCATCATCCTTAAGTGATGCCTTTCCTTCACTTAGCAAAGCCAAGCCTTTCTGCTAAGGGGCCTCACGGTAGCATGGTGGTTAGCATCAATGCTTCACAGCTCCAGGGTCCCAGGTTCGATTCCCGGCTGGGTCACTGTCTGTGTGGAGTCTGCACGTCCTCCCCGTGTGCGCGTGGGTTTCCTCCGGGTGCTCCGGTTTCCTCCCACAGTCCAAAGATGTGCGGGTTAGGTGGATTGGCCATGCTAAATTGCCCGTAGTGTAAGGTTAATGGGGGGATTGTTGGGTTACGGGTATACGGGTTACGTGGGTTTAAGTGGGGTGATCATTGTTCGGCACAACATCGAGGGCCGAAGGGCCTGTTCTGTGCTGTACTGTTCTATGTTCTATGTTCTATGCTTATAGATGTCTTCATTGACGGCCTTCCCCAACCTTGTGATCTGTTTTGATATTCATCTACGCTGCTTCAATGCTTTTCTCCCAAAGTACCTGCTTCTTAGGGCGTAATTTACCGGCTGTTCATGCTGGCGGGATATTCCGTCCCACTGATAGTGATGAGGGGTGCAGTCAATGGGAAATTCTGTTGACAAGGGCGGAACCAAAAAATCCCACTGACGGTCCGCCTCGGTCAATGAAAAACATGCGACAGGTTGGTCGGTAAATCCTGCCCTTCGTATCCACATTCTTCATCTAGTTGTTGCTGATCTTGTAACGTTTTACAATTACACAGCAATTATTTTCTAACCATCCTCCCTTCCATTGGTTATATTGTATCCTGGTTTATCCCATGGCATATTTTCCAAAGCTCAATTTGGTGTCTCAACAGAAAAGTCTAAAATGATATCTACATTGAGAATTATACCTGATTCAGGCTCCCATTCTATCCACAAGTGTAACAGTAATTTACTAAAACATTATCAATACTGCTTCATAATCCTCATCTGGAGTATTCCATCTCATTGCTACATAATTTAAATTACCTTGAACATAAGTCACCAAAAATGCTTGCCCTCACAGTCCACTCACCTCTTCGAATTATGGGTCATGCAGTCTGATGTCACCTGGGGAATTCCATTTTAGTACAGCGCTCCTCAGATCTTGTGGCATAGTGGGTTGTATCCCTGCCTCTGAGTCAGAAGCTCTGTGTTCAAGCCCCATCCCAGACCTTGACCAAGGAAGGTGCGTTCATAACACAGTGAAACAGGTTGAGTGCGTCAACCTGCAAATCCTTCGAAACACACCAATGGCTGGCAGTAAGAGAGGGAGAGACTCCTGGTCAGCCACACTTGTTGTGGAGTGGCGCCCCTCAAGCCATAAGCCCCTGGCCACAGACTAGTGACTTGTTCAAGGAATAACTAGCTCTGGAAACAGACAAAAGTCTGCCTTAGCGCACCACAAGGTGCGGAAAGAGAATTGGAATTGCAAAGCACCCCCCAATGCCCTCCTACCTAAAGCAATCTTTAACAACATGGGTCTCAATATTTTTTCTTTAAGGGGCAATTACATTCAAGTTACATATTAAATTTAACTTCAAGGTTTTATATCAAACTATTCGCAAGCTGATATTCAAATTTAGGATTTATCCACCAATAAAGGAGAAGTAATAAGAATCTTCCTGAAACCTCAAGACCTGTGAAACTCAAACAGGAGGAGCCAGCTGAATCAGAAAAAATAAGTGTAAATGGAAACTGATTTCCCTGGATCTCACATAGCTAATCTGCCTTAATTGGGCCAGAACCATTCTTATACCTATTTAAACAGCTAAATTCCAAACAAAAATCATTGTGACCCACTATCATTTCATGACATAAAAAGCAAAACCTTTGGAAATGTAAGAAAATTCCATTTTACACTGCACTGAGAAAAATAAGACAAATACATTAGTGTTGAAGAAAGATTCAGGTTGACCATACAAAGACATACTTAAGCAGATACACTAATAAAGCTATAAGAGAAAAATAGCTTTTCAATAAAGATATAAAAGAAAGATGGTAAAGTAAAACTAAATAATATGTTGCACATAAATGCAAAGAAAATCCACACCTTTGACAAAAAGACTAGCGGTACACGATTCTGTGCCAACTTCATTGCTGACTTGACAAATGTAGTCACCCGTATCAGAGACTTCAGCTGAATGCAGTTGCAGCAAACTTGATGAGCCTTCTTTTGAAATGTAACATGAATTACTAGTTGTTAATTCCTTATTGTCCTTGAGCCATTTTATTGCCATTGGAGGTGTCCCACTCATAACACTCCTAAACTGCACTTTGGAACCAGGCACAACATCCTGGGACAATGGTTTCACAGTAAAATATGGAGGCTCTAAAATTACCAAAGGAAAATTACAGTCATTATGGCAAGAAAACATAAGGGAAATAGAGACGTTGAAAAGGTATGGCAAAGTAAGTGGGTGCAATAATAGCTACGTAAATATAACCTATGATATTCTCAGCATGTTTGTCAATATAGCAAATTAAGATGGATAATAATTGATATTTGTGATAACCAAAAGTAAAATATTCAGTGAACTAGTTAATTCAGGTAAGCAACTAAGAGATTGAAGATAAGATTTCCGACCTTTCACAGTTAAGACACCGCTACTTTCTTCAGTTCCAGCAGCATTTGTTGCTCTGCAAATGTAAGCTCCACCATCTGCAATCTCTAGTTGATGAACCTCCAACACTGCCATGTTATCGTGATAAGAAAATTTGTATTTTTCATTAGCTGTTATTTCTTGTTTGTCCTTATACCAGAGCACACTCATTGGAAGAGAGCCAGAGATCTTGCATTCCATCTTAATAAAAGATGTTTTCAGACCATCCATATTTTTTAAGTTTCTTTTAAATGACGGTGGAATTATACGGTCTGTCCAAAATATAAAAGGAAAACTAAAGCTATAATTTCTTTCAAAATATTTGTCATTTTCTTTTGAACATTACGGTAATGTAATGAAATGATAGAGCAAGAATACAAACCCAATATTGTTATAGAAGCTTTGCAACTGCTGCTACCAACATCATTTGCAACCTCACAAGTATATTCACCACTATCTTCCTTCTCAGTAGTCCGAATCTTGAAACTTGTAACCTTATTGGTAAGACTGATGTTAAATTTTCTACCAGTCACCAACTCTGTGCCATTTTTAAACCATCTGGCTTTTATTTCTGGTGTTCCTGTAACGGTGCAGTCCAGTGTTGCTGGATCTCCAATAGTTACACTAATAGATTCTGCTTTCTCTATAATATTTGCAGGTTCTGTGACAAAAAAAGGTTAGAAGACAAGAATATAAGAAAGAAGAATAGGCCATTTTGACCCTTGTAATTTTCCCCCCCCCGAGTCAAACCACCAAATCTACTACAGAACAATGCACATAATTACAGAACTACTCCTTGTAAAAACCATAGGCTGGAATCTTACGGCTGTTCATGCCAACGGGATCCTCTGGTCTCGCCGATGGCGCACCCCTGCCACGGGTTTCACAGCAGCAATGGGTGAATTCAATGAGAAGCTCCGTTGACAAGGGCGGGACCAGAAGATCCTGCCACCTGCCAATGGCAGGTCTCCTTCTGCCACCGCAAAACACAAAGGTTATATGGCAAATGCCTCCCAAACACGAATGCCTTTCTGAAGACATGGAAAATTATAGCTGTGTAATTGTTCAATTTCCCATTTAACATATACCCACCCAATTATTTATTTGTTTTATTAATAGTATGCGTTGACAATTTTGTGGGTTTACACCCATGTCTAAATTCTTTCAGCTAATTTTGCTTTTGATCGCAGTTCTGCATCAACTATATTAACTTCATGTTAACTCATCAGTTATTCGCATGATTCCAAAAAATTGTTGCATTATATTCCTCCTCCATTTTCTGTATTCTATGGCGAATAGTTCAGACATTGCCGGAATGGCACAATGCAGAGCAATTGCTGCAAATCTGATTTTCTCACATCCTTCATATTTCTACGCTATAAATTGCTGGAAATGCAAATTGATAATTGTATGGCAATGCCAGTGGGGCACTTGGACATCTACAATCAATGGCCTGCCTCATAATTAAATTTGAGGATAGACAATTGAACAGAACAGATGACGCGGAGGGAGCAAGAGTGAACTGGAGCCAAAGTAGATATAGAAAGAGAAATAAAGAAATGCAAAAAAAAAAATTGGATTCAGAGAGAGATTGGAAAAAAAGAGCAAAAGCAAAAGTGAGAAAAAAATAAAATTAGCATTTAAAACACCAGCAGAAGTAAGACTTGATAGTTTTAACTGTTCACTTTCTGGGCTTCCAAGGTTGATGTTTCAGCCAGGATCATAGCTCATATAATTGACAATGTCCAAACCCAAAATGTGCATGGTCAGACTAATTTAGATGTATGTCGCATATTCAGTAATTTCTCATCACTCATGGAGAGTGACAGTAAGGCCCAATTTTGGCGAGGACAATGGAGGAGCAGATCATCCAACAATTTAGGCTATTTTGCAACTGTAGGCATATTTCTTCCTTGCCACAAATTGCTAGGCTTTATGGGGACTAATAATGGAGGGTGCCAGGTACTCAATATCATTTTTACAGTTATTTTTGACCCCTCATTTTTTAAATACTATTTTTTAATGGTCCAAACATTTCAGCACATACTGTTATTTGATCCAACTGCTTTAAGACAGCTTTTATGAAATTAAAATAAAAAACATTTCAAACAATCAAGTTTAAATAAAGTTCCAACACACAATCAATAATAATTTTTAAAACCAACCTTTCACTATCAAATTTGCAATGCATTTTGTGATTCCTGCGTCATTCTTTGCCTGACACATTAACTTCCCACCATGATGCTTTGCAACAGAATCAATTTGCAGTGTGGCTATACCATTCTCGAAAGATATTTTAGTTTTATCATCTTCTGAGACATCATCGTTATCTTTTTGCCAAGTAATAGAAATTGGGCTTGCGCCTTTCACAGTGCATTGAAACATTGCAGCAGTTCCCAAAAGTGCAGTAATATTTTCAATCTTC
Organism: Scyliorhinus canicula; assembly: GCF_902713615.1. Classification (NCBI taxonomy): domain Eukaryota; kingdom Metazoa; phylum Chordata; class Chondrichthyes; order Carcharhiniformes; family Scyliorhinidae; genus Scyliorhinus; species Scyliorhinus canicula. The sequence goes on along the minus strand of NC_052147.1, from coordinate 196,059,771 downwards.
TTAACAAATAATGGAGGTTCTGTTTTTAAAATGAAATATAATAAATGTTGGATTCACTGATTAATCGCTGCAAAATCAACTGATAATTAGTGCGAAAAAATAACTTGGATTGCAATTTAATGGAAAAGAAATACTGGCACAGTTTTTACTGACCTTTCAAAGTCACTGCAGAGCTGCAGGAACAGTCTCCCACTTCATTTGATACCATGCATTGATATTCACCAACATCTATGGTATCAAATTTAAGAACTTGTAAACTAACTGATGAGTTTTACTGATTGCCTTGTACTTTTGCGCGGCCTAATTTGCTTATTATCCTTATACCAAGAACATCATATGGGGCTGTACCAGCCACTACACATTCAAGAATGATGTCAGAAGCTTTAAGTGCCATAAGAGATTGAAGTTTTTTCTTGAAAGATGGAGGTCTATAAAGGAACAAATAACAAGTTCAATCTAAAATATATTACTTTACAGCTAGATGCAAAAGTTTAAATGTCAGAAATATATTGTAAATGCAGCCTCAATTTGTGAAATTAGAAGTAAGATATCCTCACGGACCTTAAGTGTTACAGTAACACTGCAACTCTCAGTGCCAACTTCATTCTTAGCTTCACACTGTATTCTCCACTGGTCTTGCTCATCACCATCAAGAATTTCAAGAACGGCCACACAGTTAACAAACGACATTCTGTATTCTTCACTGGGAAGAATTTGCTTGTCTTCCCTATACCAGGTAACATTAATTTTAGGTGTGCCGGTCACTTCACATTCAAACCGAGCTGAATCACCAGATTTCAGTAATTTTGATGGGTTCTAGTTTCCGTAAAAACACTGGGGGTTCTATAAAGATCAGATGTTATAAAGAATGAATTTAAAAGACATTCATATGCAGTCAAGAAGATATAACATGCATTGTCTTTGATAGAGATGATGGGCGGGATTCTCCGATCCCCGCCGGGTCGGAGAATCGCCGGGGGGGGGGGGGGGGGGGGGGGGGGGGGGGGGGGGGGGGGGGGGGGGGGGGGGGGGGGGGCGGTGAGAATTCCACCCCCGCCGGCCGCCAAATTCTCCAGCACCAGAGATTCGATGGGGGCGGGAATCGCGCCAATGGGGGCGGGAATCGCGCCAGTCGGCGCCCCCCCGGTGATTCTCCGGCCTGCGATAGCCCAAAGTCCCGCTGCTGTAATGCCGGTCCCGCCAGGGTTAATTAAACCACCTCCCTTACCAACGGGACTAGGCGGCGCGGGCAGGCTCTGGGGTCCTGGGGAGAGAGCGGGGCCATCTGGCCCCCGGGGGTTCCCCCGCGGTGCACTGGCTCGTGATCGGGACCCACCGATCCGCGGGCGGGCCTGTGCCGTGGGGGCACTCTTTCCCCTCCGCGTCGGCCGTGCCAGCCTCCGCGATGGCTGATGCGGAGGTGACCCCCCCTGCGCATGCGCGGGTTGACGTCAGAAGCCCCTGACGCTCAGGCGCATGCGCGGCCTTCCGCCGGTCGGCAGAGTCCCTTCGGTCCCGGCTTGCGTGGCGCCAAAGGCCTTCCACGTCGGCCGGCGGGGTGCAAACCACTCCGGTGCCGGCCTAGCCCCTAAAGGTGAGATCTTGGCCCCTAAAGGTGCAGAATCGCACCTTTGGGGCGGCTCGACACCGGAGTGGTTCATGCGACTCCATCCCGCCGGATAGGGGGGAATCCCGCCCCCCAACCTCAATTACTCTGATTAATAAGAGGACACTCGACAGTGTCAGTGATATTTTAATACAAAGAACAAAGAAGAAAATTAAACAGAACTAAAGAGACAATATATTATTTTAAAAATCACCTTTTACAAAGAGGTTTGTGGTACAGGAAATTGTTCCAGCATCGTTGCTGATTTCACAAATGTAATCACCCTTGTCAGAAGGTTTCACTGAAAATATCTCAAGGTAAGTTGTAGAAATATCCTTCATGATGAAGCAGGTGCCACCAGTCACAAGCTCTGTATCACCCTTGAACCACTTCATTGACATTGGAGGTGTTCCATTCACTACAGTCTTAAACTTCACAGTTGAACCTGGTAGAACATGCTCAGATGCAGGCTTTATAATAAAGCTGGGGGGCTCTAAAAGACATTCAAAGAAACAGCATATGATTGATACATAATTAATGAATTACAGCATTAAGCAAGTAAGCTTCCCCACCCATTTCATCCATCCATTCTGATTTACAGTAAAGAATGTTGGGGTGCAGTGCCTGACTACAACATTACAGTGCTGAGTAAGGGATGCCTGGAGAAGAACCTTGCCTGAGTGAGACAGGAAGCAAGAAACTATAGGGAATTCAACAGGCCAATGACTCTCTGAAAGAAACAAATTCTCTAATGTCTGTCATAGGAAAAATGTTAGAATCTATTAAGGAAGTAGTGGCAGGACATTTGGAAAATCATAATGCAATCATATTAGATTTAGATTTACTGTCATCTGTACTGAGGTACAGTGAAAAGTATTGTTCTGCATACAGTCCAGGCAGATATTCCATACATGAAAAACTTAGGACATGCGATAAATAGACAATGTAAATACATCGACATGGACATCGGCAGGGGGAGGTAGGGGCCTCAGTTTGGACCCCGATATGGAATAACCATAGGGCCGTTCCAGGTAGGATAGATGGTGGGTTCCTAAGCTGGCATAGGGCGGGAATCAAAAGGATGGGGGACTTTTTAAATCAATGGGACCTTTGCCAGTCTGATGGCGCTGGAGGAGAAATTTGGGCTACCCCCGGG